>NC_134037.1:204344636-204681312 GCF_965140245.1 Athene noctua
CTAAGAAAACTACTAGATGGACATGACACCTGTTAGTAAAGGAAATGAAAGATTATGAACAGCAGCAAGCATAGAACTTTAAGGAAGCAATAAAGGAAAAACAAAGAAGTTCTCAATTTAAAATTACTCCCCTTACCCTAGCCCTTTTCTCCAAATCTGTTATCAAGGAAAATCATTAGTGCTCAACTATCTCCTTTCAAAGCAAAATTTTCAATCCCATCAAGGCGCAAATCACATTATTCTCACTCCTCATCCCTTTTAAAGGGGTTCCAGAAAAAGAAAACCTCAGAATATAAAAGTGAACAATTAAAAGTCTCAGTCCCAATAATCATATGAAAACTTTAAGTAGCAGGATGTATTTCTTTCACTTCAAACTTTTTTTTTTTTTTAAACCTTTTCTATAGGTACAGCTAGGCTTGGAATTACTGAACAGTACCACAGGATATATGAAAGGATACATCCATCATGTGACCTTTAGACACATTAAATTGATAGCTAACAAAACTAACACTACATCATTACTGACCAACATATATGCTCCTAGATCACAGAAAGCATGAATAAAACCACCACAGAAACTAGTGAGCTACATGAATTACTTGCCAGTCAATCACTGAAACATAATATGATTGAAGGAGGAAGGGAGCTCTGGAGATCTAGTCTAACCCCTCTGCTCAAAGCAGGGCCACCTATAGCAGGTTGCCATGAATCATGTTTGAGTCAAAGTTTTGACTTCACCACCCCCCCCCAAGCAACGCATTGCAGCATTTGTTCACCCTCACAAAGAAAAAAATAAATCGCCCAAACATGACCTCTCATCCCCCGCCTCCCCCCCCCCCCCCCCTTCCCCCCAACCCACAGAAAAAGCCAATCCCAAATTTTCCTTAAGTAGACATTCCTGTGTTTTAGTTTGTGCCCACTATCTCTTGTTCTGTCACTGGGAACCACTGGGAAGAGCCTGGCTCCATCATCTTTACTCCCCTATCATACAGGGTGAACAGTCTCAGCCTCTCCTCATGTGATAGATGGTTCAGTCCCTTAAATCATCTTTGTGACCCTCATACTACTATTTATACTAGGAGTCATAACAGGACTGATATAAGGCAAGTTGTCCAGGAGGAAGAGAAAATAGAAGGGAAACTGTATGGAGGTCAAGTAGGGTTGAGTAAATGAGGCTACGTATGGGTACAGACAGAAAGGCTGCAGAAAAGCACAGGACAAAGATGTACTCCAGGGGTCATTAGGATGTAATATGACAGGCTCATCTTCTCCATTTTCAGAAGCCACCCACTTAAAATACCCAGAGCACTCTAGAATGTTTCTGGGCTAAAAGTATCCTCCATGTACTGGTTTTGGCTGGGATAGAGGTAATTCTCATCACAGTAGCTCCTATAACCTATGTTTTGGATTTGTGATGAAAACAGTGTTGGTAACACAGAGATGTTTTAGTTACTGCTGCCAAGGCCTTTTCTGCTCCTCACACCACCCCACCAGCGAGCAGGCTGGGGGTGCACGAGAGACTGAGAGTGCAGACAGAAGGGACAGCTGACCTCAAGCAATCAAATGGACATCCGAGACCATAAGATATTGTGTTCAGCAATAAACGATATGGGGAAGAAGAAAGTGGGGGGGATGTTTGAAGTGGTGGCAGTCGTATTCCCATGTCACTGTTACACGTGATGGAGCCCTGCTTTCCTAGAGATGGCTGAACACCTGCCTGCAGATGGGAAGTACTCAGCGAATTGCTTATTTTACTTTGTTTGTGCATGTAGCTTTTGCTTTACCTAATAAATTGTCTTTATCTCAAACCACGAGCTGTCTCATTTATGTTTTCAATATTCTTCCCCATCCCACTGTGAGGGAGTAAACAAATGACTGTGTAGGACTCATAACAGTCGATCAGTTTAGATTTCAAATTGACTAGTAAAACCAAGAAGGAAAAACAGACAGGTTTTTTTGTTTTGGTTTGGGTTTTTTATCCTTTTTCCTGCGTAAACAAGACAGAAGTTACTTCCACATGAAATGCTACAAAAATCTAAAAAGTTTTGTTGGCCTTTCCGTACCAGTTTAACCATGCCAAAGCATCAATTTTCAGAGCAAAACCTGCATATACACTTAGACAAATCCATGGTTAAGGCAGTCAAAGAGATAGGTTCAATTCTGTGCAACTCGAATCAGAATTACTCATTCCGGGCCCAGAGCACACAGCTCAAGAGTACCAGGAATCAATAGCCATCTTGGAAAAAAACCCCAAACCAGCAAACTGTTACAGAGTGAAACTCCCCCAAAAAGGTCTATACTGGCAGTTTTCCCACTGAAATTATTCCCATCAGCTTTAAAAAAAAAAATCAAAAGAGAAGTAAACCAGGGGTCACTATACTGGAACACAGTACTGTATTTCCAAATAGCAAGAAAATCATGTGCCAAACAATATAATTAAAGTACAAAATCTGCAACCACAGGATATTATATAATCAATTAAAGATTAGAAGAGGAATGCTGTAAGCGTACAAGAATATACATTAAAAGAAGTGAGGGTAACCACCACCAAACTTTTTGTTTAGGCCTCCAGCTAAAGTACAAGCTCTTACTGGGAAGATTATTTACTGTCAAGGAAATGAAGTAATTTTTTTTTTAATTGTAAAGTTTTTATTTTGTACCTATCTGAAGTGCTCTGGCAATGTAACTGAACTATAAACAAATACATTGGTCACTTCATCTTCCATGAGAACACAGCCATACACAAGAGTTAAGTATGGCAACTAATTAATACTCAGTAACTCAACAGTTAGTCATAAACCCCGCATATTAAAAGCTACATAACTAATCACCTAAAATGGATTTTTTTTTTTTCATCTGAATATCTGTCTTGACTGAAGCAGACAAAAACTTCAATTTTAGGATTAGAAACCTTGAAGTGACAGTGAAACCTGTGCTAATAAGTATGTAAGTGTAATTATTTCCAAGGGTTTCTTCCTTTACCTCTGTTACAAACATTACAGCAAAACACAAAACTTATGTTGTCCATTGTGTAGAAGAGGCTACAGAATGCAGGACTGAACAGAGTAGGGATGCTACACACTTCTGTGTGTGCATAGCCAGAACAGTGCAGAGGTTAATCAAAAATATTCCCTGAAATGTACAGAAAGAAGCAGTTCAATAAAGCAAGCAGCTTTTTTCATGAAAATCTGGTACTGTTCTATACCCTTCCCTTAACCTCTACGTTCACATGCACAGAGATGGGCTTACCATAGATTTAACGGGCTTGGCAAAACCTTTGTGGAAAAAAGTCATTAAGGAAGCACAACATATGGGGACAGCATGGAAAAGTAGAAGGGAAGACTGTATGAGGTTGTGCACACAAAGGCAGTGCATAATTCCAGGAAAAACCATCAAAAACTCAACATGCAACAAAAAAAATCTGCTCTGCTCTCTTACCTTGCTGTCAAAAAGATCGGTCCATTTTGTTGTTTCCCAGAATGTCTCTGTCAAAGCTTCTGAGCAGCTCTCATGATCCTCATCTTTGCCTTCTGCATCACTGGAAGCAGCCCCTTCTTGGGCCTGAAGGTGAAGAAGTTGGTCAGCCAGTGCACTTCCTTTTCGACAAAGTGCATCCACTAAAGTAGTCTTCTGCTTTTCCATTTCACTAGAAAAAAAACAGTATGGAAACTATTAAGGACTTTTTACAGATACCTCATTAATAACAGAATCAGCACTGTACTGAGTTTAAGCTAAAAAGTTTACAGCAGTTAGTACAAACAAAATGAAAATAAGCACAAAGATAATTTTTAAAGCATAGCTATTTACTATAAATTAAACTAACTGTAAAAAATTCCTTAGACATACTATGCATTAAACAAACTCAATCATTCTTTTAAGTGTGAAATGCCTTTGATGTCTTAAGGTAATACAACTGAGTAAACCATCAGCTAGAAACACAGCTTTATAGTTCCTGGCTTTATATACAGAGTCAAATCCACCACTAACCTAAGCAGATACAATTCTGCTGACTTCAAAGGAACTGCACCCATTTAAAGCACTTCTAAATTTGGTATTCCGTTTCAGGTGTTAGATCCAACCACATGGCCTAATGGATCAACTTACCAATAAATGTTTAGAACGAGCTTTATTATGTCATAACTTTGCTTTTGTATCAGCAATTCTAGAATTACACACAAATACTCAGGATAGCTAGAGCACACAGATGAGTTTTACAACTGAAATCTGGTATTTTATCTAAAATAACAAATATGCATCTCTGATTTTAAGGGGCTAATCTTCAAATCTGCTGCTCTATTTGCAACTAACAGCACCCACACCACACAGTGTGAAATGCACCAGTTATGCTCCAGACTAGGGTGTCACCTTCAAAATACTGTCTTCCTAAGGATATACACAGTAATTCAGAGGAACATTCTAAAACTACAGAAAAACAACAGGTCTCAAAAATACCCTGAAGCACAAGCACGGTCATCACACTTTTCACACACAAAGTCTTTTGCAAGCAGTTACTTCTTAGACTGCTGTCAATTTTGCCTTCAAATACAGATCCAAAAGGTTGAAAAGTATTACAAAAAGACAGGTAGCATTCAAAACACACATCTCTATCAATATTCTAGTGGTCCCTCTGATCTGAGATTAAGCTCGATACGAACAATTAATACCCCATTTTTCTGACACATTTAAATTCTGAAAACACAGTTGTTTATTTTATTTAATATTTCTAAGTAATAATTGGCAGGTTTCAGTGTTCCTGCATTCTGGAGATATGACAAAAGAACAAAATAATTTAGCAGTCAAGTTTGAAATTACCTGTACCCTGAAAAATAACACAGGTTATTCAAGAAGGTTATAATCATTCCATTTCTTATAAGCAGAGACAGAGTACATAAATTACAAAAATAGGATGCAAGAAAATTATTTACTGGGTAGGTACTTTTTTATAGTAGTTGCATCAGGCCTGGGGTCAGTCTTCATGGCAAAATATACTGCTAATGCTGTCTGATCAATATGAGAGATTACAGTATTTGCAGCTTCAACAATTTCATCAAGTCTTTTCATTCGTTCCTAAAGGAAGGATAAAAGAGATGTTTAGCACTACAAAATCATACTACTTGACTGCTGATTCTACTAACACTAGGATAATTGCAAAGGTATGCAGAAATAGCATTATATAATTCAACCTGTCCTTTTCTCTACTTTCTCTAATTTTTGATTCAAAAAAACCGCAATAAGGAGTCCACATTATCAAGATTTTCTGCACAAGTAGTCCATTTCACTGAAAATAAATTGTAAAACATGAGGTGGATATATACAAAATGAGAAGCTTACAGAAAGAAAACCACCTTTCAGTAAAAACTAGTCATCTTAAATAATGGTAAGTTATTCATTTCAGAAATAAATATAATATCAAATACACAGAAAAATATTCAAGATACTGACATATACACAGAGCTTTTTAGCTTCCAGATAAACAGAAAAAGCAGGCCTATGTAAACTTTTCTGTTCATGGTTGTTCTTTTTGAGAATAATGACAGACAGTGGATTTCACTCTGTCATTTCAAGAGGTTACCATCCTCAGTTGCCTGAGCAATTCTGCTAGAAAAAATTACCAATCCAGTACAGGAGCAGAATAGGACGTGTGCTTGTCTCAGTAATACCATTTAGAATAATACTGTTGTAGCCCAAACCAGTAAGAAAACTTACAAATGTGTTTAACTTAACAAGGAGTAAACATAAGCAAACGTACTATAGGTAGGCATACTTTCTTTCATCCTGCTGTGGGATTAAGTAAATCGCAGTCAGTTAGGAAAGCGACTGCCAACCTAATTAGGAATTTCTGCTTTATAGTACTGAACACAGCTATGGCACTCACTTCAAAACCAAATATGTATGAAGATAGATTCAGTTGTTTAGGCTACATGGATGTATTGAGACAAATCAAGTTTAAAAACTGTTAAACAACCTTTTCAGAATCCAGCTGATGAAGTCTTGCAACATATAATGGAAGATGATTAGGAAATGCTTCTTTCAACTCATTATACATGTCAGTAGTATCCAGTCTAGAAGAGAGGAGGATACAGCATGAAAGTACAGATTCTGGATTCTTTTTGTACAGCTGCTTCCAGCTTGTGTAGTCATGACAGCAGACATACTTGGTCATCCACTGTATTTTAAGATCTCTTAAAGCTTCAGCAAATTCTTCTTTTACATCTTTTTCTTTTTCCTGTTCTCTTTCTTTCTCTTTGCTGCCATTTTTACTCTTTGATGGTGATGGTATCAGATGATAGTGAACAGTAAGGACATTCTGGAGGTGGGAAAAGAGACATATACTGAGAGGGACACAGTATACTTTTTTCTGATGCTATATAAAAGCTGAATCATAAAAATAATATATTTATGATTATAAAAATATAAAAGCAACTACTCTGAGTTACACATACACAGAGCAAAGGTATTAGTCATCAAGAATTCAGGAACTGCTTTAACTTCTTATTTTAAGCAAGGCAAGGATGTAAATATTAAGACAATACACTGCGTATAAGACAAAAAAACCCCAAAACTTCGTAAAAAGTTTTGTATCTGTATAATTTTACATAATATTACTTAGGGAATCAGAAGGGTGGAGTTTGTTTATATAAAAAACAAAACTTGGTTAAAAGGCAAAGGAAAAAACTAGTTAGAGATCCTATCCTACAAATCTGTCAATAAACAAATGAATAAAGATGACTGAATTCTAAAAAATAACACCACAGTAGCATAAACATGAATCATGCCACAGGATACATAAGTCTATTCCTCCCAAAACAATATTTCTTCCATGTGCCTACTGAATTAGCTGACGCATCCAGTCAACTATTTTCCACTTTGCTGCTACAAACTTTCCTATTTCATCTCTGTGCTCAGATTAAGTAGACACAACGGCGAGATTATTTTTTAAACCCTATATGCTAGCACAGAAATATCCCTACAGATTTTCATGCTACACTAGTCAACAATTACCATGAGAAAAATCAGCTACAGTTATTTAAAAGGACAATCCTAACTGATCTGAGACCATGCTCTGAAATCTATTTCCTTATTTACATATAAGTTTGCAAACAAACAGCATTAGATTTCAGTCATTGATTCTAAAACATTACAATTTTTAGGGGAGGCCGTTTTGTTGTTTCTGGTTGTCCTGGTTCAGCTAGGATAGGGCTAGGTTTCCCCAGCAGTGGGGAGGGGGCTCTAGCCAGGTTATTCAATACCATGCTGACATCAGATCCGGGCGCCAAAGCACGGGAGAGCAGGGGGACATGTTGTGTTCGTGGTTGGTACCCTCACCTGCTGTACTCTGTGCGGTATAACTCTTATTCTGTTCATTGTTGTTACTGTTGTTCGGTTTATTCTTTGTTACACCGTTGTATTAAATTTTTCCTTATCTCAACCCCGGGGTTTGTATCTCATTCCCTGCCTGACCGGCCAAGGGTGGGGGAGGGACAACAGCAGTGTAGTCTCAGATCCTGGCCAGGCCTAAACCACCACACTGATTATAATGTTGCAGTTTTTAAAAAAGCTTCTCCCCAAACAGTGAGGGCACGTGTCCCATTATTTTGTGTATATGATATTTCACAGAGAAGATCACTTAGTTTAAATCCTCTAGATACCATCATTCTGCTGTAACATTGTGCAAAATTTTGTGTTGCATGCTCAATTGCTGCACACTATTCATACTCATTTTTCCAAAATACATGTGGGAATATGTTTCTCATTAACAAGATCAGTGCTGAGGAATGAAATGAAATATTGTGCATGAGATGGAGTTATTTCAGGTTACTTAAATAGTGAGTAAAAAGGTGACTGTTAGAAACTGCTAGGCATAACCTTGAAATAATAGACTTCAACACTAAACTTCTGAAACTATTCAAGAATACTGATGCAGAACAATTTTATTTGAACTGATAGTTCAAACAGACCAGCAGCTTGCTATTGGTTACTGAAAACAATACTGGTAAGAGAAAATAACATCAATATTCCCTTCAAACAATTTTTCCAGCTACTTAATATGTAATTGCAGACGAACCACAAAATTGACATTTACATCTTTTTTTAAAAACCTAGTTTAGATTGCTAATCTACATTGAAATGCAGCTTTCATAGGAACTATGCTGCACAAGTGCATTTCAAGTATGGAGTGCATGACAAGGCAGTACACCTAAATAAGACTTCAGCAAGACCTAGGGCAGAGTATGACAAAACAGGTCATGGAAGCAAGCAGATGTAGTGGAGGGTACAGAAGTCAGGAACATGGTAGGGAGCTGGCCAAGGTAATAGGAATGATAGAAAGCAACAACTTTGTTCATTAAAGCAAAGCAAGCATTTTAAGACGCTGTCATGGTTTGAACTTGGCCAGTAGCCAATCACCATGTGGCCAGTTGTTTACATCCCCCTCCCTCCACATCCTAGTGAAATACGGGAGGGACAAAAAAAAAAATCATAGGTTGAATAAAAAAAAATTAGTAACAAACCAGCAACAATAGCAAGTCCAAACATGTAAAATGCAGCAGTGGCTCACTGAGTAGCAACCAATACGCAGCCCACCCCCAGCAGCAATCCTAACCGCAACAGAAATCCCCCCCATACTGACCAAGAAACCAAAACCAACTGAAATGGGCCGTGAGAGAGCACCCGTCCTCCCATATACTGAGCATGATGTCACATGATACAGAATATTCCGATGACCAGTCTGGGCCAGTCCTCTAGCTGTGCTCCCTCTCAGCCCAAGGAAAGTTAACTCTATCCTAGCCAAAACCAGGAAAGTCTCCACCCCTTATTCCATACCATTTATGTTATGCTCTGGTTCCAAATACATTCTAAGAAATCACCACCCCTTTCCCGTGTCTCTCAGATATCATTCCCTCAGCCTACGGGCCATCCTTCCAAAACATCTACTGAGTTTATTTAGTCCATAACTTTGGGTTCCATCTGTCATGACAGTCTTTAGGGCTGGAAGAATGAAGTGGAGTTGGCTCAGTCGGTGGAGCAGGAGGCTTTGGGTGTGGCAGGAGGATGTTGCAAGGCACTAACTGCAATAACAGTGTTATTTGACAGTTCGATTCATTGGCTATTTTCACCTAAATTCAAATCTCCGAGGCACACTTATCTGTCCTTCTGTACTAGCCACCAAGTGCACCCAGGTCCTAAGGCAAAAGTAATCCCATGGGTTTACCTGATACAGGAATAACCCAAACTGCCTTCCCCAGCATATTTTGAATGCACGTCTTGCTGATGACTCCTCGGCTCTCTAACTGACAAATCCGTTTATGGATAGGGATTACAGCATCTCGATTGGTGCAGTATTGCTGTCAGTGCACGGCTGTAGTGGCAGTTGGCACCTGGTGTTCATCAACCCTCAGCAATCCCTAAACAGAAGGATCCTCTGATAGACCAGGTAACACAGACAGCTGTTTAATTCCTTCTGTTTCCAAGGCAGCTATACCAAAAGCCCACCGATACCCTTTTGGGTCCTTAAAATACCCTCTTCTGAGATAATCTAGGCCAAGAATGCATGGAGCATCTGGGCCAGTCACAATGGGGTGTTTTCCCCACTCTTTTCCACTTAGGCTCACCCCAGCCTCCAATACAGTCAGCTGTTGAGACCCCCCATCACTCCTGAAATACAGACAGGTTCTGCTCCTTTAAAATTTGATGGCATTAGGGTGCATTGAGCACCAGTGTCCACTAGAGCCTTATACTGCTGGGGGTCAGATGTGCCAGGCCATGGAATCCACAGAGCCCAGTAAACTCGGTTGTTCCTGTCCTCCGCCTGTCTGGAGACAGGGCCCCTCTAATGTTGGTCATAATACCCACTAACGACAAATGGGTTAGTGTGGTGTGCACGGGTTTCAGTCTCATCCCGATCCCTCGCTTCTTGTGAATACAAGTCAGAAGTTCTTCTTATAGGATCATGAGCAAAGTCGACCTTTCTGTTCTGTTTGGGCACTTGATTACTGGAAACCAGATCAGTATTTCTCCTAAAAGAACCCTGTTTTGTAGTTGTTCGTCCTTCCAGCTCACATATCCGCTCTTCTAGGAGGTAGGTAGATTTTCCATCCCATTTCTTCATGTCTTCTCCATAGTCACACAGGCAATATCACAGCTTCCCCCGTGGTGTGTACCGGTTCTCTCGAGTAGAGTGATAACTGTTCCTAATAGCCAAGATTCTGGTCCATGCAGGTGGAGAGTAGGACATGTTCTCTTTAAATTGCTGGAATTCTTGAGATAATTTCTCCACATTCACAATGATGAAGGAAGAGAATTTCTTCATATTCTTGTAGTCAGTGAGCCAGTTCATCCACTCTCGGTCCCTCTTTGTCTCTCCAGTCCATTATCGCTAATGCACTGGCATATGATGAGAGAGTGCTTCGTGCAAAATTCCACCACATGGTCCGGGTGTGTTGGACTTCATCTGGATCTGGGGTAGCTGTGCATTATCTGGATCATAGTAAACCGTCTCCCACATGGCTAGCTCTCCATAGTGGTGCACTTACTTGGATGACATACAAAACCTCCCTGAAGGGATACCTCTCCCTCACACTTGACAGGAGTCGCCTCCAGAGACTGAGATTTTGTGTCTCCAACAGCTGTGTCAATGCCCTCTTCCCCAGACAGGGATCCCAGCTGCCTGGCCTCCCTGCCCTCTTAGTTCCATGCTACTGGCCCCGCTATCCCAGCACCGGAGCAGCCAGGTAACGAGCTGCTCACCTGGATGGTGGCTGAAATCTTTTCGCACATCTCGCAACTCACTCAAGGATAAGGATTGGGTGACTATCACTGGCTCTGCCTCCTCCCCCTGTTCTCGTGATGGGCCTGGTTCATCATCACCCTGTACACGGTGAGGGGATTTTCTTGTGTACTTCTGTATGGGAGCACCTGACACTGTCATGGGTTGGTTCTCTGGTTCAGCTGCAGCACCTGTCCTCAGGGTTGTAGTGGCTGCAGTTTCTGTTACTTGGTCACCAGGTGCAGAGCCCTTCTCTTCCTCTTGAGGGTGCTGAACAGTGTTAACAGCACTCAGTAAGCGTGGGCTAGGCCACAGCGTGTTGCAGTGAGCTGTGCCTCTTTGGAATTACAGCCCAGGGGCAACATACTTTTTCCAAATATTCCACTAGTTCTTCAGGATTCTGCACCTGTGCAGGAGTGAACTTCCAATACACTGGAGGTGCCCACTCTTCTAGTTACTTGCCCACCCTCACCTACAGCACTCATAACTCTCCAACCTTGGGGTAGATTTCCAGGTGATACTCTCAAATAGTTGCTTAACCCTGAACAAAACCTGAACCACATGCAGGAACACACTACCCCCTAGAAGTAAGACCATGTTAATGTCAACATTCCAAGGATATTTGAAATTCCTGAATTTTTCAAACACAATTGTAAATAGCCCCAGGACTGATGACTGCATCCTGTCATAGATGAGCATTACATAGTACAACAGAAACAAAAATCTTAACCCAGCTCTCACAGACAGTGAGCAACAGCATGGGAAATGTATACTGCAGGTGATGCAATAAAATTTAAGCAGCCAAGCAATCAACATTATTACCTATTCTATCATTATCTCAAATCTCAGGCACCATGTTGGGAGCCAAAAAACCGTCATGGTTTGAACTCAGCCGGTAGCCAATCACCACGTGGCCAGTAATTTACTCCCCCCCCGGTGAAATAGGGGAGGGACAAAAAAGAATTCATAAGTTAAATTAAAAAAAATTAGTATAGTAACAAAACAACAGTAACAATCGTAATTCCAAACAGCTAAAATGCAGCAGTTGCCCATTGATCTGTGACCAGCATGCAGCCCACCCTCAGCAGCAATCCCAACCACACCAGAAACCCCACCACACCAACCAGGAAACCAAAACCAACTGCAATGGGCTGTGAGAGAGCACCCATCCTCCTACATACTGAGCATGTCGTCACATGATACAGAATACTCCAATGACCAATCTGGCCCAGTGCTCTAGCTGTGCTCCCTCTCAGCCCAAGGAAAGTTAATTCTATCCTGGCTGAAACCAGGACAGATGCCTAAGAAGTTACCCCAATACAAAAATGTGAATCAGTAGTTCTTCACAGCACCTTTTAAAAGATGTCCTCTATTGAGTCTAATACTTTCCTAAAAAAGAAACCTGCTTTCCTAGAAATATTCTTCTAATACTTCAGGATTTCCTTCTAGAAAGTCCTCTTTGATTTTACTTGGCAACATATGTTTGGAATTATGTATATAAATGGCCTCTGCATTCTCAAGCTTTGGCTATATGAGAAGGCTCTATGACTCTGATTTAAGTTTCAAACCAAGTGCAATTAGATTAACAAAATCCCACTTATGTGGATGAACAGTTTCATTTAAGAGACCAATTCTATGTAGCTTAACCATTGACAGTAAAATGTCATCTCTCCATTCTCTCAGCTAGACACTTTTGGTCTTAAGAGATTCTGCAAGCTATAACCACTAAAAGGAAAACAATGAGTTTCAGACCTAGCCACTCTCCTTTTTCAAAGGATCTTACAGAAAAAGAGGTACACTCTTCTCTACAGACAAACTTATTTCATGGGATAAATAAACATGATAAGCACCTAAACCTTAACTAAGCTATCCCTAGACCACAAAGATGGACTGAAGGCTTCTTTCTTTTCTCTATTCTGTCTGTAAACACTAGCATCATTTATAAAACTTGGCAGCTCCCTAGACACTGGAAGATCCCAGAGTGACACTGTCATTGTTATTACAGAAACATTCGTGATTAGAGATTAAGGAGAAGAAAAGCAACTCCACACAATTCAGCACTTTAATCTGTTTTCTAATTCAAATTGCACTCTTACCGTTCCACAGCAACAGAGCTGCTACAGTAGTGTACTGACCTTGATTCTATATATACCCATAAAATATATAGAGCTATAGACAGAGAAAGTCAGCAAGCCAGAATGTTAACCATTGAAAATATGGCTTTAAGGAAACTTCCAAATTAATGGGAAAGCTGCCCTTTTTATCCTCTAAAAAAAATGAAGCAATACTAAAAACTTTGGAAGCATGTATTATAGGCACTTTGGTCTGTACTCTGCACAGTTTGACAAGCCTCAGTGAGTTTATTTTTAACTAGAACTACAAACTGCATACATAAACAAGCACAATGCCCTCAGAAGAGTCACCTCTTTAAAAAGCTTAATTAACAGTTAATGTAGATTAAAGATTTAAATATAGGTTTTTGTCTGATGATTCAACATCTGCTGCTTTCTGTGGAAAAGACACGAACCATTGTTACTTGTACTTTAAAGCATTCACAGCAAAACTAATCACAGGAAAAAGCTCCTTGAAGGAACACATAAAATCAAAGAATGGGTTGGGTTGGGAGGGACCTTAAAGATCATCTGTTTCCACCCCCCCTGCCATGGGCAGGGACACCTTCCTCTAGACCAGGTTGCTCAAAGCCCCGTCCAACCTGGCCTGGAACACTGCCAGGGAGGGAGCAGCCACAACCTCTTTGGGCAACGTGTTCCAGTGTTTTGCCAGCCTAACAGTAAAGAATTTCTTCCTTACATCTAATCTAAACCTGCTCTCTTTCAGTCTAAAACCATTCCCCCTCTTCCTATCAGTACACTCCCTGATAAGGAGTCCCTCCCCATCCATCCTGTAGACCCTCTTTAAGTACTGGAAGGCTGCTATAAGGTCTCCCCAGAGCCTTCTCTTCTCCAGGCTGAACAACCCCAACTCTCTCAGCCTGTCCCCATAAGGAAGGTGCTCCAGAGCCCTGATCATCTTTGTGCCTCTCCTCTGGACCCACTCCAACAGGTCCATGTCTTTATGTTGGGTGCCTCAGAGCTGGACTCCAGGTAGAGTCTCATGACAGCAGAGTAGAGGGAGAGAACCTCAGGTCTCATTTCCCATTTAATAAATACCATGCATATCTGCATATACACACAGTTGAATGTGCTTAAGGGATCTGTATCTGCTTTAAGATGCATACAATTTGTCCAACATTGCTTATTTTTACAGCAATACTCTTATTTAGTAATTAAAAACTAATGAAGTTTCTTGAAGTCACCATCCAGATTTACACAAAATTAAATCAGATTTGTACTTCATCCTATTTTTGAAGGCCTCCTGATTAAACAGGGATAGTGTCTTAATGCTCCAAGGAAGTCATCCTTTTACGTTTGACTCCACAATGGTATTTATTAGTCTTCCACTAGTACCTATCAGTATCTGTATAATGCATGTCTTGCTTCAAATTGGAGCAAAGAATGGAAGAGTAGGGAGAAAGATGTAGAAATTTTCTATCCCTTAGCTAGCTGTTACATATTGCTGTTCAAAAGCTGCATTATGTAAAACAACAAAAATGTTTCTCGCAGACCAGCAAAGGTCCACGATCTGTTTTCATTCTACCTATGTTCAGGACAAAACTTGGAAACATGGGGAAAAAAAATAAATCATATTGTAAATACATTATAAAAGTTAGGATGTGAAAGAAAGGTACATAGAACCAATTTGTTTTTCACATGGTTGTTTAGCGTGTGCCTCCCTGTTAGAAACTAAGGGCACTTCTAAGGGTACATCAACTTCCAAAGCCACAACATTAGGTCACACACTAACCTTCATGGGGATCAGTTTAGAGGAAAAATATCACTGAATTCTGAACCTCATACATATCACAGGTTCAGCAGTGAGAGAGAAAGGATTTTTTTTTTTTTTTAAGTCTGGAGACATTGAAGACACAAGACATTAAGTAAAAACCCAAACCCAAGGGTTGTTTTGGGTTTTGTTTCAGGTTTGGGTTTCAAATAAAATTCCCCAGAAGAGCTCTTCAAGCAAAAAATTATGGATTAGGTATACAACTCTGATTTATGTGTCTACTAAAACAAAGATACCTTCTTACTCTGTGGAAAGAACCCATTGATATTTTTGTCCAGTTATAAAAGAATTAACTAGCTTTTTTGGGAAATTAAGCTGCTATTTTCTGGCATAACCTCAAACTGCTTTCATGCAAAATAGAGAAGCTGTCGAATTATGGGCTGGATGAGCAGTCAGGTGTACTGAAACCTGCTGAATGGTCAGGCCCAGAGGGTGATGATCAGTGACACACAGCTGGAGGCCAGTAACTGATGGTGTATGTACCCCAGGGGTCAATACTGGATCCAATCCTGTTCAACATCTTCATTAATGATCTGGACGATGGGGCAGAGTGCACCCTCAACAAGTTTGCAGATGACACCAAACTGGGAGGAGTGGCTGATAGAGCAGAAATTTGTGCTGCCAAATAGAGGGACCTTAACAGACAGTAGAAATGGACTGTCAGGAACCTCATGGAGTTCAGCAAGGAAAACTGCAGTCTTGCAGCTGGAGAAGAATAAACCCATGGACCAGTACATGCTGGGGGCCACCCAGATGGAAAACAGTTTGGCAGGAAAGGACCTAGAGGTCCTGGTGGACACAGCTTGACTGTAATTCTCTTTGTAAATTCTACTATGTGCTACATCACTGTATAAACTCTAGTCTATAACAAGTTATATTCTATTTTAGTGGAATCACGAGTTGAGAGACTTTTCAATAAAGTCCATCCTTCCTAAGAAAAACCTGCTTGCTACAATAAGTTTTTTACAACTGTAAAAACTGTATAGTTAGATACTGAATTCTACATCAAAGTGTTAGGTTTGTGTTCAGTTGTCAATTTGCAGACAGAATAGAACAGGCAGAAACACTTGCCACAAAAAATCTTGACCAAATGCTGAAGATTCCTGAGTATTTAATAAAAATAAAAGTTACAGACCACTAATCACCACATGCATTTTTACAGTACTTATTGCAGAGGCATCCAGATGCTCACATGACTCTCAGTTTTGTATTATAGTAGTGTTATGTCATTCTACCAGTAGCCATACTTAAGGTGCTGAAGTAAAGAACTCAGGACTAAGGAGATAGATGAGGGAGACAAATTAAAAACCAATACTGGTTGACAAATTCTTTAAGTCATACGCAAAAAGACTTAAGTATATCTTTTTCAAAAACTAACATTCAGTACCTTTTTAAATTTTCCTTGTCGCTTTGCTGCAGACTGCCCCTGGGAGTTAGAATAACATACTGTAAGAAAACATGCACACACCACACAGGATGGAGACACCTTCTCTGTACAATTATGATTATACTTTCAACCTACAGATTCTTAAACTTTTAGAGAGTCACATCTATGATCAAACATGCTCTTAAAGCATGCTCTTTCAGGTTTTTAAAATTAATAAAACAATGCATTGTTGTGTATACAGTCCATTATTCCTGTAAGACAAGCAAGTGTTGTTAACCACTTAGCTTAAATTAATAAATTACAGAAATTCATTCTCAAAAGTGTAGATTTTAGATTTTGACTGTTTAGTAGCATTGTTTTGTTTCGTCATAAACATACAGAAGTTACATTTTCCCTCACATTGCATCCACCTGCTGGCCTAGAGACAACTTTGCTGCCTAGTCCTCCTTCTTTGTCTCCTGGTACATACTGAGGGTTCACTAAAGGCAGCAGAAAGTATCTGGATGCTATCTGATACCATTCTTTTTCCAGTGAAACATGATTGTAACAGTAATGTCTTAGACTATGACATGAGACACACCACAGCTAGAACTTCTCTCCATGTAAGCTCTTAAGTATTCTTCATCACATGAAATTTTATAGGCATACCTACCTACCTCCTACTTCCCATCCCAGGAATCACTGTATATAACCACTTGGTCTGGTTTTGAAATAAGATAGATGAGAATTACAACCAATAGTTCGAGGAAGTGCAGAATTCACTGCATAGTTAGGGAAACTATACTTCACTACTGTAATGGATTTACCATGGATTTCATAAAAGTATGCTTTCAACCTTGCAGGAATCACAAAGAAATATAAAACTGACTACTTTAGAATTCTTAGTTCCTGGGTTTTTCCTCATTGATACTGACAGACATTATTTAACCTGACGTGACATTCCTCAAATTCTCCTGTCAGACATTATCTAACCTGCCATGACATGCAATCTGCCCCAAAAGTACTACCTATAACCAGATCAGATTGAATGAACTAAACCTTTCTACTCAGCAAGATCTAAAGGTATGTGCCCATCTACTCAGAGGAACTTATTTTCTATTAAAACATACTCTAGTTTTATACATGTTCTTCAGCCACATCTAGTGATGTATGGACATAGATGAACTACCTCCAATACTAACAATCACCAGAATTGATTAAAATTTATTCTTAGATTTGCCATCTATTTAAAAATAGCTAAGGGAATCCTCTAAATACCTTAGCACCAAATACACACAAGAGCGATCTGGTTACTATAATCCCTGTTGCACTACAGATTTATACATGTTAGAAACCCGTTTTTACAGTATGATGTGTTATGAGCAAAAAAACCTACAGCTTTTTTCTACCATCACATACAGAGATCTTACATCATTTTGTTGGAACATACAGTCATATTAGTGGTTGACAACATCAGTGTGCAGCAAGTAAGAATATCAAATTATGCATTTGAGTCATCAAAATTCATACTACTGTGTGATAGTAACATGTAGGTGTTAAGAAAGCACATATTTTTGCTGAAAATTGTATGCATGCAAGGAAGAGTAGAGCTGTTTATTAGAGAACCAACATGCACAAAACAATATATATGCACATATTTTTCATTCAAGTTATACTACACTAGGCGATTACACAAAATCACTTTTAAAGGCTCCACACCAACAAAAAAGCAGTTGCTTCTAGAAATACAACAATCCAGACCAAAAGAATTAGAACTGAGAATTTAGAAAAAGTGATTAAATTTGAAATAAGATGAAGATAAAAATAGAACTGCTTATAAGTTACTCTGACTTTATTAATGAAACAACTGCTTATAAAGTGTGTTGTTACTAAACATAGTGCTCTTTAATTTACTTAAGTCATGAAATACAGCACTTCCTGGCATGCCATTTACCAGATTCAAAAGATTCAGAAAAAGAAGCCATGATCCATTTTAAATACTCACAGCTTTCTTTCCAAGCTCTGTTTTAGACAGTGTAAGAGCTCCTGCAAGATAACATCCTGGCCCTGCTCCTTTAGGTATTCTATTCAAAGAAAGAAAGTTCAGTGTTAAAACCAGGTTCATTAATGTTCCATAGGGACTACAGTAAAGAACCCAAACGGTGAAAGCAACACAAGAGGAATTACAAAGCCAAAACAGGTAGACACTATTAAAGCATCATTTCAGTTAGGTGCAGAAGCAGCTGGTTAGATGTAGATGAGAAAAACAGGACTTCAGTAACTTACTTGTCATCAGGCAGAGATGTAACAAAGAATGGCTGACTGTGTTTTGGTGGTAACGTCAAACTGTTGGATTTCTTCTTCCCTAAGAGAGCAAGGCTATGGTTTTCATAAATATCTAAGCTCAAGGTACTAGACAATCTGTGAGAAACAATAAATGGAAGGTCTTTGATGCGATCCAGCTCACTGTTCTGTTCGTGACGAATTTGTAACCGAATAGTGTAATCTCCTTTTTCCAGTTTCACGGAATACTGAAAGAAAGAAGTTCTCATAAATGTCAAGATTAAATACTTCACCATTCACAAAGAAACCCAGAAATAAGACTGTCATGTTCTCCTTGATTCATACAGCTCTAGTTAATTAAAATATGCTAGATTGCTTAGTTCTAGAAACTCTTGAAAAGAGTGCTTCCAAGACTTGATAGCAGCCAAAACATATTTTGTATTAACTCAAAAATAAAGCAAGTTTTCAGACCACAAAATAGGCTGACATCCTTTGTTCCTATTCTAACACTGTAAAAACTGCTCATAAAACTATCAGAATTCTGGCTAAAAACTTTCAGTTCAAAACCTCTAGCCAGTTTGCCCTGATATACTTTCAGTTTACTATGTAACTTTGGGTGTTCTATGGTTTAAATCACAGGATACCTTCCACTGTCTCAAATATTGTACCAGCTTTCACACTGAAGAAGCCAGTATTCCTGTGCAACTTAAGGCTGCAGTTTGAAGAGCTGAAAGACTCTTTGCCCTGAGCTTTTTATATATTGTTAGGAATATTCATATAACAATCTCCATTTATTAAACAAAAAAATGCCAAAACCCACCCCCCCAAAAAAAAATCCAAAACACAGCCAACAACAAAAAAAAAAGACTCTCAAAATCTTATTTTTGAAAACATTCTTTCATTTCTATCAGTGTGGATGTTCTGAGCAGTAGCAGTTTTTCTGCTGGTGCTGCTGTAATACTAAAGGCAGCTCTAAGTAGAAAGGGACAATAATTCATTACTACCCTGCTCCCAGAATCTCCCTCTCCTGAGTTAAGGAGTCATGTTTCTTGTTGGTATTTCTTCCTAGATTAAATAATTTTGAATTGTTTTAGAACTGTTTCTGATGTACACTACCAGAGATTTATAGCACAGTGATCCACCAGGTATAAGCAACAGGCTACTTTGGTGATTTTCAGATTTTATAGCAGCTTGAACATGCAAGTTAAGGAACAGAAGTCTAAACAATGCAATTTCTGAAACTTATAAGATTCAAAAGACATGCTTTAAAGTTTATCTATTGGACACTCCCAGAATAAGTCTATCAAAATAAACATTACAATGATGAAGTTCAACTGTGATTTCGGTTTGGTAAAATATAGTTTTAAATCAAAAAATATCAAAAATGTTTCTCTTATGCTCTTTATTTTTTTCTTTTTTATTCCCCCCCCCCCCCCCGATCCAGACACATGGTCTGTTCCAGCTGAAACAGATTCCCCACACAACTGTTGTACAAAAAACTCCCTTTGAAAGATGGCAACAGGAATTAAACCAAGCTATAGCACTTAAAAGGCTAACTAAAGACATCAACAGCACAGAAGACAGCCTTCATGGATACAGAAGCCTCTGATCTATCCGCAGATAAGTCACACTACATAAAAAATAATGTATCCTTTCCACTTTAAATAGAAAGGTTCAAGGTATCATCTTTGTAAAAAAAGCCAAACATAAAGACAAGAACTTGAATTTATTTATTGAGAAGCACCAGTCAAAAATCACAATAAATCACAAGTTAACAGCTTTCTGCAGAAATAAAACACACCATAACTTTCCCTTCTTCCTTGGAAAAGAAAAAAAAAATTATAGTGTTCTATTTCATGGAAACAAACCTGCCTTTTTTTTTTCATACACATATCACCACTGAACCTGTCTTCTTGTGAAGATACAAGAACGTTACACCTACGCATCAGGAAATGTGAGGAGCTAACAGCAGGCCTGGGAGGTGAAAAAGAATGAAATTTTCACTGTGCAGAACACAGAAGGTAACATAAATACATTACTCTACCTGGTGTGGATAGGCATCTCCTGAACCCATTTGTCTTTTGTTCTGGTCAAAAATAATCCACAGTTGACTATCAAACTCAGATTCATACAACAATTCACAAAGAAGTGGACAGCTTGGAGTTACTTCTCCACTCTTAGGCTATTAAAAGAAAAGTCAAAACATTTAATTCACTACTGAATAAACCAAGTATAATCCTTACACACATATTCAAAAAGATACCTGAACTAAAGTCCATTTCAAGCAACAGCTCCTAAAAACTAAATCAGAATTTTGTCTGTAGAAAGTTAATCTAGACCTTGTTTGACAGAAAACTTCAAAGTTAAAATCTGCTTTTAGAAAACATGCTGTATTTATTAATGACTTTAAAAAAAACAACCACCTATAACCCTTACCTGATGAAAGTTATAGGTTAAAATCATCTCATACAGTTGACGATTATTTGGTAAAATATCTCTGGAGCCCAAAGGTTTTATTTTTGCACTCACTGGTCTGCAGTTAAACAACAAAAAACAACAGAAGGTACTCTTAATAAAAATGCATCCTCTATCAAAATTTGTCTTGCTTAAGCAGAGGCATGTTCTGAACTACAACTGAATTCAGCACATACAATAACATCTCTTTAAATATTTTAACTATCCAGGCAGCATAAATTCCTCAGTTAAAATACATATCAGTTCAAAACCAAGCTTTAGTGACATTACAGACACTGCCAAAGAAAGAAGCCAGAGTTTAGCAATCACATCTAAATGCTCAAAACTAAAGGCCATTAAAAAAAAAAAAAAATGGGAAAGCCAACAGACTTCAGGATTAGGAGGAAAAAAAAATTTAAATAAAATCAGGCTACTTTACAACTTTAGTAACCATGCCACAATCAGCACTTTTATTCATAGACTGGAAGATTAATGGTACAGTAATTAGACGACAGAATAAATAGTTATTAATTGTATGCTACAGAAGGTTTTCTCAGAAGAGACTGTGTAAGAAGCCTGACAGAAATCAGAGCAGTAACACAGAAGAATGCCAACTCAGTTAGGACAAACTCTTGCTCAGAGCAGCACAAAAACTTTAAGCCATAAGCATCAAAGAATATAGGCTATTCTCTCCCTCTATTCCACTCTTGTGAGACCCCACCTGGAGTACTGCAACCAGCTTTGGAGCCCCCAACAGAAAAAAAACAAGGACCTGCTCGAGTGGGTCCAGAGTTGATCAGGGGGTTGGAGCACTTCCCTTATGAGGACAGGCTGAGAGAGTTGGGGTTGTTCAGCCTGGAGAAGAGAAGGCTCCGGGGAGACCTTATAGCAGCCTTCCAGTACTTAAAGGGGGTTGAAATGCTGGGGTTTCAACCCCAAGCCCCAAAATAAGGTTGACATATGGGTGATTCCCACAGCCCTTCACAAAGGGGGGGTGAGTTTGCCTTTAGGCTTCCCTCCAGGGTGCAGCAGCCTTGCAGGGAGAGCCATTAGGTAAACAAGCCCCAGGTCTCCCACATTAAGTAAGCAAAGGTCAGGTGTCCCACTTAGGGATAAAAGCTGGGACCACTTGCTGGAAGTTGTGAGTGTTTGTCTGTGAGGTGGACGTACTTTGCAGAGTTTCCAGTTGGGGAAGGACCTCCCACCTCCCTGGAACTGGGCTCCAGTCAGGTCTGTTTTTTGTAAACACGGGCTGTGTAGAGATTCAGTATGTGGCTTCCTTGGTCTTATGTATTTGGCTTGACGACTCATTTGTCTCCCGTCCCTTCTATGGGAAACTGCATTTCACCATTTATTCCACCCATTGTTGGTCATGTGGTGTCATTGTTGGGGTCAGGGGGATTGATGTCAATTATGTATAATCTGACTTGTTTGTACCCCCAGCACTCACCCACGTACCGACCCTTTTGTATCAAATACAGTTTAGTTATTGGTTCATCTTCATGCTGGCTGTGTCCTTTATGCTAGGCCTGATAATTGGCAAAACAGGGCTCTACAGGAAAGATGGGGAGGGACTTCTTACCAGGGAGTGTAGTGATAGGATGAGGGGTAATGGTTTTAAACTGAAAGAGGGTAGATTTAGTTTAGATGTAAGGAAGAAATTCTTTACTGTGAGGGTGGTGAGACACTGGCACAGGTTGCTCAGAGAAGCTGTGGCTGCCCCCTCCCTGGCAGTGTTCCAGGCCAGGTTGGACGGGGCTTGGAGCAACCTGGGCTAGCAGAAGGTGTCCCTGCCCATGGCAGGGGGGGTGGAACTAGATGATCTTTAAGGTCCCTTCCAACCAAACCATTCTATGACTCTCTAAATAATATAGGATAATCAGAGCTTCATAAATAAAGAATAGCAGAATGAGGGTGGCCTGGCATCATTTAAGTTTACATTTCACTCATTCAGACAACCTATAATTACATGATCAAAATTTTTCTATAAGATTCTGTCACCTCTTTCATTGCCAAGTGAACAGACTAATCACCCAGCAAAATATCTGTGCTGCATCAGATCACAGGTCCATTTAACCCAGGTTTCCTAGTCTGGCAGACACCAGATAAACTGCTGACAGAAGACTTAAGAACCAAGTAATATTACACAGGATACATCTCCCTAATAATCAAATGCTCAGAGGCAGGGTGAAACTCAAGAGACTGAATGAAAAGCCATTCAACACTTTTTTTTTTTTAAATCTGTTTTATGACTCATAACTTTGAGTCACTATTCATGCCTTAATTTAAATACATTTAATGTCAGATGAGTGCCCCAAATATTACAAGGAGCTAAGAGCATCTCCAGTTTACAAACCAATAATGAGGCAAAGATATATTAGGGGATTGTTTTATTTCCCCACTTAAGGCATATCAAATCAGGTATTCCTGAATCTACCATTAGGCAGCATGTTTGTTAAACACCTAGCAACCTCTATTCCAGTTACAAGTATCAAAAAGACCCAGATAGAGCCCAAGGTCTCCGCTGAGAGGCCCATATAATGGAAAACTTTGGATTACTGACCACGGTGAAATTGTCTGGTCCAAGTGTTAAGGTTACTGCTTAAACTGTATGGCTTTGGTTTTTTTTTCCTCCTGAAGTGACCAACTTTAACTGCTGCACTGGTTAGGAATTTTCCAGCAAAGCTTTTCCTCCAAATCACCATGTGTCGAACTGACAAACAACAAACAATTTTCCACCAAAATTGTGCACCAGATCCTCCAAAAACACCTCCAGTCAAGCAAGAGAAAGACGACAGTCTTCCCAGGTCAAAATCGGGCAGGATCTGAAGCAGCTGCTTAAAAAAACCCAAAACAACTAACACCAATAACTCCACAATTTGTTTCTTTAATATCTAAAGTGCCTTTTAGGTAAAGGCTTAGAGGTCTAAGTGTCTCCTTTGGAAGCAATGGAACATATTTGTAATTTTTAAAAATTTTATTATAAGCTTAAGGAAAGAATTTGTATGGAAAAAGTCACCATAATTCTCAAATTCTGTCAAAGTTAAAAGGAACAAAATAAAAAGAATGCTATTCTCAATATTAATTGATGCTTCCAAACCTACTTTAAAATTTGACAAGAATATTGTTATCGTAGATATCACTATTAACTTGTTACTGGTTTAACTACATACAAAGCTTTCCACTTTCTCAATACAGTCCCTCAGAAATTCTTACCTGAGTGTTTGAACCCAGTTTTTCAGATTTATGCATGGAGCAATATCTTCATACTTCAAGAGGGACTGAACATCAAATCTTACGATGCCTTCTGAAGCATGCTAAAGAAAAAGCATATAACAAGTATGATTCTGTGCATGTCATATGTGGACTATCTGAAATGCCCCTCAAAAATACAACACAAGCTGTATTTATCTTTATCATAAGAAGTAACACTGTGTGAGTCTGAAAGTGTCACAAGCTTATCTCTATTTTACAACAGATGATATACTGGGACTTGCAAAACTTTAGCAATTGGAGCTAAAGTTGTATTATTGTGTGTGTCCCCCCCCTTAATAATTTAAGCACTTTGTACAGAACTGTACAAGCCATACTTCAGGCAGGACTGGGTTTTGTGCATTTGTGAATATTACCTTTGCATATATAATTCAACACATACAATTATTATTCATCTAGAATCTTAAAACAAGTATTTTATAGTGTTTCTGCTGAGTTTTATTATTACAGACTAGTTTAACTTAGCAAAAAAGAAACAATACTACATACACAGGTTAATGAGGGGCAGAATCATTTGAAAACTTACTTTCTAGCAGTATCCCATGGCAAGCCACCAGTATACCAGCACTATTAAAAATGATTTTATGAAAAAGTTACAGGTGCTCAAGAAGGAAGGGAAAACCTGCTTTTATTCTCTAATTTTTAACTCTCCATTATTCAGTTGATGTATTCCCACTGGGGTGGGTGGGGGGCTGCTGTGCACATTGGCACCACCAGCTCTTCCTGCTCTACTGGATCAAGAGCTGGTACCTTAACACAATGCACCCACTTTTTTTTCCCCAAGTTTATTCAGCTCTCAGAGCCTGAATACATCCAAATTCATCTGTGGGACAGCTATAATTTGCTCTGGCCCTTAGCTGATACAAAGGGAGGAGCCAGGATAAATCTGCATGGTGCTGCTTCATGTAGGTGTTGCCATATCAGCTCTCAAAGAGTCCTCTCCTGAGGGGTTGTCAAGCCAGGTTGCACAGGACAGAAAAGAACACAGGTGGAAGACAAAGTACTGTGAATATTATGATACTAAAGTTCTTAGCAACTTTCAATCTGTTAGTATCAGAGTCTTAGGAATCACCACACTGCCTATCCACTGCACCTTCAACTGCCCTGAATGATAGGTCTCACCCCAATCTGTACACATTCAATAAAACACAGAAGAAAAAATAAATTTTAAGGACATTTTATTCTAAAATATAGTATTCACCATATTGTCTTTTAGCAATGGTAGTCTAGATATTCAGGTTCAAGAACTGTGGTCCCAAAGTTTATTCATATGAATATTTGCTAGTAAGTATAGCTACAATTTCAGCCTTTTAGTATGCCCTTTCTATTGGTGTTGGGTTTGGGCTTTTTGTGGTTTGTTTTTTCCTTTCTATTTTTTTTTCACTTTCTGATTTACAATGGAAAGGCATAGAAAAAAAATAATAAACTATGGCAATGGGCATTTCTGTGGGACTCAACTCATATTTACCTATTTTTAAGAGAAAACATGAACATCTCATGAAAGACTTTTAGTCTTTCTAAATACAGGCAAGAATGAAGAAAAATTTTATTCCGAGATACCAAAGGACTTCAGAATAATTCAAAATAAACACTGCAGAAAACTTACCATGTTTAGTTGAGGAGTAGCGCAAAGTACACCATGGAAAGAAATTGTGTAATTAATGCTAACATTGCTAAGGCTTGCCCACCACCGAGCAACACAAAATTCAATGGTTCTTCCAGCCTGAGTAACAAAAGCACAGAGTTAGACTCAGGCTCCCATCTTCCCCTTCTATTCACCCCAGCCTCCCTCATCCCAAGCTAAAAAAATTGGAGTATATCTCAAAAAAAGAAAAAAGACCCTGTTATGTCCCTCATGCGTATGTTTGTACAGTACCAAATAAGACATTATACTTGGTCTAGAAAACACAAGACAGCTCCAACAAAACGGGCTGACTGATGACTACATCAAAACAAGGAGTGCTGGGGTACACCCTACAGAGAAAGGTACAGCTTTTAAATGTTACATCTTCCTTTCCTATCCTTCAAACTAGGCAGAGAGGTTAGTTCACAGATAAGTTCAATATGTGTGCCCTAGAAAATGTGTGTATCTGTCTAAACAAGATGATATGAAGCCTGGGAGGTTAGGATGGAGGGTGTGTGTGTGTGTTTATTGTTGTTTGTTTGGGTTTTGTGTTGTTGTGGTGTTTTTTTAACAAACATGATAAAATTCACAATGTATCAGTGGGACAAGCTTAGCTTAGGGTGTCCCACTTGACACTTTCAGAGAGTAAGGGACTGAATAAGCACAAAAATCATAGCCACTCTTAGGCTTTAGAGCTATGCAATTAAATTAAGCAAGTCACAGGACAAAGAAGTGAACTCTATCATCCACACCCCTGAACTGTTAGCTCACCCCTTGGTTCTGTTTTGGACTCAAACCAGCATTATTCAAGCAATGCTGTATTTAAGCAGTATGAATGTAAGCCAGTCAGATATCACCTGGCTTCAACATCAAGGAATGTCACACATTACCACACTAAGCACTACAGGCAAAATATGACGAACTACATCTATATAACAAGTCATACCCGCTTATTTGAAAGGGAAACAAACTGTTTTGTATGAACAAGTACCAACAAACTGAAGAGATTAACAGGTATAAGGGCATTACCAAATAACTAAGAAACACTAGCAAGCTTTTAGAGATCTTTTCAGAACTGAGAACCAGATGCACTCACTACTAAAACAGACATTATTTTTTGGGTTAGGGGTTCTTTGGAAAAAAATCCAGAATGAGTTATGTCATACCACACCGATATCTTACCTTCTCTTCCCCCATGCCACCCTAATAAAACTTACTAAGACAGGAAATGCTTCAGTCACTGATCCTTTTTCTGGCAAGGATGAAAATTTGTAGAACTCATGACTTCTATATGCTTTTTGTTTCACTAGCTGAACGGCATGAAGCACAAACTTGGCGGTCACATCAGCTGAACATGAACATACTGTCACTTCTAGATAAAAGAAAGAAATTAAGTTTAGTTTCAAGAGCCAAGAATTTTAGGAGGAAAGCAGAGATTGACCAGAAAAGTAATTTGTAATTTAAGAAGTTACATAGTACCCCAAGTGGCTCCATATGTGAATAATGCTTATATATCAGTTATTTACAAACACCATTTCAGATTAAGGAAACTAGCTGTTCAGAAATCAGTTAAGAGAAACATGACTCAACTAAATGGTGAAAAGTTATCAGAAAGTACAGATGTATAATCTGTACAGGACAGACTGCTGCTGAATTCCAAATTACTAAAGGACAATCCTTTCAAGAATCTTTCATTTAGACTGAAGTAATCTCACACAGGAAGACAAGGAAAAACCCCCTTTTTTTCCCCCCCATGAAAAATTATGATGTATTTGCCAATTATAAAAAATCTTTTTTTTTTTTATTTTTTATTTTTTTTAAGTTAAGATATCTTTCAACACTACATCAATACACCTTAAAAAAAGAGACAAACCTCAGACAGTAATACCTTTCCATAAATGTGAGGTATTCCTCCAGTTATGGGCAATCACTTCAGATTATATTTGCTGGTTTCTAGAAGATGGAGAACTAGAACTGCTATACCAGAAACCATCAGATAACTTAAAATCACTCCTCTAAAAGCTTTAAAATCAAGTATTTTCCATATTCATGGATCAAATCCTTCAGTTCTTATTCAGGCAGGACTCAAAATCATTTCAAAACAGCTCTGTCAAGTCTGATAGATACAATTTTTTAATTTAATTCATGTTTTCATTTTCCTTACCAGCCCACGTAGCTCCCTGTGGAACATCAATGAAGTGCCTTCGGATTTGACCAGGTTTAAAATGAACATCTGTATACGTCAGGTCATAGCTTGATGATTCATCTACTCTGTATGTCAAAAGGAAAACACAAACAGTAATCAAAACAAGCTGTGAAGTCCTTTTCATCTATTTTTAAATGCAAAAATACTCACAAAAAAAGTGTACAATGAGGATATTTAGTCCTCAGCACCAATTACTTTAATCCATACCAGTACAGAATCTGACAGCACAATATATCTACAAGCTCCTCCACATTATGAAGACATCCTCTCTGTATCCTGAAGCTACTGTGTTTAAACGTAAGTATCAAAGAATCCTAGTTTTCAGTGGATCTGTTTTTCCTGGCTGAGTGACTTCCATAAAGTGGGCTAAGATCTGTAAGAATTAATATTTCTATGAATGAGTTAGAGAAGTTACTTTTTTTTTTTTGTCAGGGCAGATTGTCCACTGAATAAGTTTAATAAGATATTCTCCTTCCTTATCAACATCACTGAAGTTATAAGTTTAAACCAATGATGGGCACAATACTAACTCTACAAATCCACTGTATTAAAGTCATGATGGAAGCCTATCCCCAGTGTTCACCTGTCAAATGCACCTATAAGTATATCGATTGATACTCTGGTCACGATCCAGAAGTCATTTGTATTCTGATGGACCCATAAGCTGCTGCCGCTCTGGCTAAGCCCACCAGAACACACTGCTTTGTGGCTGCCAGGACCAAAATTACAAAACAGCCACTGTTATCTAAGCCTGCTACAAGAATCTTTTCAGATATCCACTCCCTTATCAAAGTTAGTAGTAAGTTCAAGAACTCCTGGAGAAAGAAGGTGGAGAAATAAATGGCAACAAGTGGGTACCAAAAACTAAACTTAAAAATGCAGATAAAGCCTCAATTTACTGACCTTGTTGGTATAACAACAGTTATTGGGACTCTGAACAGAGGACCTGCATTAGGCATTGCTATATCATATCCACACACCTAACAAAATGAAAAACAGCCATTTAAGTATCTTTGGTCAAAACGAAATTACAGAAGACAATAAACTAGTTCAAGTATTTTTAATCTTTGTAGCTATCACTCAGAAAAGAAATAAAATCTTAATTTGATCACTGTTACCCTAGAAATAGTAAAACAGCAACACTCACCAAGAAAAAAAAATTAGTTTTCACACTTACTACTCATTTCAGACTTTCCCCAGAAGTTTTCAAGCTTTCAATCCTCATTTATATCAAAAGCTCAACCCTGTATCAAGTCCCTATATCAAAAGCTCAACCTAGTCTCAACTCAGAATTTGTCCTAATCAGCCACCTTATTTTATTTCAGCTATTTTTGTTGTGTTAAAAACATTTTAGTCTTCTTTTTTCCAAGACTGTTTGAGTAAATACAGTTCAATTTACCATGCCTTTCATGGCCAAGCTTTACATACTATCTATGAAAATTTGTTCCATCATCACTCTGCTAAAATGTTCTCAGTGGTACCATAGAAGACTTGCAACTCTAAGTATCTTAAGCAAGTCACTTTAAAAAAGCAAGCTGATATAATCTTCATTACAATCAACTACAACGCAATGGAAACATTTCAACATTAATATTAATGTTTGCGATGAGGATGGAGAGGGCTAAAAAATATTTTTCGTTGGTGGGTTTCTTTTGCAGGAGTGAAAGAGGGTAGTTAGAAAATGAGAAATTTAATAGATTTCCTATTAAATTTATCCAAATCTGAACATAGCCACTCAAAGTCAGCAAAAAGCTTCTGCTGTACACAGCCATTATCACTCATTTTTCTCCTTCAACTTCTAAAATGAGGTAGAGGTAAGGAAGCAATAAAATAGATTGCATCATTGTACCCAAGAAAATCCTCAAGGTAAAACAAAATCTTGGGTCCATATAAGACTGCATGGCACCATCACAAAAGCCAGTCCAGTCCTTAAGCCACCACAGAAAGATAGTAATATTTAAGACTTCATAAAACTATAAGTCTCTGTACTCAATAATAATACAGGACTGAGCATAATAGTCAAAGTTGAAAATGTATCCAGAGAAAAAAGCCTCAGTGAATGGTTATTCATTTAGTTTATATTTTCTACATGCTTTTATGATTTAAACACAGATACTGACAGTCCCGTTGCCATGTGCTATACAACATTGTAGAACATAACTGCTGCTGAACCCTGGATTCAGCCTGTATACTGAAATGGAGTGTGGCACTATTTTCCTGTCTGTGTAGCACACAGCTTTTATTTCCTTAAAAATTACTTTTATAGAAGTTGATAGACACCACATGAAATGGAAAGGACACACAATCTTGCTTAGAACACCAATACTTCAATACCTCTGTATAATGTAGTCCTTCTCTCAGGCCACGTGGATCCACACGAATATTTATGTGTCGACATTGGTTCATAAGCTCTAAATGACTAGGACATTGAACCCACGGTGCATTTGAAGTTAAAGCTAAATGTAGCTGGAGAGATATTCTTTCAGTGTTTTCTGTAAAGAAACAAATTTTAAAAACAGTTCAATAACACAAATATATGCTTTAATTCTATTATAACACAGTATTTGCCATTTAAATGTACACATCAATAAAATGTAATAGCAACCAATTCCTTTGGGCCCCTGGATGTCAGATCCTCCACAAAGGACAGGTGTTCTGTATTATTTCTTTTAATCTGAGAAAAATAGCAGCAGTATGCAGTAAAATAAAGGTTGTACCCAACTTTGAGATTTTCCCCCTGAAGCAGTCAAACCTGACAAAGTTAAAGTTAGGCTAGTAAGCAACACTTCAGTTACCCACAACACAGTCCGGAAGCAGGTATAAGCTTTCTGGTATAGATAGGAATACAATAAAAAGTAATTGCACCGATTCTGAACGTTATAGAGAAACCTAAGCATGAGGTAAAGTCTTTTTAAAAGTCTACTGTATAATTATTTCATTTCTCTGTGTCATATGGTAAATTTAAAAAAGCACCAATTGTAATGTAACATGTCAAATAAACCATTTACTCTGAGTCAGTAACCTGTCCTGATTCACACCCTTTCTTTGCCTAAATAAACTCATCTCTGTCACATGCCAACCTTCTTGGGGATCACTGGTTTTAGGAAAGGAATTAATCTCAGTAACAAGCTCTCAAATGGATCATATTTTTCATACAATTCAGTAATTCAGTCTCTCAGTGAGTTCCAATTTATATTTAATGAAGTAAAACACAGCAAAACAGTTTACGGAGAAAAGACGTCAAACCTTATTTTGATTTGCACAAGTTACTTTTACCCTTTTAGTAACTAAAATCTGTATCAATTTCTGTATTGCTTTTAGTTACTGTTATGTTTATCCATTATTAGATGTTGAATTTAAGTCTAGTTTGTTAAACTAAGATTTTTTTTTCTCAGATTGTGGAAACTTTAATTAAAGTCCAAATCTAGAATTTATAGTCTTTAAACAACTAAGAAACTATAAATAACTAAGGAACCAATTTCTGGGTAAGTTCCTTAATCTTTAGAGAAGTAATCATTCTTTGCCAAGAGCTTTCTACAACAATCTGTAATTTCATGAAACATTAGGAATATTTGATTATTATTCCCTAGCTCCACAACTTCACTTTAAATTTCTTCAGAACAAAGAGAGATCCCTTTTTTCAATGGAAGGAAGTATGAACAAAAACGTGCAAGTGTTATAAATCTGAGGTTAGAATGGAAAGGTTGTTTAGCTGCATGCCTTCATTTACCGTGAAATTTAGAGTTGCACTTAGCACTTTTATGGTACAGATTCCTATCACTCCTCAAAAATCACAGCTTTTTTGTTTAAAAATTACACTTTATTTCCACCTGCCCTCCCTGTCCCCGTCATACAAAAGCTCTTTCTTACCTGTATTCTCAGGAAAGACAGGTTCTATGCCAACCCCGTGATCAGAAGGTGCAGCTATCTGGGCAGGATCTCTGAGGTAGATTCCACGGTTGCTGCCAACAGTAACTGTAAAGCCTATGTTACTTGTGAATGATGAATTCTGAATGAGGTAGTCATAGGCTTTATCAACCTGTTAGAAATAACATTCTAAATCAACAAATTACAACTTCATAGTAATTTATGCATTTTATCCTCAGTATGAAGTGTTCATTCAAGCAGAGCAACAAAGAGTGAAGTAACTTGCATGCTACCTGACTGTGCCTTACACGATACTCAGTATAGAAAATGAGGCAACATTTTCAGTCTGCAACAGCCACACAGAGAACATCAAAATTAAGAACATTAAAAAAACCCAAAAGACAAATCCATCAAAAGATGCATAACAAAAGTTTTCAGAGATGACTTCAAAGACAAGGAGTACTTCAAAGGCCCAGACTTACTATACTACTTTAAGCACCTTTCTCATATGTAGAGCAACACTAGTTAAGCTTTTAAACCTTTTATACAATAGAAGTTAAACAGTTCAAAAGAGACAAGCAATATAGGATGCCCATATAAGTTTTATATATTGATATGACATAAGAGAATAAGATTGTGAAATTCAGCCCCAGATTTAAGTAGATATGCTGTCATAGTAAATTCAGATGACAAGTTAATCTTTTTTGTTCCCTTCTACCTCACTTTCTATACTACTGACTCCAAAAAATCTTAAGAGTCTCTTCTACTTCACAGTGAACTACCTTCACCAGCAGAGATTAGGGCACTCTCCTTTGAGACAAGTGGACATAAAATAGCCTCAGTCTCCCAGATCAGAGTTTTACCACATTGCCCAGGGCAAAGCCATCATACAACTGCAGTTGTCCTGCTTTATGAACCACCGTGGGTATCTCTATTTTCATTGTCCAGAATTTACAGTTCCAGCTTTTGTCTGCACAGAACAAGTTCAGCGCTCTGATAATAGCATAAAAACATTTTTGGACATTAGGACAGAATTTGGACAGCATCCAAATCTACATGTGGGTGATAAAAACCCACATCCCACTTCAATGTCCACATACCTTTTTGATCAGTCTAAGAATGTGTCTACTATTTATTCTACAGTAACTGCATGCTGAAACTGAAAAAACTGTCTCATGCCTCCTCCCCTCCCACCACATTCCCTTCTCCCTCAATCAGATTTGAGAAGCAAGTAGGATGGGAGCAAACTGAGTGAGCTTATCTAGAAGGTTGCTCTTTTTTTGAGGGTTACTTTTCCATTGGCAGTTATTTATACTATCCTGGGTTTTTTGCTAGCAAGTACCTGAATAATACCGTGTCCTTGTGCAAATACTTCTATGTTTTCAGCTTCCACTGCAGTATTTTCTAATGCTCTTCTGACAGAATGAACAGTGTAATGAATATCATTAGCTTTGAGTCCTGAAATTAAAAATAAGGGTATTATTGGATGCAACAAAAAATTTGAAAATTACAGCATTTTTTAAAAAAGGAAAACATATCTAATCTCTTCCAGACTATGCATCTGTATTTAACATTGTAGCACATTACCTGACAATACTAATGCAATGCCTCCACATGCATTGGGAGAAGACATGGATGTGCCATTCATGAGTTGTGTTCCTCGCAGAGTCCAGTTTGGAACAGAAGCAATAGCACCTCCTGGGGCACTGATACTTACTCCAAGGGCTCCATCAGTGCTAATGTTAAAACAGAATGGTTGAAAAACAAACTTTTTTTCTGCACACTTTAACTTGAAGTTATTTGTGCACTTAAGAAAATAACTGTAGCTTTAAGGAACTTTCACAAATATATTAGTTATTATTACTTATTCATTAACCTATGAAACCCAAGAAAAAGCATGCCACTAAGTAGCAATTTAAAATGTCACACAAATCATCAGCTATGCCTGTTTTACTCCTCGATACTCTTCACCAGGCTTCAGTTTAGTCAGCAGATTATCTTCTGGGATTTGAATCAGAAATTTATTGCAAACAAACCTATTAAACAGTTCAATACATAAATTAGTACTCTACATAGCCTATTTAACAGTTATTATTTTTAAAGAACAGTAAAAGGGAGAGGAAGACTAGAAAATATCCAAAACCCCAGATCTCTAGTTTCTCATGTTGCCAGTTCAATACTAGGTCAAATTTTAAATTACAATACAGAACCTGAGGCAAGAAGAACAAGGGAAGATGACAAAAACCTAGTAATGTCAAGAGATGGACCAGCCTCAGTTGGGCCTAAGCTACTTTTCTTTCTTGCTCAAGCATATTTAAGAACAGAGCTAGTACCTATGGCACAGTTAAAGCAGCATCTAGTCTTCAACTGGATGAACGAGATACACTGTATCTTCCTTTCTCTGGGTAGACAAATACTGCACCACTTCAATAAGGACAGCACTTTGCCTGAGCTATTAAGTTCTGTAACCAGGCAGGGTATAACTGCTTCACATGTCTAAATCTGTCTCAAAAAAGAGTACTCCTAGTATGATACTGTAATGTAACATTTGGACATATTTTATGACAGCCCTATATAAACAACAGGTTCCAGCCAAGCAGTGCACAGAGTATCTGCCTATGAGGCTTCTCCACTGCTTACTCAGACAGACTGATGTCCTACCTCAAGCCTTGTCTAGAAAAGTTTTAGGAACTCTTCAGTCACCTATATGTTGCACCCTACACAAGTGAAATCCTCCTTTGGCCAGATTTGGGCCTTTCAACTGACATATACTCATTCTGACTGTTTTACAATTGCAAAGTGACAATGCACACAAAATGGTTTGGTTTTTTTTTTGATATATGCATGTGTGTATGTACATCAATACTAGTTACAAATCTTTCTCCCTTTCTCAGCTGAAGGCAAAGACCACGTTTCTCTTCTCTCTATATGAAACATGACAATTCTACATAATATGGTTTCTGGAACTTGGCTGTAAATATACAAACACCATGACAGCTAACTTTAAGACCAATGTTAATAGTGAAGCATTTGCTATGTAACCAGCAAACAAACCAAGGACCAACCTCAAGCTATTTTTTTTATTTATTTTCTCCTTCACCCAATACTATTGTAGGCTAAAGTACAAAAGACAGCATGCAGTAACTTCATGACTCATAAGAACAATTCCACAGTCTAAACACAGGCAAGAACTCAGGAAGAGACACTATACTTTGTTTCTTCTTTTGTCTACCACATTACTATTAAATGTTTCTGACACATGAGAAAAAAAAAAGTTGTTTTCATTGCCTCTAAATTTTATTTTATATATCTTTGAGATAATTTTCTATAACACGAGGTAGAAAAGCATTTTTGTCTGCCTACTCATACCTCTGCTGGACTGAAGCAAAACCCTTGAGTAAGTTGTGCCATCTTGTGCAATGTGACTGAAGCCACAAGTAACACCACTGCAGTAACAATATTTCTTTTAATCTTCAACACTAACAGAACAGTTAACTTCACCACACTAACTTAATGAAATAAATGCTATGGAAAAAATTCTCTGAAAGAAAATTTTTCAGAAACAGAACAATTTTCTAAACAACTTTTCAACAACTTTTATCATGTCTGAAAAGGTTTGCGCACATCAAACACACTTTCCTGAAACATACAGGCTGTGCTGAGGCAGTTCAGTGGTCTTCCCCTTGCCCAAGGAGTTCTAGAGCCTGACATACAAAGGCCTTCCAAGAACAGCAGGCTACATACATTCTTCCCGCGGAAAAGAAATACTATTATTCTGGTATTAATGACCAATTTTTAGATTTTGTATTACATAATCTGAACCTCAAAGTAATGAATTTGTTCCTTTAGTATAACCTACCTTGGTCCTCTGGAAGACCAAGTATATTGATTTGCTGGCAGTTTTTCTCTTAAAGAGTATTCAGCAACCATCATGTCAGGTGATACATAGGCACCAACACCTGTAAAAAAAATTCAGATGTACAATGAGTTTTTATTAAAATAAAAATTAAGTATTGCTGTGTTTTAAATTCATTATAAGAAGGATTTTTGCTTGACATTTAAAAACAGAAACACATTTTTCATCTCTTTAAATCCAGGTACTTTTGCAGAGCAAGCGTAAAACAGCATGTTATGCAGTAACAATGCTAATGATCATACTGTGTAATATTAAAATATTATGTAAACTTCAAAGTTTCATTTTTATTCAACTGGAGTAGAATGCATTCACCTTCTACATTTCCTTCACAACAGATCATTTCTACGCGTCTCCACTCTCTCCCACACCCCTTTGGCTGTGTTTACACTGTTACACGTTACACCAACCACACCTCAAATAATGTGAATTGTTTCATGTTCATATGGCTCACAGCTACACCACCTGGAACAGAGGGCCACATCTACACAGCTCAAACATAGTGATGAATAAATGACTACGTCAAAGCCTGCTAAAGATGTATTTTTAGAACAAGATGCCAAGGAGGCAGATTGCATCCACACCGTGTACTTTCTAAAGTGTACGCTCCATTTTCTTTATGGCACAAACACTATCAGGATGGTAGAAAACTACCATACCAAACTGAGAAACAAATTTTACAAGGTCCATGTCCACACTGTCTGTGTGAATTAAGTCAACCTATCAACTGTATTTTGCTTTACCCTCAAGAAACAAACAAACAAAAAAATCCTATCTGGTTCACTCCAGATGGAGGACAAAAAGCAAGCTACTTTAGATAGAGAGTAAATGATCACTCAGTCTCTAGAGTGATACAAAAAGTAAACTGAATTGACAGAGGAGATACATTTTAAGAGCAAAGCCAATGCAGACCTGAAAAGAGCTTTTTAGTTCCAGTTCTAACCCCCAGTCTCAGTAGTGGAGTAACTGCAGATTAACTTTTAGAAAGTAATCAGCATTAATTCTACTAGGTGTCCTGAAAAAGTGTTTCTCCAACTTTCAAGTCTACATGCTAGTCTTGCTTGTTAAATCTCAGATTTCTCATGCATCTTGTGTAATGCAGTAATGCCGCATCAGAGGATATACATAAAAACTAAGACCAGAAAAGTTAACCCCAAACTCTATAGACATTTTGCTTTTTCCTTAATCTTTCACTGAAATACCAAAAATATACACCAGCCCATCAGAAAAAACAATTCTTAAGCCAGTAATAGACTTGCATAGAAGTGGCACTAGGTCTGAAAGAATTCTTTCCCTAGAAGGACTTGTCTAGGTCATGAGATTATTTTATGGCCAAACTAAAAAGCTTTGTTTCCCTATAAATAGAAATTAGACTGATGAAGACTGACAATCTAAAACTGTGTTTCTGACAATTCAGAACACATTGCAAGACTTTCCAGAAGATTAATTAGAATTCAACTTACTTAGATTTTTTACAACTTGCATTTACCAGAAGTTACTGGCCTGAGTGGTATGCTCAATTACAGTTAAATAAATCTTGGAATCTTCTAATAGGTCAAATCACACAGATTTCTTTTGGAAATTTTATAGAAAGCCATTTCAAATCAAGAACATCCACCTCCTACCTCTGTTTTCTATGTAAGTAAGGTCTTGAATTTTAAGAAGATACCAATCTAAATTTTTATACCTAAACATACAGCAAGTGCCTCACCCAGAATTAATCTTGTAGCCCAGTAGCCTTTGATTTTTCTTAGATTTAGTTCAGCAATCAACTGATGATGTCAAACATGTAACACAAGTACAAACTTGAAAAGACATAAGCTGAACACTGTGAAATTTCTTTTTTTAAACAAGTTATTTACCTATTACACTAGATGTAGTTCCACCAGGACACCCCACTGTAGAAAGGCAAGGGCCATTATTTCCTGCACTTGAAACATAGATTACATTGTGTTTCCATACTGCTTCATTAATTACTTCACAAATTCTCCTGATGTAAGAGAAAAAAAAAGTCATTTAATCAACAATATTGCTTTTCTCCCACAGGACAAAATTCCCATTTCTAGTACAATCTCTGTGACCAGTCACAGAACAAGGAATATTATGCAGTCTACTTCCCACACCTAGCAGAGGCAGTTCCAGTACAGAAGCTGACCACAAAAAAAAAAAAAAAAAAAAAAATCCTCTGTTTTTAAAAAGGAGTTATGTAGTAATATTAAGTCTCAAAAAAACCCCCATGGATTAAGTAGTGTTCCATCTACAAAAATTCTTCATTATTCTAAAATACTCTTTGTATTATAAAACAATTGCACTTTTGATAGGTTTACATAACTTTCAAAGATAGTAAAAAATGTAAACTGCAGCAGTGTGATGTATATGAATCATTTGGGCCTGGACAATTCATTCTTACTGACAGTTCATTTACACAAAGCTCAACAAATGTTACTCCACTTCTGTAATATTAAAATACTTTATATTAACTTCAGTAGTGCTCACCCAGAATTTGGCCAGTGTGTTGCCTCTCCATAACTATAGTTGACAAGATCACATTTGTATTTTATTGCTTCTATCATCTGTCAAAGTAAAAACAGAAGTTAAAATACATACTAATCATAGAATAAGTCACTTAAGGAATGCCAAAAACCATCTACTTAAACTGACCTGCTACAGATCTAACAAAAAGGAATAAATTTCTTCTGACACTACAAAAAATAAATTCATTTACTTTGATCAGTTATTTAAGTGGTATTTCCCAGTGAAGAAACAGAATTAAAAAACCCACTCCCTGAACAGTCTTATTCTTGCCATATCCCAAGCTATAAATTAAGACATTACCCTAAGAGAAAACTGATTACTTCATTAGTCTTGTCTCAAATGTCTGTCCTCAACAACATAAAATTATCCTTTCCTGTGCAGCTTGGTTAAATTCCAAAGTCACAAAAATATTATTGTACATCTTCACGTTACTATAGAAAGATATTCCATGGGCCACAAATATAATTTTCTATTTTCAGTTCCTTTTATCATGTAAAATTTTCCCCATCAACTCACTACATGGAAAATGTCCTGGGCCTTTCATCTTTAAAAAGGAATTTAGAAAACTTTCGTCACTCAAAAAAAAGTTAAAATAAATTCAGCCACATGGGTAGATACTAGTCTCTAGTCTAGATTTATTTAAGTATTCTATAGTTACTTAGATAACTACAAAAAAGTAAAACACAGAACTTTAAATAAGCATACAAGTAGCTTAACTCATGTGTCAAGCTAGCCAGGCATACTGCAATTTTGCCAGTCAGAAAAACCCTGAAGTGCTCTATGCAACAGAAATCTTGTTTTATATTAAAACGTTAGTCTTAAGATATGTTTTAGTGGGTTTGGGGGGGGTGTATTTTTGTTTATTTTGGATTTTTAGGGGGTGTGTTTGGTTGCTCTCAACCTTTTTTGTTGGAAATAATCTAGAACCATAAAAACACGGCCTATAAGGAAGTAGAGCAGAAAGTGTTCCACAATATTACACAGTTAAGTCACACTGCTAAGATTAATCATTTATTCAGTGAAATACCCACAGCTCTTATTAGACCAGTGCCAGTTTCCATTGTACTTAGTCTTGTATCGCCAATCTTGATTGCAAGAATCTGAGCTCCAGGAGCCACACCATTTCGTTCTGGTTCTTCTGGAAAGTATCCAGCTGCAATACTAGCCACGTGTGTTCCGTGTGCTCCTGAGCAAATGAAAAGTTGTATCACTGTATGTTTAGTGAACTTTCTTTACACCAATTTAATACACTACAGCTTAATTTTCACTTATTGAGCTATAAGTATAGAAATTCAGTTGGTGGCCAGTCACAACTGTTGCTCCCCAGGGCTCAGTATAGGCTCAGTTCTGTTTAATATCTTTATCAATGATCTGGATGAGGGGATAAAGTGTACCTTCAGTAAGTTTGCAGATAACACCAAGTTGGGCGGGAGTGTTGACCTGCTTGAGGGTAGGAAGGCTCTACAGAGGGATCTGGCCAGGCTGGATCAATGGGTCAAGGCCAACTGTATGAGGTAAAACAAGGCTCAGTGCTGGGTCCTGCACCTGGGTCACAACAACCTCATTAAATGCTACAGGCTTGGGGAAGAGTGGCTGGAAAGCTGTGCAGAGGAAGAGGACCTGGGGGCATTGGTCAACAGGCAACTGAGTGTGCCCAAGTGGCCAAGAAGGCCAATAGCATCCAACAGGATGGCCAACAGGACTAGGGAAGTGATTGTCCCCCTGTACTCAGCACTAGTGAGGCCACACCTTGAATACTGTGTTCAGTTTTGGGCCCCTCACTACAAGAAAGACATGCTGGAGTGTGTCCAAAGAAAGGCAACAAAGCTGGCAAAGGGTCTAGAAGAACCTTAGTCTTATGATGAGCGGCTGAGGGAACTGGGATTGTTTAGTCTGCAGAAAAGGAGACCCAAGGAAGACCACCTCGCTCTCTACAACTACCTAAAAGGAGGTTGTAGCAAAGGTGGGTGTTGGTCTCTCTTCCCAAGTAACAAATGATAGGACAAGAGGAAACGGCCTCAAATTGTACCAGGGGAGGTTTAGATTGTATATTAGGAAAAATTTCTTCACCAAAAGGGTTGTCAAGCATTGGAACAGGCTGCCCAGGGAAGTGGTGGTCACTATCCCTGGAGGTATTTAAAAGAGACATGTAGATGTGGCACTTAGGGACATGGTTTAGTAGTAGACTTAGCAGTGTTAGGCTAACAGTTGGACTCAATGATCTTAAGGGTCTTTTCCAATCTAAATTATTCTGTGATTCTATAAAATGAGCCCAAAGTTCAAATAATTTCATTTAATAAATGTCATATTATACTAAAAAAAAGACAGTAAACAGCAGCAATTGGTAAAATGAAATAGCTTGAGGCAAAAAGGGAGGCAGCAGGCAGAGAGAAGTAAGTATTAACTTAATTCCACTAACTAAAAGGCTCAACACTTCCTACTCAAAGTTATGAAAATTGTACCTGAGGTGACTCAGATGGTGGGGATTAAGAGAAAAAATTAGAAATTAAACTGTACAGAGGTATAAAAAGGAATTTCTCAAAAAAAATTCCAATCAATTTAGAAACCAGAACTGCTTCTATAGTTCTTCTGAGATGGGATAATTTCATGACAAATTAAGAGCATTTTTCAAATCAAATACATCCATACTACCTTTAACCACTCAGGATGCTTTCAAAAGAAAATATGATCATATGAAGTATACACAAATATTAGTTCAGAGCAGTTGGAGCTACGGCTACAGTGACACATGCCATGACAAAAAAGTATGGATAAACCAAGATAAAGATTAATACCCCTTTTGTTCATGGATGTGTTATTTAAGAATCTTAAGCTATACAAGCATAAAGGACAGCAACTAAAAAAAAAAAATCACCACCCTATATTTAAGAAATAAACCAAAAAAGGTACTTTGAAAGAAGGTTCTCTCTATTTGAGGCTTTAAGATGCAGGAATATTTTTAAGAGTACCTAAGATACCCATTCTATGTATACATGCATATGAACACAAAGTTGACAATATTTCAGACAAAAATGCAAGCAAGTTTGGTAATGAGCTGTTATTATACGTCTAGTTCAGGAAATCTCAATATTGATCTTGATTGCCATAGTAATGAACACTGTATTAAAACAGCTGCTTGAGCCATCCCAAGTATCAGAATCAGGACTCAATACAAATTGCTGCTTTTCATACCCACCCAGCAGCAAAATTTTCTTAAGATTACTTTCATTTACCTCCACTTGTCACAATGGAAAGAAGGTTTCCATCATCATATATATTTACAGAATAATTCAACATCTCAGATGTTCCGAAAGATCCATATTCCTGAGCCTCTTTGTAGGTTCTCAGCACTGTACAGCTAGTTAAGTCACCACTCTCACTTGTATCTATGCAGGCTCTGCCAGCAAAAACAAAAAAAGCAAGTTTCCAACTGCTATAAGCTTTCAGTTATCTCTCTCCCCCAGCAAAGAGTACCACAAAGACTTCAAGAAGTCTGGTTCTGTGTTTACAGTATCTTACTACTTTAAGTTGGTATTCTTAAACCTGGTTGTTTATACTTAAATTCAGAAACTACAAAGATCTCTAAATAAACTGATTCTCAAATGCTACTAAATTAAAATAAATCTGTCTCGGAAAAGCAAGCATATGGAAATTCAGGCAACCTCTTCAAGGAAGAAATTTTACTAAAGCTAGTTGTTCCATGTTGGTACACAAACATCTGAAGTCTTACCCACTGTTTTATATGATGCACAGTATCAGTCAAGAAAAGCATCACATTACATCTTGAAGTTTGTGCAAAGACTTCTGCTTTGGTTTTTTTGTGTTCTTCTATTACCAATGGATACTCAAAGCAATTCTACTCTACCTCAGAGGAAAATCCCACAGGTTTACAATTTATATCATGCTGTCTTCAATAAGCCTTCACTCTACCCCACCTTCATTTAGGATTGGAACACTGACATGAAACTCAAGTGATACAGCAGGATTATTTTCAAGCAAATAATATTGAAGACCTCTATAAAGATGGTTGTTTTAAAAGTTAACACAGTCTTCAAGGCAAGCTGTTGTTTCATCTATAGAACAAGACATTTTAGACAAGTTTAGGCATTTACCTCCAGGTCTCACCATCATTCCATACTAGACAATCATATACTGGGCCTGGATCACTATATTTTTTCTCAAAAGAATTCAACAGTTCCACTTGATTTTGAAGTTCTTCCTTTATTAGCTTATTTACCTAATAAGGCAACAAAAATACAGTTAGAGTATTTCTAAACTTACTACAAAATACATAATCCTATATTCCTTTCTGATGCTACACATTTGTTTTGTTACTTCCATCAAGAATGTAAGAAATCCTAGGCGTCACGAATATCTAGAAGTTCAATGGTTTTCAACAGTGCACCATTTGTTATTGGCCTATTACATATAACTATTTCCAATTTCTATAATTGTAACGTTTAAAGCCCTCTTTCCTCCTTCTTCTTTTTGTTTTGTTTTACAGATTGTGAAATGATAAAGCAGTGACCCAAAGCACTTCTGGTACTTCACTGAAACAGTACCTAAAAAAAAGGACACGTTTAGAAGATTCCAACTTTGAACACAGCAAGGATGACAGTCTCAGAAAGGAGCATACTAAATTAAAAATAAAACTAATTAAAAATACACTGGAAAGTATTTGAACTAATACCTTTTTCATATCTGAAAGTATCTTCCACATATCTCCTTCACTCATCTAATAAACTATTTTAATCCTCTCAACCAGTAAAAAATTGTTGCAAATAAGTTTACAAATTTATTTAGATTTACACAAACCTGGGAGGGAGAACTATGAGCAGCATCAAATTCTTCTTGTTTCCTGCAGGCCTCTGCTAGAGCCAGTCTGTGTACAGGATCCCAGAGTTTTTCCTTGCGTTCTTTCTGTAAAATAAAATCAGGTTGCTCAATATACTGACAAATACATATGTAAGTATGAAGACTACGAAAAAATTTAAGTTCTGATTTGAGATCCAATGACTAAAAAAGTTCAGCACAATACTACAAATAAACATCAATTTCTACATAGAAAAAAGAAATGGATATCAGTAATTTCTAGACTTTTTGCCTCAATGGACCACTGTGAGGACCATCACTGGGCCACCTCCTGTTGTTCTGAAAAGATAACAGAATATGGATCATGTATGTCAAAACTAAACAGAAAAATCAGTGAGAGAACAGCTCTCAAGCACTGGCTAGCAGCCTACATGTGTTATCAAATCACAAACTGTTGTTTCCTAGAAATATTTATTAAGAATCAAACCAGTGTAATATTACTATACACCAGAAGGAAAATGTTAATTTCTTACCTGAATCCTCTCCTTAAGAGCTTTAGGGTAGATATCATAGCCATTTTTTATGCCAATGTGATACTTGCCTGAAGGATTTACCCAGTTCAATGGAATCTACAGAAAAGTATATTCAGAAATAGGTTAAATAATGGTGTAAGAAAAAAAAAAAATCAACACGGTGTAAGATAAATTAGCAGAACAGACTTGCAAATATCACCAATTAACTTCCCTGTCTCCATGACAGTAACTGCTGCACTAAGTTTCAACGACATGATATGACCATTCCAATCCAGTTCCAAAGGCATCAGTATCAATTTATGTGACACAGCCACTGAACATGTTTAAGTGTCAGTTGCCCTGATACTCTACTTTTAAAACATAACACAGTCTCAGCAGTGTGGGTAGAGGCCTGGGGAAATAATAGCACTATAACTAAAAAGCAGCATCCTGGTATAAAAGGGTATTATGGTTCGTGGTCATGACAAACATCTGAGTGTCCGATTTTGTATCTCGCTTTAGTTTAGGCTCTCAGTATTATCAGATCCACTATTCCTAGTAACACCAGCAAAAGAGAGCAACTGATTCACCCTTATAATCATATTCTGTGCAAGATTCAGAAGAAAACTAACGGCACGCAGAGATCCAAAGATCTGATGCCCCCATATCACCTCATCAAACTAGCCAATCAAGAACACATCAGTAACGTCAGCAGTTCTATGTAGCAGACACCTCTACTAGATCTCATTGTGCCGTTTCTAAAAACCCTACACCATTTCTGTTCTATTCATAGTGAGAATGCAGCAAGCCTACATCTAAGTCCTCACAGACTTTTCAGTTTCTAGAACTATTTATCATGAGCTTAACACAATTCCTCTTGTAGTTCACACAAATGTGGAATATACTAGCACTTTTAAAGACAGAACAGTGTCTGATATTTTTAAAGAGTTTTAGCATGCTTTCTTCAGCCAGTTTCCAAAACTATATCAGATACTGATTTGAACAAAGAATAATTATTATCAAGACCCCCACAAAGCTCTGTACACATCCCCATTCAGCTATAGAGAATATTTAACATAAAGACATATGAAAAGTAAAAGAAACTAAAGCAAGCCGTATGAAGATGAGCACATGCAGTATTAATTTTGGATAAGACCTGGTTAAAAGTAGTTTCAGTAAGTTCTGCAGAAACCACTAGGTCCTAAATTTGTTGTTAAACAAGAAAGAAAAATATACCCAGTGTGTCTCTGTACCACCAAATACTCACCTTTAAAGTTCTTCCAGAAAGACCAGTAATTTCTCCATCTTTAGGTTCTACAATGGTACATGTGGTTACATCACCACTGCCTGTTGTATCAATTATATCAATTATCTTGGGTTTCCCATCAGTTGTAATCTGAAAACATGAGCACAGAAAAATTGAAAATGTAGTTGGTTACCCTTTAGCGTATAAACCAGGAAATTTTCATTTTTGTTAATAAAAACACCCAACCTTTAACTGAAGGACATAAAACCAACTTGAAATTAAGTTAAATTTCTAATGAACTGAGTGTGCTGTGTCCATCTTATAGGTTTATAAAAATTCACTAACTCATTTCTAAAAAGGATTTAGAAGAAAAACAAGTAAGAACATTGTATCAATAAGCACAGGAGCCTCAATTTAAAACCAAGCCTAAGTTTGCAAAACCATTTGCAGAAACTATTTGTGTTCAAATGATTTGCTGCACTGCTTCCATCCCACCATTCTGGCCAAATGTTATAGTAATGTGTGCACACTAACTAACAAAATTAAATGTGCTGAAGTACACGCACTCTCAAGCTTGAGTCTCTTAACTGAGCTTAAACGTAAAAGGAACACAAGTTACTATCATCTTATTTTTCCTGTTTCAAGGATTTTGCTTCATGTTTTTAATCAAGCTGAAGTGTTAGGAGCTATAGCTATATACACCTAACACTACATAAGTAGTATTTTTACCAGAATGAGGAGAAAGATATCTGACTAGCTAAGAAGAGTTTACGAGCATAAATGTAAAGCCTCCTCAAATTATAAGAAAACTAGCCCTGATGGGCTTTACACTAGTTGAAGGCAACTAAACAACATCAAAAAAAGAAGCTATTAACCTACCTAATGTTCCTTTCACCTAGAGGAACCTTCAATACAATTACCAAGAGTATGATTATGATTTTTTTTAACATTCAGAAAAAAAATCAATGTTATCTTCTTGTAATAACATGCTCCATCTAGTAGGCATTGTACGAGCTTATTCAGCAAATAAACTATACTCCATATACAGCAGTATTTTCTTTAAGGCCAATATGAATTCCAAGGGCTGTAGCACCTCCCTTACAAGGACAGGTTGATAGAGTTGGGGTTGTTCAGCCTGCAGAAGAGAAGGATTCAGGGAGACCTTTTAGCAGCCTTCTAGTACTTAAAGGGGTACTACAGGGAAGATGAAGAGGGACTGTATCAGAGAGTGACAGGACAAGGGGTAATGGTTTTAAACTGAAAGAGAGTAGATACAGACTAGACACAAGGACAAAATTTTTTATGATGAGGGTGGTGAAACACTGGAACAGGTTGCTCAATGAGGTGGTAGATGACCCTTCCCTGGCAATATTCAAGGTCAGGTGTGATGGGGCTCTGAGTAACATGATCTAGTTGAAGATGTCCCTGCTCACTGCAGGGGGGTTGGACTAGACGACCTTTAACTGTCTCTTCCAACCCAAACTATTCTATGGTTCTATGAATTGGCCATGTGCACCTATTTTTACCGTTCTACATTAAAGATTGATTAAAAAAAAAAAAAAAATCAATAATCTTCCCAATATCTCCTATTCACTATCTACACTGGTAAAAAGTGAAAAAAGCTTCTTGTTCAGAAAAGCAACAACATTTTCTCTTTTCTACGATTTAAATATCTGGTATTGTTGCCTTTATTCTCTATCAATAACTTTTATGCTAGACCTAACATATATGGCTGGTAGTTTTGCTCAAATCATGCTCTGGAATTGTGAATTCAGCTGAAGTTAACAACATGTTCAAGCTGTTCCATGAAAGTCACTCTGTTGCTGCCAAAAAAACAAGAGTAAAGCTTTTATCACACCTCAACAAATAAGGATAAATACTTCCAGTGTCTCAAATTCAAATGGTTTAAATAAAATGCACACACACCCCCAACCCTCCCCCCAAAAAAACCCAAACAAAAAGCCAAAAAAAATCAACAAAAAAACCAAACCCAAACAAAAATAGCAAGCAAACTCCTCCACTAATAAAAACAGGTTTAAACAGCTGAAAAGAAAACAATCAAACCCAGAAATCCCAAACCCATAGCAACTATAAAAAGAACATTCGTTTCATTTCCCGGAAGGTAACAAATACTGCTTTTGAAGAGGCTTACTAAGGAAGAACTTCCATTACAGAAACCAACACTGTTACTCTGTTCATAGAAATTCATGTCCAGTTAAGAAAATTGTTAAAATGTGTTAACCTGTTAAAACATCTACTGAACAACAGATATACAGTAGCAAAAATTTACTTGGGAAACACAGTCCTAAAAAAAATCATACAATTTTTTAGCGTTTGTATTTAATGCCTTCAGATGCCAGTCTCTACTTACAGAAAAGTCAAGAGCTGTTCCAATAAAGTAACTGCAAGCAAAACCTGAGATTATCAGAATCAGACATTTTTCAATATGCTTCTAATCAAAATGAATTATTCAGTGATCAAAGCACAAGAAACAAGAATGAAAATGTAATCCAAGGTGACTTCTTTGAAGCAGACAAGTTCTATTGCAACAGGTGGCCAGAACACAGATTTATGCCATAGCAAGCTTGGGTAGTTTTAGAAGTTGTTTCCTAGCCAGGAAGAAAATGTGCAACTCCTACACTATACAGCTCTTTGCCTCCTAGCTGAATAGCAGATCCACACATGCACGTGAGTTTGTATGATTAGACTTAACAAATCAAAGTCTTTCAGTCTGACACAAGAAAACTCAGAGTTTCAGGTGCAAATGTCCAAGGTTCAATTCCTAACGGCAGCGATCCAGACAGGTTCACGGTCATTTAGTGCGAGTAACTGATATGGCTTCCTCTGCTGACATGAACCGTTGTTTGACATACTGCCCACCAGTAGTAATGCTACAGTGAAACTCAGAGTTCAACTGGGTTTTCCTTTTCAAGTCTTGTAATTCTGAGGAAAAAATAAAAAAAATAATCAAGTGAACCTGATCAATTCCCTCGTGTGAACAGAAAAATCCTGAACTAATAAATCTATAATAGAGAGAAGGTACATTTTAGTACCTTTCACATTATAATTCAAAAAGTGAACTTTTATACACTGAAAAATATTTTACAGTGTATTTATAACAAAGTCCCCAGTCCTACCTTTAATATCATGGTTTGCCTACGGCCATTTGAAAAAAAAAAAAAAGTCTACTAGTTTATATCTGAAAATTATTTTGTTGTTTATAACAAAAGTTTGAAAAACCATACTTTCATGGTAGCTTTGACTTCATAAAGCAAATAAGTTAATAAATTGAGCATATAAAAATAACATCTGCCAAGTCCTGGCAGTTGATCAGTAGAATAGTAGAGGAGCACCAGTATCTGTGACAATCCCAAATTAAAAGGCCAAGCAATACACATTTGAGCATGTTTTTGTCAGACCATACAATGTTACAGATTCCAACTGACAGCTATTGCAGCAAGAGGAGATGAACAAGTTTTTCAGCACTTTGGTCACAGGACAGCTGATAATCATCACAAATAAAATAATTTTCAACCATTTTTTTTAAACTCAGTGCTGAAAAGCAAGTCAAACCAAACTAGCTGCTATTGCTAAAAGGTCATCTCATAAAAGTAAAAGATAATTTTAGTAAATAATACAGACACTTCACAAAATAAGCAAGATTTCAAGAAGCAGATGAACTGACTTATCTATCGTGAAACATAACAAGAAGTGACAACAGCAACAAGGACAGGGTGGGGTTGAACAAAGACTATACATTCACAACCACAACACGCCATTAAACATACCTTATCTGCCCACCTAAAATTTCATCAGTTGCTGTGCCTTAATGAGGAGTTACAAGCCAGGACTCAGCAGGTAACAATTCTAAACAGATTCTACTAAGAGGGCTGAGAGGGGAAAAAACTAGCATGAAACCAGCAAACAAACTGAACTTTATAGAGTTGGCATCAACAGGTAGAGCATAAAGCAATGGAAGACGAGGTGAAAAGAGTTCTAGAAAGCAGTGACTATAAAAGATTTAGAAAGAAAAGGGAAGTACGTACAAATTAGATTAACATTTTATGCAGCAAAGCAAGCCAACCAATAGAGAAAAAGAAATCCATGTAAGAAGGTTTGTTAAGCCTAATAACTACTCTCTTTACAGTAGCAAGCGTCTAGGGAAGAATATAAACATAATGGTACTTCCCTGTTATACTCTGTTCCAAAATCTTTTTGTCCCTCAGCAAGTGATTGTATCCAGTACACTTATGGTATCAGTGTTTATAAACTGAAGTATAGCATCAACAAGAAAAGGAACCCTACAGAGGAACGAGATGCTAGGGAGCAGCAAAACATGAGCTGTTTTGTTTTGACTAAAACCCTGCTATATTCAAAACAGAGTAGCACATTTTGGCTTGTAATCATTATTAACGTTAACCAGAACTCAAAGTTTTAATACCTATTAACCTCACTACATATAATGTTTTCTCCTCCCTCTAAACAACTGAGTCAATTCTCATAGTGCTAACTCCATGCCAGGCCAAGAACTGGCAATAAGACTGACAGTACGAAAAAGCAGTGGCAGAGAGTGGCATAAAGAAACCCAACACAGTTGTCCCAAGGTTAGAAACTACTTGTCACAGTACGGCTACACTGTCTTGCTGTCTGTACCCAGGACACAGTCTTATTTTGTGAAGTCAAAGTGTAAACTGCCCAATACTTCAGAGTGAGAACATTCTTCTTGCGAAAAAACTACTTATAAAGCTATTCTACAGACTGTGCCCTGCCTATGTCTTCTTTACAATTCCCTGTACCCCGTGCAAAATAGTCTCCCCATTCCGTAGCAAGTAGCTACTGAGTAGCTTCTGAGACATTTAGCAAGTAGCCTGAGTCAGGTGTATTAAGTGGGCAGCATGGAAAGAGCACACAGCTTCTTTACATGTTTCTTTAGCATCCCTGCAAACTTGCTCTCACCCATTGGCAACATTAATTCCACAACCCTCCTCAAAGTTCTCTACAAATCTTTTACTTCACTACCTGAAATTTTATCCTCCACAAAAAATACAGGGTGAAGAAAATTGGTGTGGTCAATACTGAGCTCATGAGGTTTCGTAAGTATCACTTACGAGCCTTGGGTTACTTAAAACAAAGCTTTTCCCTACTGCCCATAAAATCATGCTTTTTTTTTGGTTGACCACTCCTCCTTCATAACCTCTAGATACTCAGGTATTTTGCTTTTGTATGTGAAACTTCAGAACTATGCACCTCCCATTTATAGTCACATCTTCCTAATTGTCTTTTACTACTTTCTAGTCTGCCCATGTTATTACCTTGTTTGCTTTTTGGCTAGCTTTCCTTAAGCTTCCTAATTACTATTCCACTTACGCACAACTGGTGCCAAAAGCACCAGTTTCATTCCAGCTTAAATCAAGCGAGTTACAACTGTCCAGTCCCTCCTCCCACCCTACCTGTCCTCTTCTCTCATCCTTTGACTTACCCGAACCCCATCAGGAATCATTTCAGAACACTGAACTAAAGATCTGCCAGGGTTGGGTCCCTGTACTAGGTCACTTAGGGGTAAAATCTGTGCCAAAGAAAGGGCAGAGACCAACACTGGCATTGCTTAGTTAAAAACTAAAGGATTCAGTATCCAAGCGAGTGGCATATAACCCTCTCTGAATGATTTCTCAGGGCTTCTTTTGCCACATCTCAGAGAAAACACAATGACGAGAAATTGGAAGCAGTAGTGACATAAAAGGCCACATACAAACTTACACGATAAAGAAATGTTAAGAGACAAGAGTTAAAACAAAGTGCTGAGAAATGCCAGAAAAAAATCACATACACGGAAATTTACAAAACTGAGATTGAGATCATAATGGCAATCACTGTGCCATCTGAGCTACAAAGCTAGCAGATCCAAAAAAAGCTGGCAGAACCAAATTTGATACAGATTGTTACTGCAATACAACGCACGAAAAATACACTGAGGTATGCAAATTTTGCCAGAAATACACTCTTCATGTAAAATATCTCAGCGGCTGTTTGTAGCCTCAAGCCACTTACTGCTGAAGCAATGCTAAGGTTTAACAAAAATACAAAGCATTCCTTTATAATGAATTCTACCTGAAAGAAGACAGCTCAAGAGATTTAAGTACCATAAAATGCCTGTGAATAGCTTAAAAGGGGGATCCTTACACAAACACCTGAAGTGACCAGCCCCTGCCTACAGGATTCCTCCGCCCTCCCGTACCCGCGCCCACACGCATGTATGCTTAGCGGGAACTGCAAGCAAACAAACAAGGACAAGCCCCCAGGACAGCCCTTCAGGGGCCTTCCCGGCCCTCGCCGACGCCTCGGGCCGCCCGGGGGCCGTGGCCGCTCCCAGACGAACCCTCCGTCCCCTCGCTCGGCCCCGTCCCGCCGACAGTGTGGCCGCCACCCGCCACAACGGCGCAGAGACAGCCCGGCACGGCCCGAGTGCTCCCCCCGCTGCCCCCCCCCCGAGGGCCGGCCCGCCCGCTCCCCGCGGCCGTGACTCAGGGCCGCCGCTGCCGCCGGGGGCGGCTCCTCCCCGCCGCCCCTCACCTGCATGCCCGGCGCCCCTGGGTCCACGCCGGTGTCCAGCACAGCCAGCAGCACACCCCGCCCGTCGAAGTCGGGGAAGCGGGCGAGGAAGGCGGCGGCGCCGGTCTCCTTCTTGGGCAGGAGGCCGTGGAAGGGGAACGGCTCCTCCACGGCGGCCGCCATGGCAGCAGGGGGGGACGGGCCCGCGCGAGACCAGAGCACGGCCGGCGGCGGCGGCTGCGGGAGGGGGAGGAGGAGGAGGCGGAGGCTGGGCGAGGCCGGGGGAGGCGCATGCGCGGTGCCGCCCCACCACTTCGCGGGCGGGCGCACCCTCTCGCGGCCGGCGGCGCCAGCGCGCCGGGGCCAAACAGCCCAATGCGGCCGCGCGGTGGGCTGGCGCTCGCGCCGGGGTGGGCGGGGCCCACGGTGAAGGCAGCCAATCAGAGGAGCGGCGCGCGACACGCGCCGGAACCGGAGCGGGCTGCCGGGCGCGAGGGGCGGCCGCGGGAGCGAGGGCGTGCCGGGCCGCGCGCGGCGCGGCGGGGCGGGGCGGGGCGCGCGGGGCCGCGGCGGCCACGTACCGCGGCGGCGGTGGGACAGCCGCCGGGGGGCGGGGGCCGCGGCCGCCTCCCCGCGGTGCCGGCTTAGGCCGGAGGGCGCCGGGGGCACCTTCGAGCCCCGTTTCCCGGTAGGCGAGACGGCTGCGGCGTCTTCGGGAGATCGGTCCCGCCTCAGGGCTGCTGTCCGGCCGCGGCCTGTGGCAGGTGGCCTCCCTCCCTCCCTCCCTCCCTCCGGCACCGCTGAGGTGACACGCCAGTGCTGCAGCGCAGAGGTGCCTGAAATCCTCCGAAGCGGAAACGGAATCGATGTGCAAACGTTTCCTTAGGATTTTTTTTTTTTTCCTTTAGATTTTATTTATTTTTTGCTGATTCATTGTCCAGGATGAAAACACGTTACGTGGTTGCAGGTTGCAGCGCCTGCAGGAGCGCTGTTCCCATTGCTGTGGGTGGATGCGGCTTTTGTAATGTATCGCACGCCAGTTTGATGCTCGTACAGCTGTTTAGCAAAGAAAAAAAACTCCAAAGACTATCTAAGGGCTGTGGCGACCTCCGAATAAAATTTCTGGTGAAGCAGTTAACGGAAATTCTCGACTTTGAAAAGGGCTTTTAAAGTTAGTTTCTAGCTCTCATGGTCAATATAAATTTGAAAAGAAAGCTGAACTGTGGTGTATCTGAAATGAAATGTACAGAGAACGTCTTTTTAAAAGATTGCTTATTTGTAGTGTCTGATATGTGGCTTTCTAACCATTTTAACCATCAATAAGAGTACAAACTTGTTGCTTGGGTATCGCTTTGCTTTCTTCAGGCAAGTTTCTGTTCAGTTACATTGGGGAAAAAAAGATGAAATTTGGATACATTAATATTTTCACTGTAAAGCAAAGGGGATTTTGGCTTTTGAGAATTTTTCTATTTGTAATTTTTTCGTTTCATGGGTCTGACGACATTATTATAGAATGTTTGTCACACATTAATCTTCATTGAACTAAATTTGGCATTTGTTAGCAGAAGTGTGCAGGGTTTTGGTAGCAAATGGTACATTATGCATTTTCCCCATTTTCTGGGTTACCGTTGGCAATGTCTTCCAGCTCATCAATGGTTTTAGAGATCTACAGAATTTTTGTGCAAGTACTAAAATAAATCTGGAGAACACTGCCTTAAATATATGTATTGTAAAAAAAAAAAAAAAAAATCAAAGCTGTATCATATGTACTTACTGTGTAACTCAATCTGCTTCCCTCTTTGTCTTTCAATCATAAGTCAAAATTTTACATTTTGATGGCTAGATACCATGTGCTTGACTTTCTTAGGATACTGCTGGTGTCTGACAGCCATATTCAGAGTTTTTAGAATTACATAAAACCTTGACTGAGCTTACTTCAGGGGAGAGAATTATTTTGACAAGGTAGTTATTCACTTGTTTAATAACTAATTTACATTTAAGTTTAGTTTTGCTTCTGTGTATCATTGCTAATGCATCTCAGTGGAAGAGGCTTGTATTTCTGACAGCACGTTCAGATCAACAGTGGTCTAATATATCCTATTCCTAGTATATTTTGAGATCTTAAACTACATCAATTTCTCAAAATGTTTCATATCCCATTCAATAAATGAGCTTCATGTTACAATTTGGTTACAGTTGTTACCCTGAAAATTTCTGCTTTGTTCTGTCTGCTTGGTCCTATAGAGTTATACCACAAACAACTCGTCTAATTAGATTCATTAATTGTACAGGTATGTATAACTCAGTGATGTGCACTGCCAAGTAGTAGGGCAGGTTCTGCAGGAAAAATCAGAATTTGAGGAGGGTGCACCCAACATCTTTTAACAGACTTTAAAGCAATACCATGAGAGAACAAAGAAAACCTAATTTCAGTTGCAGTCATTAAAACAGGACCATATTGTATTAATTGTATGAGTACAATTGCCGTGTTACAACACAGGGTTAAGGTTGAGGTTTTACATCTTACTGAGCCTTTGCAGATCTGAGATTTTTAGAATTTTACATTTAATTCTGAACTGCTCAGATTTCTGATGTTTAGTTTTCTTATAGAGCTTGTTACAGTAGTTCTGCAGCATATTTATTTTCTAATGTTAATATGCATACTCAGCATTGATTCTGCTTACTGTAATAAATGGAGCTTTATTTTGCTTCGAGTAATACTGTTGCTGTTCCGCAAAAGTAAAGGCAAAAGAAGAGCTGCCACGTTGAAAACTCCGAAGAGTTTCAAAAAAACTCAGAGTTTGTCACAAAACTTCTTGAGACAATATGGTTTGGTCATTACAGTAATGATTTACCCTCTCTCAGGATCTAAGTTTGTACAGCAGTTCATCTGGGTTTGCTGTGTTAAATAGATTCACATCTCCATATTAGGAACCATTTCAGCTCTTTGTATCTGAATCTGGGGACTGAGCCAAAGTGAAAAAGAGTAAGCAACTGCTGCCATGTGCCAGGACTGATTTTCAAAGGTGCACATGATTGGCAGATCCCTTTGAAAGCATTGAAAATCAGGGCTGCTCGTTGTCCCAAGCGATCATTCCTCTACTGTGAAAAAGGTTTTAGGCCTGGCAACATCTTAATGTCTACAGGTGGCTAGATTTCCTTGGGCATGTGGTGGAGCAGCCGGATTCAGCTCAGAATACTCCCAATACAGATGCGCTTCTAGGTCTGCTGCTGAGAACCAGCAAAGCTGCTTCAGTCTTGACAACCCTAAGCAACTCCCCACCTTGCTCGTGTGTTAGGCCTGTCAGGATGCAGAGCTGGGCTGACAATTCCCTTTATTTCACATGCAGCCCTAACACTCTTCAACTGAGAAGGTTGAGGGTACTTGCTGTGTCCACTGCCCGATGTTACACCCAGATGTTGGATGCTGGGATTCAAATCTCTTTTCTCTCTGAGCTTTCATCTTTCAGTAAACTAAATACTCTAGCTGCTGCAAGGTTCTCCCTGAGTCAGGCGTTGCTGTTTTGCATGGAAGCATCCCAAGCAAACAGGAGACAACATGACCTAATATCTTACTAGTGCAGGCATTGACATGGATGGAGAAGTACTATGGTTTTCATTATTCTCTAATTAACACCGAGTTATTATATGCAAAGTACCAATTGGAGTTGAGCAAAAGAGCTCTTTAAATTGCAGTTGCAAGCAATTAGCTTAGTCACTGTGTTACAGATTTCACCCACTCGTGTCTTCTTTCAACCCTGCCTCAGTTACAACATGTTGAGAGGAGGAATGAGCCTACCAGTTAGACCGGGAGAGGAGGTGTTTGATCAAATCACATGAGGCACTTCAGTATTCTGAGTGAGTTCATTAATGACCAAGGTGTTCAGCAGAGACTCTTCCTCATTCCCACTTTACGAGAGAGGGTTAGCTTCAGTATTTTAACTTCTAGGTTGTAATGGGGATAGATGACCCTTGAATGAGGTGGATGTTAAGACATACTTAATTCCTGCCATTGCCTTTGTCTCCCTTCCCTTCGCACTGGCTCTCATTATTCCCATGTAAGTGTAAATCAACACAAGTCCTCCAGAAGGAGCAGTTTCTCACTCCCTCCCAGCGTAATCCTTGGTCAGTCACTCATTCTTCTGCTTCCCCAGTCACTTGTGCTGGTGTGACTTCATGGTGGAGCAGATCAAGGAATCAATCTGACTGAAAGCTATCCCATGAAAATAGTTGGGAGCATTTACCTGAGTTGGGCTCCTGTGCTACCACTGTCATGCTTGCGCTGGAGCAGAGTGGAGATGGTCTCTCACAGCATGACACTCCCTGGTTAAACGGGCCTTTGGACTCGATGCTGCATGGGGAGCCCTGACAGGGGCACTGACAGGGAAGCTGGGTTTACAGGATTTAGATTTTGTTTACCGAGCCCTGTACTGAGACTTCCACAAAGTGCTTGGGTAGCTACAAGCCTGTGTAAGTTTTTTGTTGGATCTATTTCATAAATATTTTCAGAGAAGGTTCACTCCTTTTTTTCTTTGATTAGTACGGAACAGTTCAGCATGGACAAAGGTACCAGATCTATGCAGTGAGCACGTTGTCACTTTATTCACAGACAGAAAAACACGTACCCATCTTTTAGCTTTGATAACAAATCTGCCTTCCTGGACAATATAGTCTCAGCTTTGTCTTCATGAAGTTATTTATCTGATTGAGTCACTTTGCCATGTTCATCCCTTGATAAATATAAAATAAGAAGATCATTGTATACATATAAAATGATGAGATCATTAGTCAACAACAGCTGGCAGTTACTCTCCAACATAATTGTACTTCAGATATGCCTGTCAGAGTTAGCAGAAGCTAAAATTAATGAATTCTTACTGTTCTTTGTCACAGATTCTTGAGGCCCAGCTACTGGGTTTAGACTATATTGTCATTTACAGAATGGTTAAAAATTGAAATTATTCCATGTGGGGAGCTCTTCATATATTGCTTTAAACACTTTCTGAATAATGCTGATCAAGAAGGTAGGATTCATTTAGCAAGTCACTGGCCTCACCAAAAAACTGCAGCTGAAGTTCAGTAGCAGTTGAACCTCAAGCATCTGGTGGTCTTCTGTGGCAAAATTATTAGTAGGGTTGTTTTATTTCCGTGAGAATAGAGGCATAAACCCAAATGCCATACTCGCCTTGTATCTTCAATGTAACTAACAAATGTTTTTCAAGTTTTAATTTTTTCAGTATAAAAAGAAATAAGAGAATCATATTCTCTGACAACAAACGCCTACAATGAAAGAAAGCCCAGGGGAGATACGCAAGGACGATGAGCTCAGGGGAGAATATCAGGAATGGCCACCAATTACTATAAGGAAAGCTGAACTAATCTCAGTACAATGGGTGTTCAGGGTGACCTTTGTTTTAGATATCCAGATGTACCAGTGGGGTTTTGAGTTGTGTAAACAGCCTTGCCTGAGATAATTAGGGGAGAGAAACAGCATGGGTGGAGAAATGCGTAGGCGACTCAGCCAGATCTGAAAGTGTAAAAGCTGAACAACCAAGAAAATGAACTTTGAAGAGAGCAGTTGACTTGAGGTGGTTTCAACTCACGTAATCCTCCCTGGGGACTAGGAAGCCCAGCATCTTAATGGTGAGCATACTGGTAACGGCAATCGGGTTTGTACTGTGATCCAACTGTGTATTGCAATTGCTATACTGCACTTATGATTTTAGTACATTCCTGTATCACTTTGCTAAAAATCCCATGTAACTTCAAATATCTACAAATAAGGAAATTTGGTGTTAAACACGAAGCCCTCCTTATGTGGAATATCTCAACGAATCTGCTCAGAGTGTTGGGTTCTGACACATCCTCAGTCGTAAGAGCCTTGAGGGCCACCACAGGCCCTCAACACAGCTGGCAGTTGACACTGTAGGAAGCCATTTCTTCTCTGAATTCCTAATTCAGAATAACTCGAATCACTGGGGGCTGTGTTCCAATGTCAGAGTGACTTTCTGGAAACTTACCTTCCCTAAGAAAATTAAACATGCATTTTTTGCCCCATGTGGGGGAGATAAGACAGATATTTAAAGGAATGAGAAAATGTAATTCTCCCATTAATTTACAGCTGAGATTTGCAATGATAGAACACAGAATGATGAGGGTACAGCAGATGTGGCCTCTGTGATCCATTTTTTAGCTGGAGGGCATTCAAAGCCAAGGTAGTATGTTCTGTGTAAAAACATGAATGAAAATGAGACAGTCATGCCTTTGTCAGCAGAGGCAAGAAGGCCTGTGGGGCCTTCTTTAATTATGCTGGATAAATGAGCAAAGAAATTACTGAATATAAATATATACTTGCTATTTCTAGAGCTGAGCATGCAGATTCATTTTTCAGGTTTCTCTGAAGCTTGAGACACAGTTAAGCTTTTTTTCTCAGACTTGGCTTTGCATAACATGCAAAGATTTGTAATAGAAATGCAAAGATTAATAGACTGAATTAGGGATGGAAATGTACATATGTTAAAAGCATCAGAAGAAACAATACCAAGCAAAGGTTGAAGAACATCATATACTGATAACCAAGGACACGTTTAACGTCAGTCAAGGAGTGAACGCCAAGTAAAGAGTTGTTTACAGCAAGACCAGAAGGCCTGAGCTCTGATGGGGCTGCAGCAGGGTGATGCTTAAGCAGAAGACTTGAGCTCTGCTAATAGGAGGATGACAGCAAGGTTGTAGCTACAGAGATGTCCAAATGAGGATACACAGACCATGTGTAGCAACCTTCCCAGAAGTTTATGGAGGTGGAGTCTTTAAGCAAGATTCTGAGGCAAAAGTTCATGCCATAGTAACTAAATTGTAAAGTGAATAAAACCTGTATCTTTTTAGACATAGCTTTTCTTCCATTGTCAGCAGGAGGAATCCAAGAGATTTAGTTAGGAGTTGATAGCTAATGTGCCTTGTCCCCTGTGTCATGTATAAGTGAAATTGGCCAGAACACTGGGACACATATATCTTGCTACAGATAAACATGTGAGTGCAGGAGAACAATCTTATGAGTTAATGAATGTAAATGACTGAAATTGGTTTGTTTTACATAGGTATCACCTTCCTCCTCCATGTGGTTTCACGGTGATTTTTGTTGTATTAAATTTCTGCAATTGCAGGAGTACTGTATTAGTAGAGTGATTGTCAAAGCAGTTGTCATTGCAACAGTGTTCATTCTGTTACATGAAAGTCACTGGAGTTTTTAGCCTTTTAATTAGTCAAGTTTTGTAAGACATCAAAGCTTTGTTTCCTTTTGGTCAGTTGGTGTCAGCTGCCTGGCTGTGTCCCCTCCCCACTTTTTGTGCATCTGCAGCCTACTCACTGGTCGGGTAGGGTGAGGAGCAGAAGAGGCCTTGGCACTGTGCAAGCGCTGTTCAGCAATAGCTAAAACATTCCTGTGTTATCAACACTGTTTTCATCACAAATCCAAAACATAAGCTATAGGAGCTACTGTGAAGAAAATTAACTATATTCCAGCCAAAACCAGCACACACTATTTCAGATTTCAGTATAGCAATTCATGCTTTTTTATGATGGAATGTAAATCATACATCCTTATAAGCTGTTTCTGAGGATTTCCTCTATATCTGCTTAAACTCTAAAGCCCTACCTTAGAAAGACTGAAAAATATATCATGTATCTGCATACATATATGATATACATATTCCCTATAATGGAACTCATGAGCTTCTGTCTGAGAAATGTTTTATTCATTTAGAAGTAAATATTTGAGGCATTCAAAACTATATTTTCTAGTCAGAAACTACACAATAAGCCAACTGGAAATATTTCCAGATTTTCCTGTAACAGCTATTACAACACTGTTTGTTAATGCTTTTTATTACTGATGAGCCTGAACTAAAATGGAGACATGATCTAAGCTCTAAAGTTCTAGTTCTTGTCTCTAAGGGACAAATCTGAACACCAAACACCTTTCTTTGTCTTACATGAAGAGGAAATGGGCAGCAGCTATTAGATTCCAGTAGTCAGGATTAAGGAGCTTGCTTTAAGTACCACCTTGTTCTGAAAGAAAAAGAAATCTACACCAAAGTAAGAAAAGTTACTATAGATTTCTTTTAATGCAAGGGGTGTCTTTTGTGAGAAATCTCTCCAACCTGAAACAGCTCTTTCCTTGAAGACAGTATCCCCCACTTAAATCTTTCTTTGTTGTTGTGCACCATTCAGTGGTAACAATACTCAGTGGAAGTCGGCCTCCATTTTAAAATGGAGTCAGCTACAAACCTAATTTCCCTTCTTTGGGGACTACTTGAACACATTAGTAGCCCTCAGCAGAGATCTTGCTGTCTCTCTTCAGGGTCATAGACACAGTTATTTGACAACTTGGACTAATAGGAAAAGGAAGCACAAGAGCAAATTACAAGGTCCATACAAGGTAATGGCATTTCATTTTCTGTTTTCCAGTGGATGACAAAGAACGGCATAACATATGCTGTCCTTGACTTTTATGGTCTCAGCCTCCAGTGTTTTATATGTAGGTGCAGATATCTGGTACAACATTTTCTGTTGAGATCCCCATCAGCTAAACAGCATCACAGGCACACTCTCTGTGCTAAATGTATATGGCATGTGTATATGGCATATATTAACATAATTTCTTGAGCAGCACAAGGCTATAAACATCTAACAGTTAAGGATATTTTTTCACAAAAGAAGTCCTGAATGATAGCTGAAATGGTTTAGATTGGTTCTGAGCTTAAATACTCAAGCTATTTCTTTTTATTGTTTTTCTTAAGTTGCTCTCTAATTACATTTTCTTGTTACTCTGCAATTTTCCTGGAAAGATATAGCTAAACAGGAATTTTGAAGAAATTTGGAAATCCATTGCTAGAGTTTTCCTAAAAGAGCAAATCACCAAGAATCTCCTAGAAAGTCTTTGACTGCTTCCAGGAAATACTTTTTTTTGAAGAACTGCAGAGCTCCTTCCAGGAGATAACAAGGACACTGGGCTCCTCAGAGGCATTTCCTAGATTACTTAACCAATACTTGAAGACTGTATTTCAGAACATGAGTGGCTGATGTGTCCATCTGATCCAGTATCCTGTCTCCCAGTGAAGCCTTTTAGCAGACACCAAGGGAGGAATAAGATCTGGGCACGCATAAATGATATTTGTCAGTAATCTCCTAAACTTCCACTATTTTCAGCTCAGGGGACTTCCTAAACCTGAAGAGGCTTGTCTATTTAGTAACCTTGCATAGATCTGTCGTCTTCCAAATACATGTTTAATCTCCACTTGAAACTATGTTGGTTTTGAGGTTACAGTTATGTAGTATATGGGTTTTCTTTTTATCTGATGAAAAATGTTAATAACCCTAAAGCTCGATGTCACAAACTCTGCAAACTCTTTAAGACATAGTCAGCTAGAGATACAATGACTGGCACATGGGGTTTTTTTGCAAAGCACAAAAACAACACCCCTCGATCATTGCTTTTCATAGAGCAATGTCGTGAATTAGATATTTGTTAAAAGTTCCCCTCTTGAGGGCAGCAAACATTCAGAACTAAAAGTTGTTCGTGTTTCTTAATGGTGTGATAAAGAGTATCTTGAATATGAGATAGGCCAGGTTAGCTTGCCCATTGGCCCCCATGGTTCAGAGTACAGCTTTACTTACAGCTCTACAGCTTTTATACTAAAGGACAAAGCCTGAAAGCTTAAGTGAAAAATATAGCATGTGAAACCAAGGCTTTACCTTGTAAACCAACTGAGAACAGAGTAACTGAGAAATAGAAACATAACCTATACTTTATAATCTCTCCACTGTTTGTAAGGTCAGTTGAAAAAATGTGGACTAAAAATTAAGCAGTTTTCTTTTTCTGTGCATTGTTGCAACTAATGCCAGTCACGTGTGATAATTTTTATAACAAGCTTTTTAAATATGGCTTCATAATAATGGAGCTCAGCCAAAGGTTGTGTGAGAAGCTTGGGTGCCTTGGACAGCTCTTGTGCTTCATGAGCATATTCACACATGCCCAGTCAAGACAAATTACATCTCTGGTTATGTTCTGTCTACAGTGTCTTTATCATGGACATAATGCTGTGCCTTCAAATAGGGAAAAAGAAACACTACAAACAAGATAGCAAAAGCAACTAGCATATGTGCTGGGTCTGCCTGTATGTTATTTGTGTGTCTCCCATGTGGCTTCATTCTTCACTGTGGTCTCATGCTGCAGAACAAGTAAATCCAAATGATTGCACAGTGGTCAGTAGGTCTGCAACAGGTTTCAGGAAGTATTTCTGCACCTCAATGTGACACCTGCTGTTGCTACTTCTTGTATCAGTGAAACGTGCTGCACCAACAGTGGGCAAACTCTCTTAACTGTTGTTATCAAATTCAGTGCAAGCCTAAAAGGAATACTCTTTCTTTCCTCATTCAATAATTAAGAAAAGAGCTATCAAGAACAGTTTGAACTAGTGCTGTATTTACTACTGAAGATAACTCTGACTTCTGTGTGATCTTTGAATGAAGGTAGATAAAAGAGTAAATTGGACGTCTAAGTGTAACCTTTCATGCTGCTAATGTTACAAATGCACATTGGCATGTCTTATTTTACAGTTACATTGATCTTATTATTAGAAACTCTATGATTCAGAACTTTTCTTTTTGTTTTTGACCCATAAAGTACACCTGACACAGGAATGACCTACTTCCTCTGCATTTACTTCATGTACTAGAAACAATAATGGCTTCAAACTTGGAGAGTGATGCAGAGACTCCTGGGAGCAATGGAAGGAGTTTGATTGTCCTCTGCTTGTTCTGTGGCTTATTTCCAGCTCCTAGAAAAGCTGGATATCATTCTGTGTGGTGTAGCTGGTTTGTACTGGACTGCACTCTACAGGAGTACTTGCAGTCTTGCAGCAAGAACATATACTCTGGATGCGCTATCCAAATCCCATACCTCAAATCCCCAGGTAGTTTACATACACTTAAGATTGTTCACTCATGGTGATACTGATCAGTTTATTATAATGCAGAGGAAATCTGGGGAAGGGATCTTCAAGGAATATCACGTAGACCTAAAGAATGAAACATAATAATGTGAAAGGCAGTGGGTGTTGCATGCCCATGCAGGTATATGAAGGAGACCTAACCATCACTTTCTTGGATGGTTGACTTGTTAGCGCTGTTTTGGCGTGTTTCTCACCCATCTGTAAGACTGTGGTTTTGGATCTTGTGGACCCCATCCTGCCTCTGTCATCCTTTGAAGAGAGGCCAGAGGACAAGATCAGCACCGGATGATGCATCAGTTCATCCTGCACAGGGCTGGGCTGGGAAGCAGAGCTATTCCTTGTCCACATGTAGTGCCGCATCCTCCCTTTTGGTTGGGGGACTCAAGGACCAGGTGCTGCTGATCAGTCCTTATTGGGGATTCAGTCACTAGTGGCCCTGCATGGAGCAGTCAGGAAGGCCAGGTGCCGTGGTAAGTGGCAGCGCTGGGGGAGCTGGGGAAATCACTAAAGCTTCCCTGAAGTCCTTCAGAGTGGTGGCCATGGAGCCCCTGTCTGATGTCCGGGAAGGTTTCCTTTTTTTTTCCCAGGCAGATCTCTCTTCCACCAGAAGAGCAACTTATCTGGGCTGTCCAAGACAGGAAATGTTTTGTCCATATGCTCTAACATGCCCTGAAGGATTAGTTTAATAATACATACCTGCTTGCTGTCATATATGGCAAGCCTCAGGATGGTCCTCCTGCTTTTTAGGGTATAAAACTGACAAATCTTTGATAATTCTGACTATATTACTATTTTACATGTTATATGACTGGATTAATAAATGGCATCCTCTCATGCCAAAATCTAAAAGGTTTCTTTACCTGTAAGAGTATCTTTAAATGTCTTCTGAATTTCTTCTTCTTCCCTCTGTTAGTGGTGCAACATTTTTTGCTCTAACATAATTAATAATTATAAAGTATATAATTGTACAATGTATGTCTTCCTTATACGGTTATTTCAAATGTTATGAAGATACATACAATGTAAATAGAAAATAATAGCATCTGATAATATATAAAATGCTTTTTTGATTAGCCGTGCAAAGTATATAGAAATAATTAACTTTATGGCCACTAGATGTGACTGTTGTTCTATGTAAACATAGTTGAAGCATCATTCATTGCTCTAAGTCATAGTCCCTTAAAAAAAATTGTGGGATAACTCCATAGCTTTCTAGTCCTGTGTCCTTAATTCTATACATTGAATATTCAGCATATACATTGAATATTGTAGAGCAATGAAAATACATTATTTCAGTATTCAGAAGTCTTAGCAATTAGATTTTTGTATTAGAAGAAAAACATTCTTTCTGGAAAAAATGGTAGTAGAAAGATAAATTAGTAGATACTTGCATGGAAGATCTGCTAGATGCTCTTTGATTCTTTGATTTGATTACATGCTCAAAATATTTTATAGTTCAGATAAAACTGGGAAATTGGAAAACATGCCTTTTCAATTGCTAATTTATCTGCTCCAACTCTAAAATAACCCTTAGGCCTAATTAATAATAAATTAAGTAAATTTATTGGGGTTTTTTTTCAATATCACACCAATGGGATGCCTAACACCTATTTGTCCTGTCCAGATAACTAGCCCAAAATGTCTCCTGGAGGCAGTCTTCTACTTATCCTTGCCCATGAATTTGTGAGGAATACAAATATGATCAGTAAAGTGGAATCATAAAGGAGAATTGCAAGTCACTGTGAGATTAAAACCAGTTCAGAATGGGGCTCCAAGACTTTTGAATCCTCAGAAATGAAGGAGTTATTTTCTGTGAGCCTTAAGAGACCGTGAGGCATGGGGATGACATACTGGCTTTTAAGTTAGTGCAGACAGTACACAGAGTTTAAAATGGTTTTGGTTGACAGAAAAGGTGAAACTTCAGAAAAGATTAAATTTATGCATATTGTGTCTTATTGTCCCACTGCACACCACATTGATGAGTCTGACTCCCATCTCCTTGATGACCTCCCCGTAGACACTGGGTTAGCTCTGAGGTGTCCCCAAAGCCATCTCTGCCCCAGGCTGGACAAGCCCCCTGCCTCAGGCTCTCCTCAACGGCACTGCTCCAGCCCTGACCACCACTGAACATGCTGCAGTTTATCAATGTCTTTACTGTGCTGGGGGTCCCAAACTGGCCAAAATATCTAGATGTGGTCTAGTGAGTGCTGAGCAGAAGGGGATAACCAGTGTGTCACCAATCTCCTGTCTGTTGTCCTGCTGATGCAGCCCCCCAGATGCTGTTGGCTGTCTCTGCTGCCAGGGGATGCTGGTGGCTTGTGTTCAAGTAATTGGTTGAAATAGGAAACACAGCACAGAAATAAGTTTTCAACTCTTTAAATGGGAGGAAGTCATGAATGAGTTCTGCATGGATCTGTACTGGGATATGTGCATGTGCCTGGAGAAGGGGATGTGGCAAGCTAAGAGGTTTCAGATAGTGCAAAATCATTCAGGGAAATGAGGGCAAAGGAAGAGTGTATCTTATATATAAGATACATACATATACATTTATGTATATGTACACGTACTCAGAAATGCCACTTCGGGTTTTTCTGGATGCTTTGAAGAAACATCAAATCAGTGCCTGACAGAGGTCAAAAAACCGGATTAAATATTAAGAGTTATTAGCAGAAGGTACAGAGAATAAGACAGCCACAGCTCCGTGGTTCATTACATGCAGTTCTGCTTGTTGCGTCTCAAAAAGGGAAGAATACAAAAAAATGTCCGGATAGGAGAAGTAAGAAAACAGAACTGGAAGATGTTCAGAGAAGAGCTACAAAGGTGAGCAAGTTCATGAATTTCTCAGTAAACTAGGATGCTGGAAGTAGTCTGGAAAACAGAAAAATTAGGGAGATAAGGTCTTTAAATGATGAGTAGCATACTGAAGGTGAATAGTAGTATCTTCCTTTCTGTATCTCCCAGTACAAAACGTCACGCAGCAAACAAAAATGGATGTACACCTTTGCATACAGTATAATTATGCTGCAGGATCTGTTTTCATGGGATATTGTGGCTACTAAAAAATTATGGGTTCAGAGACCCCATGGTTCTTAGTCAAGTAGAAGTTATTAAATGCTTATAAACCACTAAGTGTACAGGCCACAAAAAATTGGAAAGTATATTGGACAGGAGAAACATCCAACACGTTTGTCCTGTTCTTCCACACTCCCTTGAGCATCCTCCCATGGTTACTGTCAAGGACAGGGTACTGGGCTGAAGGGACCTCCAGTCTGAGCCGGTGTGGCCACTCATTTAATCATTTTAGTGAACATGGATTATAAGAAGGAATGAAGAGGGACTTCTGTAGATAAAGTCTACTTCAAGCAAATTCAAAAGTGTATTGCTTATCTGACTATTGAAGACCCTGTAAAAAGGCTTTTTACTAATCTTTACCACTGCCTGCCCTTGCATATCAGAACAGACTACGCTGTCCTAAGGGAATCATTCCTTTTCAGAATTTTGTCAGAAGTTATAGTTAGATTTGTCTCATAATCTTCTTGTGTTTCAGTTTGTCCAGCTAGAATGTGAACCAAATATCAAAACCTATATTATTTTACCAACAAAGTATCGCCAACCTCATAACCAATTTTTTCTCAGAGGAAATACTCATGTTGTCCCAGCTTTTGCTTTAAGCTATATGTTTGTTATTCATGTGCATTATAAAATTATGCTAATATTTTATTTGATATGAAATGGGGTGCAATCAGTTGGAAAAACCATTACTAGCTCACTGAAAATATTTGAGTCATTCTGGTAGTTTTGTCATTAAAAAAAAAAGTATATGTATGGCTCAGTGTGTTAATAGTACTTCAAGTAATGATTGCTTAAACAGATTGTGACATGTTACTGTCTTAATGAAAACAGAAATAAACATAGAAAAAATGTAGATCTCACTTTTCCTCACTGCTCTGGGAGATCAGCATTCTCAGTGCCAATTTCACTACAGCTTTAAGATGAGTTTCAAACCTTATTAGTGGACCCTGGGCTTCAAACAGTGAAATACCAGGCTCTGTTTCTGTTCTGTTTGTAAGCCTGTAGTCTGACACCTTGCAGAGAAGGTTACCATACATCTCCCTTTGGGAAGAGGGAGGTGTCCATCTGATCTTGCAATCTCCTGATGACCTTCAAGTAGGGAAGGAATGAGTAATCTGCCTTTATGGGAAAAGTTTTGTTGACTGGTTCACCTAGGACTTATTGTGAAATAGGTAAGTAATAGTTAAGGACATTTTCCTAAAATGTGCCACATATATATGCATATATATGCACACATATGTGCACATACCATTCCTACATATATATATATATATACACACCATTTTTTATATATATACATACACACCACATATATATATATGCATACAATTTAAATATATACTCCATTTATAGATGCAAGTTTATATATATGCATAAATACATATAGTGATGAGTCATACATTTCTATTGTTATTTGAAAATATCTGAATGAGAGAATTATGGTAAAAATATCTAGGGGAAGGAGCCACCAGAGTTAGCTGCTGTGGTCTTGAAAGTGAAGTGGAACAAAAATAGGCCATAAAAGGCTGTCTCCCTTTTTGTGGCAAAGGTGCAGGCAGGAGCTGTATTGCAGTTCTCTCTTTCTAAAACAAAATAAATTAAAGAATTTAGAAAGTGATGCCATTTGTAGATGACGCTGCTGACAAAAAAGAGAGTTCTGGCAATTGGAGGGGCACAGGCAGCAACCAGCAGTGAAGTGGTGGTGACAGAAGTGGTTGTTAAGTGAGGTCACAGCTACTTACTGCAGTGAATCTTCTGATGGGACTCCCTACTGTGTAGCAGAGCTGCAGCAGACACCAGAGCTGCCCAGGAAGGTAATGGGGCCCCTACACATTGTCCATTCAACAGGGATGAGAGACAGAGCGTCCCCATATTTGGGGTCCAGGTCTCAATGAGTACAAGTACCTGGCGATTCAACAGCAATTTACAGCAATGGAATAGCTGAAAAGGAGGGACAGTTGCTGCTTTCTGTCAGGAGACAGGAGTGGTAGTCCCATGCATTAGTAATGGTTTGGGTTTCCTAGACTGGCGCTGCAGTAGGTTTGCTAGCCTTCTCTTCCCCACATATCTATCTCCCCCAAAGAAAGTACTGTTGATACAAACCCCTTTGTTTAAACTCATTCAAGTTATTGCCCAGGTGGTGCAATTTGATCTGACAGGATTCTGGCTGGCAGCTTGAATTACTGTTACTTTAGTAATCTTAGATGTCTAAAAATGAAACCTTGATCTTCATAGGGTTATAGGGTCCTGGTGGAGAGATAAATAATTACATCACAACAGATGTACCCAAAAGGGGCAGGAGTCACTCCTTTCCACGTCACATAGGCTCCAGTGTTCACTGCCACTCATAAATGTGGGGAAAAAGAAATGCTGTTATTTACCCATTGGTAAAATCAGTAGTTACTTTCTCAATTTTATGAGCTTGCTTCAAACTGATTTCTTTTTCCTAGTGTCCCACTGCGGATCTTCCAGCCTTGTGTGCTGTGAAGTCTGCTTTGTCACCAGGTTGGGATTTTTCCCTTTCCTGCCAGCAAGAGCAATAGCTGTAATCCCAGCACTTCCTGTAGTATTTCTTAGTCCTGTGACTAGACCCACTGAAGCCCTACTGCAACTGAAGTGATTCACCACCCAGGGCACCTTCCCACCTGTGAACTGTGTTAAAAGGCCTGAATGTATTATCTAAGCACTACTGGACATTTAAAATATCCAGGGCTCATCACCTGGAGCAGTAAAATTTGGGTGGTCGGTCAGGAAGAAAAACAAGGCACTGGCTGGCTGCATTGCAGAGGCTGAGGACCGCAACCTTCCTTTACAAACACACCCAGATTTCAGCCTGCAAACTCATGGCTCAAAGCTGGAACGTGGGCATGTGGCAACCACCCAACTTGCACCATGCAGGCATGATGCTCTTTAGTCAAGTGGAGTCTGCCAGGGATCAGTGTGGGCATTCTGCTTGGCTATTCCCTGAGAAAAGATGTAAAATCAATTAATAGATGTCAAATGCACATTTTCTAACCCTGAGACCTCAGTTACGATTCCTTTTCAGTCAGAGTCCTGCTTATCACCCTCACTTTGTCTCATTGTTTATATAAAATATACAATCGTGTCTTATGTCTTTAATGTGCGTTAAGGAAAGCTGCTTTTCTTTTTTGATTAATCTTATTATCCCTTTCTTCCTTGAATTTTCCAGAAATTGCTGAGACCAGTGGCAGAGGATAAGAAAGACTAGAAAATTACAAGCTTTGCACTAAAACGGATTTCTAAGTACTTTTATTTGGTACCTAAAATTATGTATTTTATGTTCACTGAACATAAAAAGCCTGATTTTAAAAAACTGTGAGCCAGTCAAACCGTCCATGGATTGTGAGACCATTGCTCACACAGTAAGACACATTTACTCAGGCTGGTGGTAGCTGCCAATCAGTTTTCACAGTATACTCCAAGAATCTCTCCCGTGAGGATCTCCATGGTTCTCTTAAGAGTAAAGGTAAGTAAAATGGCTTACCTGTCTCTCCATGGATCCTAGAAATGACAGAAATTAACTGCTTTTCAAAATTTAATGTTGCAAATCACCATCTCTCTGGTCCAAACTATAGCAGGCTGGAGGGATTTCAAGGGAAGCATGTCTTTTGGGAAGAGCGAACATTAATGGAGCAGTAGACTGCTATCCGAAAGCACTTTTTCCCTGGCCTCAAGTTCTGCTCCCTCAAACTTACATAGCCCAGTTTAGCAGCACAACTGGGGAGAAATAATACTGAGAATATACCCATCCAGAAGCTTTCCAGATTCTTTCCCTCAGTGAACTGCAGCCCATTGCTGAGTTTTATTTGTATAACAGGGTGATGGGATGTTACCAAAAAAACATCAAAAGCATCACAGAGTTCTCATCACTTCCAGTCTTGTGCTTGTGGATAGGTGAGAGATAAGATCTGGCTGAAAATCTCAGCTCTGCAGGAGCCCCAGAACAGCCATTTGCTTTGGGCTGGGAATGTGTGAGGTGCTCTGTGTATAACATCAAAGAGTCAACACATAAAGGGGCGTACACCAAAAGGCCTGAGTTCTTCATCCTCTACATGAAAAGTTACTGGAACAGTGTAGCAAAGAGAAAGCTGATGGTTGCTCCTCTCAACTAGGAACTACTAACTACTAATCCTGTGCTGCAAGGATTTCTGTTTAGGAACCTGTAGTAAGGGAGAATTATACCTGTGAGCCATTCCAGTGACTGCTGGATTAGCGTGTCTAGGATGGCCAGCTCTTCCTGTTGCTACTTACCTGTCTCAGGTGAATTTGCAATACATCTTTGAAGCCCTCTTCTCCCCAGCAAGCTCCCCTCTTCTCTAAGCCAGCCTGGCACCACTGCCTGCTTGGTGCTGTTGGAGTCTAAACTTCCCCCCTAATTCAATGGGACCGTAGTTAATAACACCTTGGTACTTCCACAGCACTTGAATATTCACAGCGTTTTGCAAATATTCTCTAATTAACTTTGAAGTGTTTTCTGGCAGCATCATAGAGAGTAGAGATGGAAAATGCTTAGAGATAGAAAAATGCTCTACCCATGACAATTTTCAAAATATTTAAAGACAGGGGCATCAGTTGCTTCATTTGGAGGCTACTGGAAAAAATGATCACCAACACCTATTAGCACTCTCCCTGCTTCTATTCCCTACCCTGACTCTCCTAAAATCTCACAGAATTTCACAAGATGTCAACTAATTAGATATTGGCATGTGTCTGGACCAGCCTCTGTAATTCCTCTTCTTCCTTCTGGCTGACAGAGTGTCATCTGCACTGTAATTTGACTAACTGATAGTATTCTGTCTGATTATATGGCATTAAAGAAAAGGATTAGAGGAATGAGGACAGTGAGTGAAGCAAAGATGAGATATCTCTCGAAAAACTGCCTAAAGGAGTTGTGGGAACAGCTAAAATCCATTGAGTGAAATTATATCTTCCAGGTGATAACCAGGACTGATAAAGCTATTTTTTGAAAAGGAAAAAATGAGAGTTAAAAGCATCCATATTGGAGAAATGGGATTTGGGGTGTGTTCCTCATGTGGACAGGATGAGGCACTGACAAAGCAATCCTAACGCATTGATGAGTTTTGCCTTGAGCAATCTCAAGTAGTATCTCTCTGCAATTAGCTTTTTTAATGAACACACTGAATTGTTGATTAAATTGCCTCGGATTGCAGTTAGGTAAGATCCATTTTAAAGTTGCTAGGCTAGAAGCCACTCATCTCTCTACATTCATAACTTAGTTTTCACAGGATAGGGTGGATGGATTTAAAACCCACCACTGCTGACTGAGAGGTCTTTCTTCCTTTTCAGTCTGTCTTGTTGCTTTCTGCGTGCATACTCCTCCTGCTGAGCTTTTGGAAACAAATTTGGTTTGCTATCCAAACACAAAGGAAACCATTTCTTTTGTTTGTTTGGGGTTTTTTGTTGGTTTTACTGTGGGAAGGAAGCAGGACAGAGAAGGGAATCCTCTCCTTTTTAGTGGTGACAAGCCATTATATCTGGGCAACTGTCTGTGAGACCTCAACCTAACACGGGGAATGAACCCTTGATGCCAAGTGAGAGGCGGTTGTTGCTGAGAAGATGTCCAGTGTGTTTATATGGCAGGTGCTGACCAGGAGCCCTGAGAGATACAACCCCTGACCCCTCACCAAGAAGGAAAAGAGTCTCTGTCACATGAATATGCTGATGGCATTTCCCGGGGTTACCTCAGAAAAGCTTACCTCTGTGATTGAGTCCCATGCCAAAGTTCATTAAAAACTTTGTTTAAACGTGATAAAAGAATTAAAACCCAGAGCTTGCACTGGAAGACAAGGTTAAGTTGACACTGCGTTTCAGCATGGGCCCATGTCCTTTTGGACCTGAGCATGTCTTGCACCTGCGCCATGCCAACATGACTGAAGGGTCAGGGTTTTGAGGAGCTTTGGGACATGCTAGAAAGGTTTTGCCTTTTCTGCAGCGTGAAAGGGATGGGCTTTGTGGGCTCAGCTGGGTCTGCGGCTCACCCCACTCGCCCTGGAGGAAATGTGACAACACATGGACACAGGGCAGGCAGGTCAGCCCAGGGCCTTCCTGGTGAGGAGCTAAGGACAACCTCCATCTCATGGCACTGGAATGAAAACTGAGCCAAGGAGCACTGTGGACAGCTCAGGCTAAATCAAAGAGGAGACGACAAAGCCATCATCAGCAGAGGAACCTCATCAGACATCTTTATGTTCACAGGGGAATGGCAAAGACCAGCTCTTTGTTGCCTTAACCCTTTCCCTGGACATTTACAGACCTTTAGTTAAACATGCTTTTTAAAATAAAACTGATTTTCTTTGGCCACATGGCTCCTGGAGAGAGACTTCTCAGTGCCTGTACCAAGAAACTTGTCCCAGACTCCCACTCCACAGGTGACTCTGTCTTTTAAGGAAGATATATGGGAGGAGAGACGGGCTTATTAGGAGGTTGGACAGAGGAGGCAAACTGCAGTTTGCCTTGTGATAACAGCACTTGCTGAACTTCTTCCTCACCTGCTCTGCCACATCACAGCAGTGATCCTTGTGCCTGGGTGGGTCTCCCTCATCTTCTGGACCAGGTGCCTACAGAGGAATGTTGTCCCTGTGTTTCTGGACCTCACTAAAATGCTGCTATCTAACTCAGAGCTGACCTTGGCTCCAGGTCTGTGACAGGCGAGAAAAGCTGTGTTATACTTTAAACGATGAAACTCTTACATAGAAAAATGGGTTAACCTTGGAGACATGGCAAGGACAGATGAATAAAACTAATGTATTAGCAGCAGTTTTCAGTGCCTACTAAGAGAGGCATGTTCTTGCTAATATTAGGAAGATGACTGGATAGGCGAACTTAACTTTACCCAACATGGGCACTGAACTCATTTCAGACCCCTGCTCTTCAGAAGGTGTGAACCTGTAATCCTGAGCTGCAGGGAATGTAGTATATGACAGTTCTGAACTGCAATTAGGAGAATTTGTATGGTTTATAGTGTGCTTCTGCTGAAGCCAGGAGCAAAATAAATGACTGCACCAATAAAGTCTCTTTACATCAGTGGAGACCAAATTATCTAACAAATTAACAATAAATACCTTGCTAAATTAAATCTTGTTTTCTTCAAATAGCCACAAGGAGTGTGAACATTCATCAGCAAGCTGATTGCATAAAAACAAAGACATCTTAGACAAATACCAAATATTACAAACAGGATATTGTTTAACATCATGATACTCAGATAAGAGTTCATAAAAGTTATTCAGACTTAACATAAGCATTCCTTTTCTCTTTAAAGGAAATCAAAGGCGAGACTCAAGGCAAAACAATGGTTCAAGTCAAAAATACTGTATATTAAAACAGGATTTTATAATGAAAGCTTATTATATCTTTTTCTATAAATACCTGCTTCCTTTCAGTGAGATACAACCCACTCCTCACAATATTACACTGCCCATAGCTATTTTTTTCACACATATATGTATATATGTTTGCATGGATTCCTGATCTAATGTACATAGAGACACTCTCACCACTTTCACACATCCTCAAGGGCTTTTTCAACTAATGGAGCACTCTAGCATCCTTAGGCTGAGATGAAATATTCAACACCTTACAGAGGTTATGCAACCCTTTTTTATATGTAATTAAACTTCTCTGGATTACATGGATTAAAAAATTCATAAACACTTCAGTCATTCTGGTTAAAGCTTATGCTAGTACAGTGGAGTCAGTCCCTGCAAGTATTTTGTACAAACTTTCTCCTGGTGCCAGAGAGAATGTTTTTCCTTACCTCCAGCGTAACTAACATGAAGAGATTGACACAAAAATTATGACTTTTTTTTCCTTATTACAGAAACAACACTCTCCGAAGCAAGTTGTCTGTAAAGAGTAATCCAACCGATTTACAGTATTCTTTGTCCCCTTATCTGCTTTCCCCCAATATGCCCTAGCCCTAACTCCCCAGCCCATGATGTTCATTTGCCAGAGGCAGTGCTACTGTAGCTCTCTGTGTGCAGGCTGGCTTCCAGGCTGTTGCCAAACTGGGTGTATCACAGCTGAGTTTTGCCAGACCTTCTCTCAGTGGCAACATTAATATAAGCCCCTTTCCAGAACCACCAATTTTCACACGGTTTATCACAGACTTCTCTTATTTTTTCAGGGTTTGCTAAAAAAATCCGGTGGGTTCAATGGGTTTTGGTGGGCATGAGAGATATCTGGACACACAAGCTGGTAGGCAGAGCAATCATGTGAATTCCTTTTGCCTTCGGAAAGTCAGTCTAGAAAAGAGAAGGGAGATAAACATCATGTTCAAGCCAGGCTACAGCTCTTAACTGAGAGGACATGGGAATAGGGGTCCCATCGTGGACAGGCAAGTCTGTACCTGCACGAATTCTCCTTTTTTTTTCCAGCTGCTGCTGGAAATAGGATATGGGTTCACCGATTTTCTGGACTGATCAAAAAGGACAGAAACACTTCCATGTCTTATACAACATAAAGATTTAAAAAAAAAACAAACCAGGTTCTCTGAGCAGCAGTACTGGTGCATTCTGGTTTTCCTTGTGCTGCAAGGGGACGAGAGCTGGTTTTCCCCACACCAGCTCTCATTCTTCCCATCTCTTGGTATGGCACACTGTGCTCACAGATTAGTTTGATCTCTGCCAGGCTTGGGCCTGTTGTGCTCTGGCCAGCTGCCCCTCAGGCACTTGTTGTGTGACAGGGGACAACTTCTCCTGGGGATTGATAGGGGGCTGAGAAATCACTACATTTCCTTTCATGGCAGTGTTCGGTTGGGACCCTTTTCTACCCAGCTGCTGCTTTGCCTGGTGCCTGATATATTTAAGATCTTGACCAGTCTGTCATATTTGATTGAAACTGGCTGGCAGGTTCAAAAATTATTAGACAGTGAACAAACGAAGAGGTGAGCACAGAGGTGGATAGGCAAGACAAAAATACCTCTTGAATCTACACCTAATCAAAGTTTAATTAAAGTTTCTTATGAAAGTCACCTGGATGAGAATCCTGATTTATGCCCCCATGATTTAATCATATCATCATCTGACTTTCTGCCTGAGAAATCTAAGTATTACTCTAAGCGTATAGACACCCCACCAAATTTCTTGCCTAAGAATCAGAATTCCTCAGACACTGGTTGTCCAAGCTCAGAATAATATTTTAGCAAGAAATATACCATGAAATTTATTTCCTTCCCTGTGTTGCTTTGCCTCCTATTACTAAGCTATCTGAGTGAAAGTGCACTGTTTTTTATAGACAGTGACTGCAGAAAACAATACATAATTCAGAGAGTGGTCCTGAATTCAGCTACTGGAAGCTGTTTCACTCTCCTCTTTTTTTTTTTTTTTTTTTTTTTAAGCATTTCCTTTCTAGCTGTCTTTAAAAAATCAGGTTAGTGCTTGTTTAAGAGCCTTAGTGACTTTGCACAGTGTGAGAGCAGTAAGAGGAGTGATGGAGAGGTTGTCCTGGGGGAGGTTGAGAGAGAGGGCAAGCTGATGCAGGGCTTTTCGTGGATCCCAATACAAAAGGGGTGACAACAAAAGGCTTAATAAGATAACTGCTTTAATAAGACAGAACAGAAAGAGCAATATAGATAGTAAATAAATCTTATGTCCCTTCAGATGCTGGGTACCTGTGTTCATGCGGCATTGGACCTAGCCCGGATGGGTTTTGCCCTGGTGTGCTGGACAGAGCAGATCCTGTCTGTGGAGAGACACTTTTTTTCTTTCCCTTTTTGATCATTTGAAATACCATATGGTACAAGAATTGTATAGGAGAAAACAACTCTATTCCTAAAGGATGCTCACACGAGAACTTCTTGCTACCCTTTTAGATGAAGTCAAGGCCAGGCAGGTGGTGTGGTGGCCTGTGTTGGAGTGGGAGCTGCCTGCAGGCTCCCCCGGTAGCGTGAGCCAGCTGAGCTCATTCTGGGGCCAAGGGGCACGTGCAGCACAACACGGCCTGAAGGCCACGCTGGACATGCAGCCCAGCACAGGATGGACCTGTGCCTGCTCAGGTTAACTGTGATGTGACTCACTCCCTCCTCAACGAGTGGTGCTCTCCTGGTCAGGATCAGTACATACCACCCCTTGAGCCATGTAGAGTTTACCTTTCCCAAAGCTATATTATGAGTTGCAGATTCTAATAATAACATAGGGGTTTCTCAAGCCCTTAGTATGAGCCCTAACACAGGGCCTGTCCAAGACTGCCAACTCCTTGAGTGCAATGTCTTCGGCAAGGCTTTCAGTACAGATGTGTGTCCTTTAAGATTTTTCTCTACATTTTCCATTTAAAAATAAGCTGGTACATATGAAATGTGTATGAATCATTTAAAAATGTTACCAGAGAGTTACATTAAAGGGGTACTGTAATACTCTGTAGCAACTAGAAATAAATCCCTTAGCATGGAAAACTGCTGTACTACAGAACAGTAATTACAAACACACAAAAGGAAGCAACAAGATTCTTGACTCTTCTGGCTGTATTTCTGAACCTAATTAGTATAACTTCCAACTACGTCAAAGTAAGTGCTTCATTAATGAATCTCTGAATCATCTGTACTCCTTTGTGACTGATAACCATGACTCAGTATTACCAGCTACAGGAGTGAGGTGATTTGGTGGTAAAGGCACTAAATTGCCTGCTCTCTCCAGGCTCTGCCATGACCTTGCATGGGCAGGCTGTCATCTCTGCATCTCAGTTCTCCATTGAAAGGCAATGCTCCTCAACACCGTGACATTTATGTTACTCATAGAATGGATCATATGTTACAATGAGCTTTGAGCCCAGCAGAGTCTTCTAGGTAGTCCTGAAGTGCTTGAGAAAGCAAAGAAAGTGTTGATAGCTGGGTGTCCTCAAATTCAGAATGACCTAACTTTTCAGGTGTTTCATAGGGAGGAAATTTTGGAAATGGATAAGTTGTAGAATTTGGGAAAGGAGGAGCATACTTTTAAGGAAACTGTAATTAAGAGTTCATAGGAAAAGAATGGATAAAGGAAAGGGGGAGAAATAGTGAGCAGAACTAAGTTTAAATGAACCAAGAGAAGATGGGTAATTCAGAGAAAAAAATGAAGTTACTATCAGATTATGTGGAGAGAGATTAATGAGAAAAGTGAATGCATAAATCCTGGTAGGGAAACCAGAGAAGCCTGTTTAGCAAATGGAGGGAAGAACTATCTCAGATAGCTAATTAAAACAGAACTGTTCTCATAAGATACTAGGCAAAACTAATATCCACAGATGTCATATTCAGATTGATCCTGATGAGAAAGATATATTTTTGCTGCTTCTTTTCTTGCAGAGACACATCAATAATGCATATCTTAATTACATTCAACTGCAGAACCTATGTATTGGAGTGGTACCACTTTGGTAATGAATGGAGAGGTCTGCCAATTTGTCATCTTGCAAAATACAGTATTGGAAAAAGCTTACCTTGCCTACGTAAAGCTATAAGGGCTGCTCTGTAAGAGAAGACTGGAAAATATGTGTAAAAAAATATACTGAATAGTATTACGTCCCTAACATGAATACCATGCTGATATCTGGTGTTCTCATTACAGCCCAGATATTTTGTTAGACATACCTAAAGTACAAACAGTCCAAAAAGTGACAATAGAAGAAAGATGAGTCTTGTACAACAGAAAGCATTGCAAAATCAAAGATCAGTTAACCTGAAAATCAGAAAAAATAATGAAAAGATAACATTTCAGGACAAAAGTTATTATAGTTTAAGGAATTTAGGCAATTTAAATAGGTTTATCTGATTTTTCTAATGTTCTTGTAAATCCATCAAACAAAGAAAAGCTGAAGTTGTCTTTACATCACCTGTTTTCAAATAGCATAAAAAATTCTGAATAGGTTTTGTTTCATATTGGAACATATTCCACTTACCGTACTCTACTGCTAACATACTTTTCACAGTACAAGGATAGTAAGATTGTCTCGCTGAGAAGCTGTCAGTCAAAATTCTGTGTACACTAGCATGTCATAAAATCCACATATAACAAACTTTTCTGTCACTTTTAGGTTTTGACTATAGCTGGAGCTGACATTAGTTTTCTACATAACAAATTCTGACTGTCAGTTTAAATATAAAACTTGTTTGTTTTGAGACAAAATTTGGATAGAAATGTTGTCTTTTAATTTATTTTAATTATAAAATCTAAGGTTGAAACTTCTTCAGCAACAAACACTCTAACCGGAGAGTGATAACTGATTGTTGGTTTATGTCTGAAACAACCTTGCATGGCAGGAACTAAAGTTGCTTATTGCCTTTCTTCTCTTTCTTGCCTGACTTTAGACAAAGACATGCATTTCCTCAGGGAGAAGAGAGCATCTTCTCCTAGGAAATGATCTATAAGTATGGAAAAAACATTCAGATAAATACATTGGCATAGCATCAAAATTCAAAATGGACTGTATGGGCTATGTCTATGACATCTTGTAGGAGATTTTCCGAGACCATCTTCAGGACATGAAGATGCGCAGCCTTTGTTGGCCTTGAGGCTGCCTTGCAGAGAGGCAGAAGTGACTGCTTTTGTACTGTTGGGCATCTGGTCTCTGGCACTCCCTCAAGTCCTCTCAATAACCTCACATCATGGACCTCATCACACCCATAGGGTGTCCCCATGCCCTTTTGAGTCCTGATGCTTTAGTTTGGGACCCACACCTTCATGCACAGCACTCCTTTTGACAGGTCCAAAGTGCAAGATGAAAGTTTTCCATTTCTGGGTGCTAGTGATGCTAATCAAAAGGGTAACTTCCAGGAGGGAGTCCTTTCCTTACCTGCTGCGCAGAAATTTTGATGCTGGACCACCCACATCTCTATGGCAGGGTCTGACTAGTGATGCCTGGAGAGCACAAGGTTAGTCCTGTGTGACCCTGCCCTTCACAAAGGGGACTTCAGTATCACTGATTAAATACTAGGACAGACATTGCCAAGCAAGACAAATCTACCTGAGCCACCACAGACCCAGGGGATGGGTTCAGTTGCTCACACAAAGATGCTTACTGCCATTTGTGATGCCCTGGGATGACTGAAACTTCTCTACAAGGGAGGCAGATGCAACGTAGCAAATGACAGGGATTCATGCCCTTCTTGGGATGGTAACTAGAGGCCAAGTGGGGCACTCCAAGGCATCAGGAATGGTGCTAGATGCATATGTATTGGCAATTGAATTAAGTTACAGGTGACAATGACACCAATCCTGACAAAAGATGGGCACTGTCAAACGTGTCAGAAACACTTCAGAGCAGGCTGGATGATGCAGAATGGCCCCACCAGGGACAGTCAGCACATGATACTTTCAGGGCCCCTCATCCTACCACGGACTAACCCCTTGGCAGCCCACTTTACATACAGATCTCTGCCAGAAGCATAGACCCCTCTAATCCCACAGTCCAGTTTCTGTATGTGCCTTAAGTTCTGCAAAGTCCACATCCAGCCCCAGAAGGCAACCAGGCTGGCACTCTTTTCATATGGAGAAAGCTCCATGGGGATTATGTCCTTCACAGGGGGCCAGAGAGACCCCATGGCTGAATGGCACTACGAAGCAGGGCATCTACTTACTGACTACCAAAGATTTTCCATTCACCTTCCAGGATGTCTACAAAGCCCTCCTCACCTCCTCACTCACAGCTGAGTTAAACCTTTCCAGGAGTTGTTGTGGAACAGAGCTAGTAGTGGCATCTGTGCAAGGAAACTCTCCTATTAATGGGGTATTCAGATGCCTCTATAAGTGTTCAGACCCTGTGCCAAATTCCAGTTCCTCTTAAGAACATGCAAGTTGCTACATCTAGGAAATTTCTGTGTGCAAAGAGATGGTTGGAGAAGAAACTACTTCTGTCTGTTAGCTCTCAGACTGTTTTTTGGCACACGGTTTGCTGGCTCCCGCACCATACCATCTTCCCACCTTTGTTGCTGTGTTTCTGAGAGATACCTCTAGGCCATCATCCAAAGTCAGTGTGGAAACACTGCAGAAAACTGAACTAAATTTGCTTGCTGTTCCCTTTCTACCACTGAGATGTCCCAGACAGTAGGAGAAGCGGAATGAATCACAGGAGATATTACAAATCCTAGGCTCAATTTCTTGGCTGTAAGGCCAAGACCTTTGACACTAGCTTTAGATTTGGATGTCATAAACCCAGTGAAGCAAACACTGAAAGTCTCTGTCTGAAGCTATTCATGTAAAGGAAACTGTTTTATGTTGGTCCTGTTAGTCTCTTTGCCAGGGATCTGGCTGTCTAGTATTTAGTTTTCTTTTACCTCACTCCTCAGATAAAACTGTCTTATAGTCATATTTCTTCTCCTTTCATTCCCAGACTGCAAGGACTACTGATCAGACACAAACGAGGCTTTGTCCTCTCTATCAGAGTGCTGCAACATCTTATTTCACACTTCCGTTCTCATCTTTCTGTTGAAAACCCATTCATGTTGGCTTTTGTTTTGGTTGAACTTCCTCAGTCTCACCCTTCTACAAGCCTGAGCTCAGAGCACTTCAGTCATTTATCTTCATGTGAAATTGCACTGGAGTGATGTGAGGTGTTATCTCTGAATAATTTTTCACTTTGAGTAATCCATCATATGAAGTCAGACAGGGCAAGCGTTACAAGTTTTGTGTGGCAGAAATAAAGTTCTGCAGTGGCAGTGGAACAAGCTGAGAAGATCATATAGATCACAAGTCACCTTGTCCTTTTTTTTTTTTTTTTTTTTTTATCTTTAACCTTGAATATAAAAGCAACAGATTGACTCTTCTCTCCATATTGAGTTAGTAGTCAGTGAAGAGAGAGAGTGGTGAAGAGAGAGTGGTGAAAGACTCAGGTAACTGAAGTCTTCTATTGCTTTTTCCTGTCACTAGTATTCTAGACAGAATACAAATTCATCAACGCCAGAATTTTTGGTCAGTGAGACATGGTAGTAGATGTGTGGAAGTGCAATGGATTTCTGTGGGAAACTGACTGATCAGCTCACACTGTTTCACGTAGAGTGGAAGTCCTCTAGAACTGACACATGATAGAATGAATGGGTGTCTTCTGTCCTGTATGACCCTCTCCCAGGAACTCAAAGTACAATTAGGACAAAAAGTGCAGTTCACAGGCAGGTAGCATAATCATTCACTGTTCAAGTGAGCAGGACAAAAATTGTGTTCTGTAAAGACTGTTTCATTCTCTGTAGCTCTTGTGGTGCAGAATCTCTCATTAATATTTGCTCTGTCATTCAAGTCTAAGACAAGTATTTTAATCAAAATATTACTCTCAGTGCAATTTAAACATAAATCCAAGGAAGGTTAAAAAACATCCTCTGACATGAATGCTTTGATATTAAAAATAAATCTTACAGAAATAAAAGCTATGTGAAAATTACCATTTGAAGTAAACACCCTCTGCACATGAGAACATCTTGTACAAGTGACACAATTACTAATATCCTTTAGAATTAAAAGGATAAATTGCTCTGCTTTCTATAGCCGTTCAACCTGAAGATACTGTTGCCCCTTATCCACTATGCAATGACCCAGAGAGTCGTCGTATTGGAAGTCTGAAGACAGAGAAATAGGTGTTGGATAGGAAGGAGTTATAGGGAGACCCGTTCCTTAATGCACTACAAGAAAACCCCTAAGCAGGGGGAAGAGTATAGAAGAGCCAGTGGGTGGCTGGCCCCACTGAGGCTTACTGTCTTTGCCTCCTTCCATCGTCAATGGAGAGAGGAAGAGGGTACTGCCAGGCCAGCTGAGAGCAGGAACCTATCATCGTGTATTCTGCATTGCCCCCACCTCTGACATCTTAAGCTAAAGCTACATGAAAGACCTCCAAAAGAGGGAGAAAAGACAAAGAAAGAAATTAAGTAGGAAAATGGATGGAGACCAACAGAGAGGGAGTAGGAGGGCAGAAGGTCATTCAAATGAGGAGAACCACAGTTACACAGAACTTGGCATGGGTTCTCTCAACAGGAGACAGCAGAGTTAATGCTTTATCTTGCAAGAGATAAGGACCCAAGTGAGGATCTCAGAACTCGTCAGCTGTAATTTAGGGCAGAACTGAATGAATGTTGCAAGCTGAACAACTGTAAGAAGGAAATATTCAGCCAGAGAGACTTGAAGAAGAGAAGGGTACTGTAACCTTGGAAAAACTAAAAAGAAAAAAAAAAAAAGAAAAACTGACATGACGTTTTGCTGGTGGAGATGTAAAGAAAAGGATGGATTTTGAAAGATGTTAGAAAAGTAAAGCTGCCCATGAGAAGTGAAGACAGGTCAGAGAACAGCACAGCTGGAAATCTGAATTACTGAAAGTACATCTGAAATTCCAATGACAGTAACAAAAGAGAGATAGGAAGAAAGAAAATTTAATTTTAGTAGTCTTAGGCTGAGGAAGTACAGGCCTAAACAAAATCCCATTCTCTACATCCAGAGAGTCATGGAACATGATACACAGTGTGCCTAATTTAGGCTTTTAACTTGCACTTAAAATTTAGGCAGATAGATCCTCCTCCTGAAGGCTCTCAAAAGCACACTCTTCACTCCATTAGCTATACAGCAGACATCCAATTTACAAGGACTGATGAACTAGGAACAGAAAATTGAGGCATAAGTCTGGTTTCTGAGTTACTTACCCTATATCTGTGTGTTGAGTGTCCCATCCCTGCCCCCCCCCCCCCCCCCCCCCCCAAATATTTGAATAGAGGAGTAGACATAGGTTTAAGAAGCTACAAGTATACAAGAGTGTTTACAGACAATATGGAGCAAAAGAGGTCTCTCAGAAAATGGGATTCCAGAAAAGGAGGAAAAGTAAAAATATATCCCAGCAATATGTTGACTGAGGAATGGAAAGACTGCAGAGCAGACAGGTTAGAACTTTGAAGAGTGGTGAGCCAGAGAGAAACTGATGGAAAGAGCCGGTGACAAGAGAAAAAAAGATTGTGTCTCAGTGACTCAGAAAGATGATGATTCCTTCAAAAACAAGTCAAAATTGGACTACAGTAGAGCTTAGCAGAGGATGTCAAGTTTTACCATGCCCATATGTCAATAAATCAAGAAACAGTTGTAACTTGGTAATTCAACTGTTGAAAACAGGTATGAGTCACGTAAACTCAAATCCAGTTCTAAATTTCAACTGCCCACTTTGAAGGGTATTTACATTTGTATTTGATTCAGTACCTTTATTACTTCCAATGGAACTCAGGTGTAGACTTAAAACTGGAGATATTTCTAGGTTTCAGTGGTGTTTGGATTCACATTTAATGTTTCTTAGAGTTGCAGTGTATAGGATGGATTTGAACTGGAACTTTTTTTGCCAATATAAGCACATAGTGAAAACAGATCAGATTGTATATACATTTGTCAATACTGTGAAGATAAATGCAAGCTCATCATGTAGATCTGAGAACAATATTTGGCTGCAGTTCCATAGACAAAGCTATCCTTCTGCAAATTATTAAAGGTAAGTTGTGTAAAAACTGTTGTCCAAGCAAACTAAAAATTTTTACACTATTAAATATACTGGTACAACAAAATCTTGTTAGATGTCTAATGCACCAGAGGTGATTACTGTGGAAGTGCCGTTTGTTTAAAATCTGTTTAGAAACTCAGCCACCCATGTTTTTGAGGCAGTCATTCACTATTCACTGCTGTTATGGTGATCTGCGAAGTAGCAGTGCATAATCACCTCCTGGTCTGACGTAAAAATCATTTTTTTAATTTTAAATAGAAGTTCTCACATTGCCTTCTCACCAGCAGAATATTTTAAGCAGTACTGCATACCATGGTTCTCCATAATATGATCTGTATTATATTAAAAATCAAAGTGAAATAAAGGAGATAGATTGATTTTCATATCTTAACTTTGAAGTATACATTTTGTTATTGATGATCTGACTCTAAAATCTGGACATCCATAGGAATACTGGCATAGAAAATTACATGTGGTAGCTTTGAAACAGTGTTTTACAAGTGGAAGCCTTTTTAGATTCAACCTGAAGAAAATACATGAGATGAGCACATCTTTTGAGAATCCTCCAGCCTATCCTATCTGTGTTCACTTTAAAACCAGTTGGAAGTAGCTACATGACACATCAATTTTTAATCAAACATATTTTAGAAAAATATATTTGTTTGGGAAGCTACAACAAAATGAATTATACAGTTCTTTCACTGTACAACTTAAAAGAGAATACTTAATAACACCATGCAGCACAAATTGTGCTTACATAGTGATTTTCACAGAGTGTCTTAAGGAAAATTACACATAAAGAATACAAACCCACAAATTTAGTTCATTCAGTGAAAGCCAAAGAGAACAAATAAAATTTAGGTCTGGATTTATAGTCAGAAATTGAATCAACAATACAAACCTCAGTGGGCAATATGCTCCAGGTGTGAGAAATAGTACTCCAGCAAAATCTCTAGCTTCCAACAAATGTTAGCATACCATTAAAACAGCTGAAAAAACTAGCACAGTTATTACCATAGTGACATTCTGACACATATGTGAAGAAAATGCAGGGGGTTCTGCCAGGTTAAAATAGAACAAGACATTAGAAGTAATGTAGTGCTTTTTCATAACAGGTCTACTGGCTAAAAAATGGAAGGATGAGCAAGAAGATACTAAGCTATGCTAATCTGTGTTGATTAACATATGTGTTGAAATACTCCTAACAGACTAAAAATTGACTAACAGTAATCCAGAAACGAGTAAAGTTTCTGGACCTGTTGGTACTTATATATCAGATGATTATGCAAAGCTGAATTTTAATCTCAGAAAGCCTCTAAGACAGTGACTTCCCAAAGGGATTCATACCATATTCCATGGGTTTCGAGCTAATTTATGTATTGGTATCGTATACATTTAATGTTATCACTAACTGGTAATGGAGCAGTCCACCATAAACAATATAGTTGTCACCCAGAAAATTCTTAACTCTCTCAATAGTCAGTAATATAAATAAAGGGCTTTAATTAAAACTTTTAAGCCTTTGAACGTTGTCTTCGGGAAGACATGCATTACAAGCCAAACATAGTATGCCAAACAGCTTTAACAATACCCCACACACATTGTGACTGTGACAAAATATTCTTTCCAAATATTCCTTCCAACCTCACAGCAGCCCAGCTTTTCTACGTTAGCACTTCCTTCATTGCTTTCTTCACTGGGCTCAGATACATGACCAGATTGCCTCAGGGCAAAATGTGAATGCATATCTGTTGAGAAGCAAGAGCTTTTGGTGCACACATTCCTAGACCATAACAAATGTACAGGAAGCAACTTGCTGCTATCCTTCTTCACAGTGGGCTAAGTTAAATCATATTGCATCACATTTGTTGACAGTGACTGTGGCTCAGCCATCAGGCAGTTACAGTGGCTGTGTGAGTCTGTTCTCAGAGACCAACACTTCTGCACTTGCTTCTGATCTGAGCTGGCATCTGTGTCAGCTTCCCAATTAATGTCACAAAGCAATCAGGACGTCAGTGATTGTATCTTCTGCCTTTTCTTGCCTAGTCAGAGAAATCACGGATATTAAAGTTGAGGAAACTAATCAGTGAACTAGTCCATCACTCTCCAAATCCCAAGAGCTGCTATTAGGAAAAAAACCCACCCAACCCACAAAAGTGTAGAAATAGCTACAGAAGGAAAGCAAAGAGCATAAAACTTCTTTTACTTCAAGGCTGAATGAGACTTGGAAAGCTGAAGGGACAGGGCAGTTATGTAGTATTTTATCATTCATTTGGTGAGCAACATTTTTGCCTCCTTGCTGATAGGTGATGTTACATGATTGAGCTAAGGTAGGATGAGATCACATGGAAACTGGGCAATTCTTTTTACCACTCCTTATCTCTGATACATTTTTCCTTTGGAAGAGCAGCCTGCAACAGAATCATGGAATATTGATGTTTAAGGGAGAAACAGTTGACGTTCTACTAAATCTTAAGTTATTGTCTGTCACAGCTAAACAGAATGTCAAAAACATAATGGCAGTTGGGTTACTAAAGAACATATAAGATAACATATTAAAAATTACATCAAAATGTCAATAAATCAGAGATGGAAAGTGGCTTTGTGTCTTTATCATAAGAAAACCAAATGTAATCAATTAATTTTGCATGCAGTAATACTTACACAAGCATATATTAAGTCAAATGCAAAATGCTGCTGTCTTCGGAAATACAGCTTGTTTGAGATAAAACTGATCTGCTTTGTTGTATCCAATGTGTGGTAATGCACAGGTAATGTGTAGTCCCCTAGGGAATGCAGAATGTAAATTAATCCATCTCCTCAGGGCTGACACTTCAGCAGATGATAAAATATATGTTAATTTATCGACAGTAACTTCTGTGTTTCCTAAATGGGTGACCACTGGAAGGTTTATCATGGCTATGCCCCCATGTTGCATAAGCATGAATGAATCAAACAAGAAGTCAATAGAATCAGCTACAGATACCTTGTTTAAATTTTTTTCTATTTCAAATATGAACACTGGGGTTTTTTGTGATATTAGAAAGATGAACTGTAAATTTCCCTATTAATTTATTATATTATCTTGGCAAATCACCTCCAGCTATATACGGAAAAATAGAATTAGGAAATGTTGCTGACCAATAACAGCCAATTTACTGCACAGTTAACCAGTCAAAGTAAATTTTTTACCATGGTAATTTATGAAATGATTAGAAGATTGATCACAAAAAGAAGAACAGATAAATGTTTTAAGCATAGCACTGATAATTATCACTTTGGGAGAAATCAAAGGGTATAAGATGTTTGTTTCTTGTGCAACATCTTTCCCAATTTACTTGTGGAGTTATAAACCACAGTAGTGATGCTTCAGAAATCTGTTTCATTTTATCATTGAATGGTGAGGATTTAATTTTTAGAGGAGAGTGCTGGGAGACGAAAGGCCTGGGTATTTGAGGAAATTTCTTCAGATCTCGAAGTCCTGATGCCATTCATTTCCTCAGTAATCTTTGGAAAGTGCCAACTACATGAAATTAAACACTGACAAAAATATCATTCTTAAAAAAATATTCCTTATGTCTGATATGTGTATGGTTGGTTCACCATCAACTGGGGATTAAAAAAACTGAATGGCTTTCTGTTGCATGAATTTTCTTCCAGCCTTCCTCTTTTTCCTCACACATTTAAAAAATGTTACACTAGCAAGATTTATAAGTTCATTAACACTCAGGTTAATTGTGCATTCATCATAAATAGCAAGAGAATCTTCTGGAAAAGTTTGGCCAACAGTACCTTAGTATAACTTTGCTGTTACAATATTAAAGCACATAAATTACACGAGTTTAAACACTTAATTAAATTTTATCAATAGTATTAATTCTAAAACTGAAAACTGAGACAGTATTATCTACATTCCTTTCCAGATCAGGCCCTTAATCCTCAGTTCCAAAAAAAAAAAAAAAAAAAAAGAAGGATGTCAGCCCTTAATTAACTCACAGCAGTGCTACAAGTCTCCATTATTTTGTAAAATGCTTTGAAAATCTCAGAAATTTAACGCCAGATTAATGATAACAGTCCTTACTGCAATAATTATTAACTGTTTACAGCTGTAATCAGGGTGCTGAATGCCCTGCTTGTTGGAAAGAGGCCGGAAAAAGTTCAATTTGTTGCATAATCAGCTATCTGCTCTTCAGTACACAAGCTAAATATAGTAGAAGATGTCAGTTACTAAATATGTAAGACTTGACGAAACAGCTCCTCTCTAACCTCAATTCTTCCAAACAAGTGCTATCAAATTCTGTAGAATTTTAGCTTTATTTAAATATCAGTATGAAAATAAACAGGCTCAAGCCTGTGTGGTTTAGATAAAAACCCTCTGAACGTGAAGCAAGAATGACCAGAGCAATGCTGTCTTCCTTGAGGTTATGAACACAGAGCTGCCAGTGCTTCTGCTGCTGCTTCCAGCTTTCCTAAGTGTTACGGATGGATGAGGTACTTGGCACTTTTATCTGTGCTAGGTGTCTATTTTAGAATAAGATGAATTGGTAGCCCTGGGATTGCTGTGGACATTGGTAGTGCTGGGATCCCTGGGGACAACCGAGCAACTGACAAAACTTGGGTCAGAATCGTCCTCCATAAGCTTGGAGAAGCTTTGAAGAAGAGTCACAGTGACAGTCTGGAACTATTTACAGCAACAGGAGATACAGAATAGGATGAGAAGAGAAAGACAAGCTGTGGATTCTTGCTGAACAATAAATGGTTTAGTGTTTCCAAAATCAAAGGTGGGAGAAGCAGAAAGGGAACGCTCCATCTGGCTTGAAGCAGTAGGAAGAGCTGACAGGAGAGAAAGACTTTGTGTTATTTATCAGACTCTTACTTCTTAAAGAATGCAAGTGAAGGGTTTCTCCAGCAGTGACAAAAGCCAACAGCTTCATAAGCATCCATTTGTAACATGTTTAGAAGGGGAGACCTGATATTCCCTCAGAGCCTGAGGGATTTTGTTTTGGATCGGTTTTCTGCAAAGTGATAAAAAGGAGAATTTCTTGGACTGAGTTAGAGGGAAATCACAATGTTAACTTTTCAAGAGGATTCTAAAGAAAAAATTGGCCATGCTATGATCAAAGATGGCTTGCAGATAGTTCTTTAGATTGTTAAAATCTTGGATGGCAACATGGCTTTTAGACTTGGTTAGTCCTCAGACTTGGCAGATGTAACTGGTCTATTAACCTGCTGTTTATTTGATTGCATAGGTTTGAATTTACCTACTTGAAATTTGGGTTCAGGATAGTATCCTCACTGCTCTTGGAGAATGACATTAAAATGTCAGATGACACCTGCGAATGAAGGTGAAGATTTTGGGAATTGCTCATGTTTCTTTGTCCTTTATCTGATAGTGAGAAGGGTAATAGTGAATAACTCCAATTGGGATGGGATTAATTTCATCTAAATTTGGACATATAAAAGCTAGATATGTGTAGAAGGGTCACTCAAATAGAGGTAAAGGGTCTCATACCACATTTCCTCCTGGATTTAGTTCAAGATATTTCTGTTATCTGAAGGTCCCAAGAGGTCAGAAACAAGGACTAGGATGTTCCTAGACCTGAAGGCAATGATGCTAAAAAGAGCTGCTACTTGAGGTAAAACTTAGCTATAAAGAAGGGAAACCTGTGAAGAAAGATAGGTAAGATTAACTGCAGTAATGGTGATGTAATGGACAATTATCAGGCTCAAATAAGGAAAACTATTAGGAAGGGTGCAGTGCTCATGCTAATCATGTTTTTTAAGATTTTTATATAGCAATATCTCCAATTGGAGATGAGTATAAGAAATCATAGGCATAGATGACAGTCCCTCCTACAGTTCAATTTGCCTGACACAATCCATTAGAAGGCTCCATTTCCAGTTATTTAAAATGTTGCCAAAGATTAACCAAAGTTCTGGGCTAAATTTTGAAGTTTTGTAGAATTTGTAATTTCTTACAAGACTTTAGGTAACAATGAGACTGGGGACAAGCTCTTTGCCTTTCTGCGATTAAAAGCATTTTTGTGATGAGCACTAATGCTCCCACACTGTAAAGAAGAACTTTCTTGTTTATTGTCAGGGTCTATGTCTTCTCTCCCATAAGGATCTGCACAAATTTTAACGATTTAGAAAATTACCAAACATGCTCAGTTTGGCAGTAGAGGGGATAGAGTTTGATCACTGCAGTGGCTGAAGATGTTATCTGTGCTAAGCACCGGTTAGATGGAACTGCAGGGTTCTCTGTGCCCCCCAGAATGACTGTGGTAACTTCACTTTAGAAACAGTTAGATGCCGGATTGAAATCCCAAAACAAGCATTGTGATGCTATTACAAAAAGTACTCCCTGGCTAGCACTCCAAACTCTTTCCAATAGCCTCTCACATTAACTCTTATAAAACTGGCCCTGATACCTGCATGTCATGGGCTCCAAAACAATAGCAACTTTGAAATACCAGAATCTAGTTGTCTCAGGCTGGGCACCAAAATTAGTGGGCACTTAATACCACTTTTCTCCTTGATATCTATGCCTAAACAATAAAGGCCAGGTTGTCTTCCGGCTCCTGGAGGCAGGTCCCTGTCCCAGCCACATCTGGACTGCACATTAAGATAAGAGCTTTGGCTGCATTTCCTCCATTCCTTGCCCACAGGATGGTTTCCACTGGAAGAAAAGGTGAGGCGAGAATGACAGGATGCCACAGTAGCTTCCTTGATTTAGGTTATCAGGGAGTAGGATTGTGATTTTCTCTGATCATTATCTGCTTCACGGCCCTGCACACATGAATAGGCTCTGCAGCCTGTTCCATATTCTCACCTCCCTTGTGTTTGGCTGCCCATGCTCAAGCCAGCCATGTCACCTGGGAGCAGGTGGCTGGGAAGGAGCTGGGTCAGAGCAAGCTGTCCTACCCATCTCTTAACTTGGCATCTGCTTTTAAATCCAAGCTTAAGAGGAGCTTTAAATTCAGCCTGCTGTCCTTACCTGAGCAACACAACAGGCAAGGCAGCACTCAGCCTTGTACCACATTAAGCCAGGCCTTGCTGTGCTGACTTGGCTTTCCAGCTTGACCTTGGCCCTGTCTTGTTGCTGTGAACTGCCCTGCTCATCTGGACTCTCAGCTGACCCAGGTGACTGTCCATGGACCTGCTCAGCTCCTCTTGCTTGGGTGCTGTGGGTCTGCACCGGGTGGGTCAGGGTCCTGCCTCACTGCCACCCTCTGCTCCCGGCGCCCCTGCCTGTGCGGGCAGCACCTGCCCTGCATGTTCCTTGGCACAGATCCTGCTCAGGTGTGAATAACAGCACATACCATTAGTACATAAACCCTCCCACACACATGGAGATGGTTGGTTGGCAGCCATAATGGTGCTTAAACATAGCCTTGCTTTGTTAAAAATAAAATTACATTCAATACATGACAAGGTAGTAACGAATGTTCAGAAACCTAGAAGCCCAAACATCCAGACAAATATCCAATGAACTTTATCACTGCTACATAGTCTTGCAGTTCTCTGCTCTTGCTCTCAGGAGTGTGCAGTTTGGGGAAGTCAAGAGGGATAAGGCTTTTTCCACTTGGGAGCTGAGTAATGGAAGTGCCGTGATGAAACTCAGCACACTGTGTGCTATCTTCATATGCCTGAAATTAAAGCTAGAGATCACTTATGCCCTATGCACACAGAGCATAGGTTTTAAAATGAAGCAAGCCAAGAGAAAAATAAAGCATAGGAACACAGAAGCAGTTTTGTCACCAGCACATACCGTTTTAAGTTAAACATGGAAGAGCAGTATGTATATCTTATTTGCACATACACATAACTGGAGCACTCCGTGGCATCAGCACAAAGCAGTAGCAGGCAGTGATAATCATCCTGTTAATGTGTTTACCCTCACATGGCTTTGCAAACCTGGAGTAAAACCAGATTCTAAAGACTTCAAGCATTCAGCAGACCAAATGTGCAACTGTACTCAGTATTCAGTGGCGACACATCAGGCATTTGCCAGGAGTTACTGGTATATGGTTGTACTGTTAGTACTTGCTCAAGTTCACGGTCTACTGATGTGCAAAGGGGAAAAAAAAAAAAAAGAAAAAGAGAAACAGGAAGAAAAAGGAGGGCTTAACTAACAACTGTAACGTCTAAATAAAATGGTCAGGAGATTGATATTTTTTCCAGACACGTGAATTTTACAAAACAAAATAGTTAGCAAACCCATCTATTAAGCTTATCATGGGTTTCAGCTTTTCTTTGTGAGATGCTTTTTGGAAACTCCAAATTCTGTGTGCTATGAATTTTTCATTGGAGGAACCATTCCCACACTGAAATCAGGCTGTGCCACTCTGCAATAAATTCTTCTAGCACCTGTATATTACTGAGCCGTGAACTGCACTTGAGAGTGACTGAACTTTGGCTGCCTGATAACCTCCATACAATGTAAAAAAAGAGACAAGAAGGAATCTTATGGAGCTACTTATAAGCTTATCTCCCCCAAAGGCTTCACTTTCCAAGTCAGTAAGTAGCAGAAGTCAATCTTAACCTTCCAGTTGACACTATTCTTGTCAAAAAGTGTGTGCTAATGTATCTGGGAGCAAAGAAAAAGTAATATAAAACTCCAGTATGTGCTACCAAAAAGAAATCCAAACAAGAAAAGGAGCTGCTGGCAGTTTTCTTTTTACTTTAAATTCTTCTATTTATTTTTCTAAAGCATTAGTCTATAACTAGAAAATCAGAGTAATCTCTCATTCTCTCTCTTCTAAGGCAAAGGGTAATCCTGAACATGCCTCAAAACCTGACAATTTGAAGAAAAGTCAACCTACATTTCACTGAGCACAGTGTTTAAAAACCAAAGATCTATCACTGTTGCTCAGTGTCCTCCCCTGTTGCTTTGTCCCTTCCCTCACATTAGCTGACACCTGCTCCTTCCTTTGAACTGTGGTATTCCACACATAAGGCCACTGCAGAGCTGGATTTTACTCTTCCATGCCTGCTATTTCTTCCTCTCTCTCTCACTGGACTGCTCTAAATAAGCCCTTTGCTAAAATTTCCCTCTCCATGTTAGAAACAGCACTTTGTCAGAAGACATTTTTTTCCAGTCCTGTGACTCCCCTGCCTTACTCTACTACCTCTGGCTTTTATGCTGTGAGTCTCTGTTTCAGCTGCCTCTTACTTATTTCACCTACCTGCTTGCCCCTCAGTCCTAGTTCCAATCCATTGCTCATGCACCCATCGAGTTTCTTTCTGACCTTATCTCTATTTGCCTGTATGGTACGTTTTCTCTGATCACAACCATATTTTCTTCTCCATCATTTCCTCTATCTAGAACTCTTCTTTTGCAGCCAGCCTTTTCAAATTTGGAGTAAGAAAAAAAAAAAAAAAAAAAAAGCCCTAATACACTTTGTCCCTTCTGTTTCTTTCACCTTGTTTAAATTTTGTGTATAGCTGATTCATTTGCAGAAAAGAGAATTTGGTTCTTCAGCATCCAAATGCTAGATTAGGTAACTTCTCATATAGGAGATTCACTGACCATCTTTAAGAAAATATTAACTCCTGCTGTCGTATTCGGAAACTAAACAAGCCTTAGAGAAACTAAAAGAAGGCTTCACTAGAAGTTTAGAATAAGCAAATGTCTGTAACACCCTTCTGTTGTTTCACTGGACTGAAGTGTAAGGAAGAAAAAAGACATAAATTCAATATAGATTATAACTTGTTATGAACAATAAATAAGTATAAATAGATAATAAATATTAGTTATATAATTAATATACAAAAATGAAAATATTTTAGCTGTAGCAATGTAGTAGTATCCTTTAAATCTCCCAGATCAAGAGAAGATTTTTATCTTTTTCTCATGTCCATTTTACACTAAAGTAACTGAGCTCTCTTTATGCTCTTGCATAGCGCCTTGCACAATATAATTCACTTCTGCCTGGACAGTAAAATAAGCTGTAAAAATGATGGTGCATCCACAATTCTACAAAGAATAAAAATGAAGAGCAGTAATTTACACTATTGCATTTATAATTTCCTCCTATTTTACATCACTACTGAAAGTGAAAAATGTGACGATGAAACAGGAACTCCAGTCCTGAAAAAACAGCACTGCTATTCTTCATTCAAAACCTTTATGAGAGCTAGAAAGGGAGCAGCCTCAATTGAGTAAGACAGTTTTCATCACATGCTGCTTCACCAAACAAGCTTTTGACATAGTCATATTTTGTGTTCCCCAAAATAGCACTTCAGCATGCTTCAGTTTCTGAACTTGTTTTTTTTTAACTCCTTTGAATTTAATTAGGCTATTCATCAGCCTGGTAAATGCGAAGAACCTTTTAAAAGGGGAACATTGATTGATTTTTAAAGTGCTATAATCATTCCATCTAGCTGTAAAAAAATATTTTCCAGTTAGGTGTTTCAAAGGATATTAATATTCACTTTTTAAAATAAAAAGTCCTCTGTCCTTATTTTAACACATAACAAGGAAGCTGCCAAAAAGTCACTGGGTGAAGTCCTTCACCCAGCAAAGCCCTTGTATAAAGCTCCCATTAACATCCACTCTTCATATGAATCTTGCTGACACAAGAGGAAATTTGGGGAGTCAAAGAAGGTTTGTTCTGCACAGAGTCTGAATTTGGGTCTGAATGGGCTCACATACAAACCAAATCTGTATGGCCATACTAGCATATCACTTCACTAGTGTAAACTAATATTTTCTGCACCCAAATAACTGTCTTGAGAGGAGTCTCAAGTGCATGTGTGTGTCATAGCACTGGCAATGTTGAAAAACTGCAGAAAAAGGGAAGCACAGAACCGATTCTTTTGCCAGCAACACAAAGGTCCAATTCAAGTCCCCCATTTTGCATTCTTGCACCAAGTTACATCAGAATAGTACTTTATAGTACTATTACTATAGTACTACTATTAAGTTACTGCAGCATTTGTAACTTAAACTCTGTTAGACCCAGGGAGGGACTTCACCCCTGAAAGATGTTTCTTCTAAATGCTTTCAGTTTTAGATGGTGTCACAGACATGCCCCTGCTGCAGAAACTGAGATTATTCCCTAAGTGACAGAGTTACTCTTCAGACGATCAATGCAACATCTTGCAACTTTTGCTTTCTTAGGAGGGACCAAGATCAACATCAGAAACATCACCCGTGTGACAAGGGTGACTGACCCCCGAGTGTGTTGTCATCATCACAAATTTGGCTGCTGAGACCTCTCACAAAGTCAATGAATACTGGTTCTGCTCTGAGAAATGCCTGTAGGTCTGCCTGGGGCTGGCCAGCTCTGGAGTGAGGACTATGGCTTGCATCTTCTGTGAGGCGGCTCTGCTGCAATCTGCAAGTGCTGTCATGTAGTGAAAGGGAAGGCAGCAGGACACCTTCAGCCTCTCATTTCCATACAGCACATGCTTCACAACACTCCCTCATCCCTTCCCTGCACCAACCCAAATAGTTTACTTCACTGTCTCTCACTTCATCTGGCTGTCCTCTTCATTTATTCCTCAGCTCAGGATCAGCTCTTTTCCAGCTATCGAGTATCATCCTGCGTTTTATCTCTACTAAGTATTTTTCTCTTGCTTTGTCATTAAAAACATTTAATTTCCATATGTCCCTTCATGTCACTTACTCTGCTGCTGTTTCCTTGTTTTCCTTACCTTACCTCTCTGCCATTTTGGCTTGAGCAACATAGAGGCAGATTTGTTCCTATTCCAGCCACAGCCTACAGCTCACTGAAATCCTGCGTGAGCCGTGGGGAGAGTGCCGTGTTGTGGTGCACATCTGCAAACCGCCGTGCCTTTAGAAAACAAGCAGATATCCTGTCCAGCCTGTGGAGATCAAAAATTACAAAACATCTGTGGGAGTATAATTGCCATTCCTGTCATTTTACTGTTGGGTTTAAAGCATGTTAAATTGACCACTGGAAAAGTATTTCAATTATCCCATTAATGGCACAGAGAAAGCCAGTCATGAGTCACACCAGTAAATTTTAGGGAAGACAAACAGACTCATACTGTGTGCACACAGTCCTCTTCTATTGATATAATACTTCGTAATCCCAAAGTGCCTGACTCAGTGCTGCACGTAGAGAGCCCCGTGTGCAGCTCAGGAGCCTGCCAGTGCTCAGGGATGCTCTCACAGCAAATCCAATCATGGGCCGGCCCCCAGCAAGGAGCCTAGAAGAAGCAGGGCACAAGCTTGTTTCCTTGTCCCATGCCAGGGAGGAGGGGAAGGTGGCACCAGAGTATGTACCATGTTTTGCAAGAGCATCACTGGCTGCATGGATTTTGGCCTCCTTAGATGAAGCAGGTCTATAAAGCAGAAAACTATAGCCCAAATATTTTTGTTTCAGGACAAAACAGTGTGCAAATGAACACATAACTGCAGCATTTACTGAGCTCTGCGTTCATCTGTCACACCTCTGCAAAAGGACTGCACTTTGTCTAGGGAGGGAGTTTCAACTCCCTTCAATGGAGAGCACTAAAGAGCAAGTGGACCCTCTTCATTCACGTCCATTTTATCTAACAGATTTAAATAATTCATGTAACAGCTACAAAAAATCCCAGAAAGCAAAAGTGGTTTAACATTTGCTTTCATTTTTGTACTTCAGAATTCAGTGAAACAGCTTAAGAAATATAGGTCCATTCGAGCTGAAACAGCACTATTTTGGGGGTTCTTGCAGAAAATACTTTTACACTCAGAACAGTCTGCTCTGAGTGATCCTTTTCTTCCTAGATTTTGTTGTTACAAATAGCAAATCCTCCTGCCTCCAAGCCGCAACACCTAGAGAAAATGAATGCTTCTTGCAGGACTCAGAGCACTATACATGCCATCAAATATTACAATGCATTTCAAGTCTGGAGACAACACCATAGAAATATGCCCCAAGAATGCCAGAGGTGATGAAAGGCTGATGAATAGAACATGAGATGGAGGAGCCCTGCTTCCTTTTTTTTTTTTTTTCTTTTTCCCTGGGAAAACTGGTAGCTTTTCTTTTTCACAAAGAATAAGCTATTTTCATTTATTACAGTTCAGTCCCCCTGTTACGCATACCCTGCCCCTAATGACTACAGGATGTTTAAGTGTTCAAAATGGATTCTGGCTGCAAAATCAATTCCTGCTTTCGTTCAGATTACAGGAAGTTTTAGCTATGTTTTTATAAATAATTGATACAAATATCTTGATTAAGTTATGAAAATCATCAGATTCTGTTCTTACATAATAAAAATATTTTTTAGAGGTTGTATTTATTTTTTTAACTGCAAATTATTTCCATACATTAAATAAATTAATCACTAATAAGCCCAATATACTTCCAACACAAGAAAGGGAGGATGGTATGAAGTCCACCTAATATAGCTATTTGCTTGCATATACATTTTAGGTGTCTAAAAAAGCAGTCTTTCTGAAGTAAGGGCCAAATTTTCCTGTATAGACAGTTAAGATGTGTCATTGACTTTGGTGGTTTCCAGAGGGAGAGAGATCCTGTCTCTCAAAGCGAAATGGCGTGGATCCTGAGTGATGAAAAGTAGGAAGAGACTCCTATTATCTGAGATCCTATTATATTGAAACATTTCTGCTTGCAACTTTAACTAGGTAATCATCTCTATTTAGAAGATTTTAAAAAGGAGCAAGTTAGCAAGGTCTGGAGTTCTTTCTGCTTTTGCACATACTTTCAGTTTGTTGCCTTTAGATGCTGGAGAGTTAAGAGAAGTCACTCTTTCATCACGCTACACTTTGCAGAACAGTACTGCATACAAGGACTTATCCCTGACATCCTACATTGTACTGAATGACATCCATTTATACCAGCCTTGTTGTATTCCATCCCATGACCTGGGATAATGAGGTGTGTGGCTGGTGTGCCAGGATTTGATATGTTGCAACATGGCATTATCTGCCTTGGGAAATATGAAATGAAGGCATTGTCTGAAAAAAATATAATTAAGGAAAAGGTTTCTTAGCCCTTAATAGCAGAGCATGAACATTACAAAGACTGCTGCTCTTTTCTGAAAAGAAATACAATAACTAATGCCAAATGGAAATGTTTTTATTCTTACTTCTTTGGTTGGAAGAAGCATTCTGGAGAATACACAGCTTCAAGAAAAATGGGATGAACTGAAGCAACCAAAATCAAGGCTATATAGTGCTCTTGAAAACATAACCAATGCTTGGTGTTTGCATAATATATTATTATATTTTCACGAGATGCACCCCATTAAAAGGAGCTATTCCTTGAAAATAAGTGTTCAGAGAATTCATATCCTCACAAAGGTGTCACGTCATGGGAATCAAAAGCAAAAGTTTTGCTGCATGATCAGGACTCTGGGGTTAATTTGGTCTTGTACTATCTGTTCATGAAATCAGCCTACACTGCTGCTGAAATCACAGGGCTTTTTTCATAGAAAAAACCCACAGTTGTGTAGTTCACAGTTATACAAACAAAAATGCAGCACTAATCGTATGTTCTTATGACTATTGCTAATATTGTTATTATCTGTAATGCTGCAGCACATATGAGTAACCCTAATATGGATTTGGGATACATCGCACTGGGCATCCTGGAGTCAGATGTTATACAAGCACAAAAGATGGCACATGTGCTTGGAAAAGCTAACATCCTAGCTTGACATAACAAATCAATGAACCTCATTGGTACCAGATTGAAGGGAACATGGAGAGAAAGAATAAGATATAGAGAATAAGACCATATGCATATAGAGGTGAGCAGGAATGCCTATTACTTTTCTCTCTCAGGGATTTCTGAGAAAGACAAAATGGGGTGTGTGTAAGACCTTGAGGCTTATTGTATGTGAAGATGTGAGAGCTGAGCTTGTGTTGACCAGCTTCAAAAACAAGGTCCTGGCAGGGATGATGTACTTCCCACGAGAGATCAGTGTGTGGCAAAACCATACCAAGAAGCTGATGTGGAAGAATACAAGAGGACAAATGAAGTAAAATGTCCTAAACAAGAAAATGTTTGTAGGATTAGGGCCTTAGCTTTTCATCCTCTACAGAGTTCTTTGTATTGAGTTCAGTGGTATTCAAAATGCATCCTTTCCCTTTACTCATGGGATGAAGCTGTGTAGAGATGATGAGGCTAGTCACGCAAATGAGGTGAATGCTATTTGGCCTCATTGGCCCATCAGGGCAAGGATCTGGAAATTCCATTTTCATGGTATGACAGAGTATAAATAACAATAAGTGCGGCTGTACCTTTGTCATGCTCTATAGCCCCTGTATCGATAGCTAGGTCAGAGAGGGCCTTATTGTAAATGAGAATTAGACTGTGAGCATCTACACTCTTCTCCAGTACTTTCCTCAAAGGGATGAAGCACACACACACCTCTACCAGGATGTCTTTAGGCGTCACACTTCAAGAGGACTAGCTGGTCTGCTTCTGCTTGATGTGGTCAGAAATAGCTTTTTGAAGTAGCATAAATAAGTGAAGTTACCCTGATCTAATACATCAGTCAATAGTGCATCGATAAAACCTTAGCGGGTTCCTCATGCTGGTTCTGTATTTCATCACTCCTTTAGGTCTTAAATGTGCAGTTTTGGCTTTATGAAGGCATCAAAATACAACAAGCAAGCAAACCAAAATGTCCCCCTACTTGAAGTGTTGAATATTGGTGACAGCGCAGTTGAAAGAACACTGTACCCAAAAAGGGTGGCAGTTCTCATTTTGTCCTGTCTTTGTCCTGCATGTGTTGGACATCCAGTAATTGTCAAAGCAGTCCAATGACAAATTCCAGTAAAGTGAGATTGTTTTTTCAACTCTTACAGAATAAACAATCACCAGGCTTTGGGTAAATTTGCTGCAAATGGTGACATGAATATTGCACACTCAATCACATGCTGCAGAAGGGTCACTGATGTAAAAAAATCGATTATTAAAGGTGCTATACTTTGTTACCTGCCACCACGCACAGAAGATGCCTGTTGACTGATACAGTAAATGTTGAATACATTGGCTTTGCTGCAGGATGTAATCACTTACATTAATAACAGTCATGAAAGATATTCCAGGCTCCTTGTGAAATATTTGCGTCTGTCGAATTTGCTTTTTTTGGTCATGTAGGGAGATTTAACCAATAACATTGAATTCATACTGAACCATTTCCTCTCATAGGTGGGGTCTTTTACATGAAGAAGAGATGCAAATTTAGGACTAAGTTTTCAAGGCTTTCATGATATACAGTTATATCACTCTATAATTATATTATTAGCAGAAATCGAGCAATAGCATTCAAATTCACATCTGGCTAGACTACAGACTGGAGTCCATATTTAAGCTTTAAGCAAAGATTCAGTTCAGCCTTTGCTAGTGTAGAAATCCTCAGAGCTGACCTTTCAAGAAAGTGAGTGTGCCCAGATGAGAGGATGCAGGTGTACCTCTGAGCTCAGGGGTTCTGGCCTGCTCCCTGTTGTCATCCCATCATCTGCCCACATGCCCATCCCATATACACTCTCTCTCTCTTCATGCTACATGAATCCTGTAACTTAATGTTTTGAACTTTCTGGCATTTAGACAAATGTTCAAGTGAAATGGCCATTTACTTACCTCACTGGCAATTTCACTCATTAATTGTTGGTGCTGGTCTATTAGAAATGTCATACTGGTTCTGGTAGTTCCAGATATATGTACATCTTTTCACATCAGCCTGTAGAGGCAGACTGCAGGTCCTGTAGGTATTTCCATTACAATGTACTGGATTTATCCAGAGTGACCAGTGAGAACAAAGAGCCACATTTATCTTTCAGCTTGGCATGTGCACATATATTTCATGCTAGACCCTGAAGCTGCATAAAAAGTTTCAGAAGACAAGCAGGAAGGGATTGAAGGAGACTGACTGAAAATGTTTCCTCCACAGTTTTCACAGGAAGTCACAGAATATGTATAATATATTTTTAAAAGTCTTCTTGCCACTTCCATTCTTTTCCTGGTGGTTCACTTTTCAGCTGACAAAGTGATTTATTAACTGTCTTTAAAAAGTTCCATTTCACTGAACGAATGATAAATATCAAAACCTGAAGCCTGACCCGACATCAATATCAAACTAGCTCAAACATTTACAGGCTTAGTTTATTTTTCAAAGAATAAACAAAAGGAGAGTGAATGAATACTCAATATAAGAATGCATTGGAAAAGAATTATTGTTAGTCACAGTGGCTGAAAGACCCAACTCATTGTGTTAATTCCACTAGAGGCAGAAAATAATCACAACTGAAAACTGTGAATCAGTTACTTTTTCCCTCCTCCCCTGGAGAAAGGGGGTCCATGAAGCAGAAACTGTATTTTTCATAAGTAAAATAAAACAGAATATTAAACTGTGTCTTTCTAGTTCACCTTCTCCTCCCCATGATCCTCCTCCTGAAGGTCATGTGACAGTTGGTGTTGTCACTTCTGTTAACCTCATGGAGAGGCATGATTTGGTGCTCCTTCAAGTAACCATAACAGGGAAGATGGTCTCATTCCTAAATGCATACAAACACACACACACACAGTGCAAAGGCAAAAAGCAATCAAAATTAATTCATTCATTAGAAGCCATGATTTCCTACTGTTCGTGAATGACATTAGTTTCACACAAGCATCGTTTAATTTAAGCCATTTATAACTTCTTCATTGTATTTTGTTTCAGCTCCACTCTTCTTAAATGGATTATTTTTTCTGGTTCAAATACTGTTTAAATATAGAAAGACATGTAACTATGACAATTTTGTAACTATCACAATTTTGATGCAATTTGTTTTACAACTTGTTGATGCTTGCTGAACTGGCTCTCAGGAAAGTTAAGAATGGAAGGGATAAAATGGTGCCCAGATGTAGTGACACCTGGCAACCCTCAACACCTACCAATGTCAGTCAACTCAAGCTCAGAGTCCTGCAAGAAAACCTGAAAATCCACACGGTCAGGTGAGACCTCTTGCAACAGCACCATCACCTTATTTTATCAATATCAATTGTCACTCATTCTTTGGAAGGTGGTGAAGGGCTGAACAGGTCCAAAATCTCTGAATGATCCAAAATTTCTGCAGCCTGTTGCTTCTTAAACTGCATTTCAGCACTGGTAGCAGAGGAGCAAATGGCACATGAGTTTCATCTTTTAGGACTGTACATACTGTTTTCCCCAAGCAAATCCTAGATATTACCCAAAAGATGATTTACCAGCATAAGCCAAGCCAGAATACCTTTAGGCTCTTAGAGACATAGCTATTCTGCACATTTCCTGGTGTCCATATGGCACAGCAGCATGTACCAGAAACAAAATCAGTTTTCAGAAAGAATCTGGAAAACTGCTCAAGGAAAAAGACTTTTCAGTAGAGACAGAGGATCAAGAGTGGAGATCCTGCACTAAAAGGAAAAGCAAGAAGCTGAAGGAGGTCAGGGCAGATTCCTCCACTGACAAACACATTTTCTAAGAGGAAAGATAATCCCTCGAGAAGACCACAGGGGAGGCAGGTTTGAACCCGTAGCTGAAAGAATTCAAGGCTTTCTGGATTTACATCTGAGCCCAACCTTTCTAAAGGAACTGTTAGATGCAAGTATTTCTTTTAATAATTTAAAAAGTAAAAGTTAATTCTACATTGTCTTGTGATTTCTGGAAAGATGAACAGGAGGAAAATTTATGCATCTCAGGGAAGACTGAACATATTTATTTTCAGCTGCTCTTGTAAAGGTCCCTGCTGTGGCAGAACCTGCTGAGACACAGAGAAGCCCCTGCACAAAACTGAGGAGAGGACAAAGAAGAGGAGAATGGCATTCTCCTGGAAGATAAGAATAGAGCACAGACAGAAAAAAGTGGAGTTTCTGACCTATCTTTCCTTGTATAGGATACCAGATTAGTAAACAGTAAGTGTAGCTTGTCTCCCTAGCACCAGATGAAGGCCAAAGATAGCACATCAACCTTCTCCAGGGTCTGCTGGGACAGAGGTAACCTTCAGGATCAGGCTTGTCAGATTTGCTGAGATCACAGGAGATTGTCTCCATGACTAAAACACAGGCTGCTGAATTTTATCTGCTTATCCAAGTGACCATGAAGAAAATGTATTTAATTTCTCTGAAGCAGAAATGCAAAAAACTCAGGCGGGTTGAAAAATGTGGGGCTGAATGGTATTATGATTTATCATAAGAGTAAATATATTTAATGATATGGCCCAAATCTCCACTAATATTTATCTTTCTACAAAATAATGAGAAACTCAATTTATGTGAAAGACTGTAGCATCAGAAGCCTGACAGAGTCTGTGACAGGTGCTTCTGGAGAGGGCAAAACAGAAAGAATCAAGAATAATTGTGCTATACAGACTGGAAATTTTCAAAGCGAAACCCTTATTTTAAGGGGGATACTCAATAAGCTCAGAACACTGAAGCTGAAGTTAAAAGAACTGTGTTCTTGAGAAATCCCATGTGTCATCCAGGTCCAGTTTAGTCACAACCAACTCTGGTGTTTCAACCCTCAGCATCCATAGCTGGCTACCTTCTCCATAATATGAATTACCTGGGTTGCTCTATTCCCTAGACTTTCCCAGAGAAGCTGTGGCTGCCCCCTCCCTGGCAGTGTTCCAGGCCAGGTTGGACGGGGCTTGGAGCAACCTGGGCTAGTGGAAGGTGTCCCTGCCCATGGCAGGGGGGTTGGAACTACATGATCTTTAAAGGTCCCTTCCAACTCAAACCAGTCCATGAATCTGTGATTCTATATAGACTTCTGCTTGTAGCTTCTTAAATAAAGCCAAAATACACTTATAACATCTCAGCTCCAAATTTAGATGGTAGAGGCAACTCTATCATTTTGGTTTGTTTTGCTTTTATTTGGTTTCAGAGGTCAGATCCTTTCAAGATGCCAAGTTTCAATTCTGCAGGCTTCCTGGTAGGGACCCATCCTTCAGGACTGACATCAGCAGCACTGAAAATCCTGGGGAGATACACACTCCACTGATGGTTTAGTAGAAAGAATATGGCTTATTCTTCTAAAAAAAAAAAAAAAAAAAAAAAGCAGTTGTGTTTTTTAGATCAGATGTTTGCAGGAAAGACTTTTAAATGTACAAAAATCAGGTAAGGACTTAACCTCCATGTCTAACTAGCATTTGTATCTTATGAAACTCCTCTTCAGGGAATATTCAGTTATTTAATTTGCAAGCATAAATGAACATTTTTCATGATCTACATATTGTACTGCAATCTGAAATGGCTGTAAACTATTTATGTGGCTATTCTACTGTCAGTGTAATATACTTTTTTAATCTGGAAATATTCCTTTCACTTAGCTGCTGCTGACGATTGAAGAAGAGAGACGTGTTCTTTACATTTCATATAGGTGTTCATTAAGTGATGATAAATATGTTCCCAAATATCCTTCATAAATGGTTCTCTGACTTTTTTTTTTTCCCCTGAAGTAACAATGTCCAATTACTTTCTGTGTTTTTCCTGAGGGTAAGATATATCCAGTTTATCAGATAGCTCCAAATAAGTTTTCTTTGGTTACTACATACATTAAAAAATATCTTACTCTATTATGATTTAACTGGTTATTAAAGCAATACTTTCAAAAATTCTCTTCAGAAATGTCTCTAGCAACATAAATCTGTTTTTCTTAATGGCCTCCAGACCATTTTGAAGTGACATATTTTGGACGCATCAAAACTTTTTTGAACCTAGCATTTTAATTTACTTACTTAATCAGGGAGCTAAACTACTTCTTCTGTAAGTAGGTGCACCTTACAGTCTTCAAATATGTTTTTAGAACCACCCCTGGCCAAATGTTTGCTATCAAATGTGGCATGTATTCAGCTTTTTTCTTCCTTTTGGATTTGAGCCTCACTCTGAGAAGAAGGGTGAGATGACCAGGATATTAATTCTCTGTTTTATTTTCTCCATGTTCTGTCCTTGAGTCTTAAAATACTGTAATTTCTTTTCAGTGAGATGGTAGTAGGTCCATAATGACAAGACATGTATCAGTGAATTAGTGCATTCATGTTTCTTTTTAAAATATAATACACAAACATTCTAGTTCTTCACTTTCATAATGACTAAAAATGCATTTCCCCCCCCCCGAGATATTTTCAAGAAATCTTCCAGAATTCAGAAACTAATTTTCTTTTTTTGTTTACTCAATGGCCATCTTCATCACCTTACTGTCAGCTTCCAGTGTTACACTGTCCTTAGAGGTATCAGCATCACCCTTGATCAAGTGATGCTTCTCCTTGATCGAGGAAAAAAGAGGGAGTATCAAAGTAAAGGGGGAGGGATGCAGTACTGCCTTTGAACATAGGAGCAACACACCACTGTAATAGTTCTACTTCTGCAGTAGCTGTACTACAGTGCTGCAGTAAGATGCTGTGCTACTGTAATATGCTGGACTACCATAGCAGCTCTCCTATCATCACTTCAAGAGGAAGAGTCATAAAATGAAATCACTAAAAATAACTCTTAAGATGAGAAGCTGGTCCTATTCAGCTTATAAAAAGGAGGCTGAGATAAGATCTTGTGTAGCTACTCATACATGTAGGGGGAAGAAGGATCTAAAAGTCTGTAGTTCTGGCTTTTAGGAAAGAAAGCAAAACTGAAAGTCTTTTCAGGCTTATATAACACAGGACAACCAGATCCAATGAGCAGAAGTCACACAAATTCACCTTGACGTATGATGCAGTTTTCTAACAGCAAGGATGATAAATTAACGCTGATTTGGGAGGGTGGTGCAGTCACTATAATTGGAAGGTGACGTTAGTTGCCATCCTAAAGATAGGATTTGATCCAGCTTCTGAGAGCTTGAAGACTGCACAGGCAGGTACCTAAGTAAGCCTAGGTCGCTGTGTTCCATGTTGCCTTGGATCTTGTGGCTCCAAATACCACTCTGCCATCTACTTTCAGCCACACATCCCTAGGGAAAGAAGGTTTGAGAGTCTTGCCAGCACAGTCCCACAGAACTGGCAGCTCTGCAATAAATGACTGTAATCTGTCCCCAAGGTTCTTCATTTGAATAAGAAGAACAACTATCCAGATTTTGTTTTCTCCATTTTCCTCCCTTATTCTAAAACATCAGACTTTGACTGGAGCTGGATACAGGACAGCAGATGGACTGGTACTCTGAGATGCACCTGTCAGTAGACTGATGACTGACATTTACTCAAAGTCCAATTGAACATCAAATCTGGGATGATAAAGAAATGTTTATGGGATGAAAAATACCTCCATACTGGAAGGACTTATGACACTTTTTGCAATTTAAGTAAAAGAAAACCAGGTCCTTTGTGCTGTAGTAGATCTCCTTCACTGTAGACTGATACCTCTATCTTGTCAGTTCCTTCTCTCTGGTACACAAGGGTTTAGCTGGCTGAGGATTGAAATATTTAAGTCTAGTTAAAGTCATTGTGTTCAGTACAGAAATGTGTGGGTGACATTTACATGCCTTTAATACATGAAGACAATCAATTTAACAGTCATCTCTGGCCTCTAAAGATGACATACTCCATGAAAAGATGAAAACACCACTTCTCTTAATGATGTCCCTCATGAATACAGGATCAAATCCAGCCATCAAATGTCATTTGTTACCCCAAAGCTTTTTGCTTACTGAGGGTCTTCTGGTCTACCCCCAACTCCTTTCAATCTCTGCTACAATGGGCAAACTGGGAGCTAGTGCCTCCGTCCAGAGTTGAGTGGTTTAGGCTCATAGCTACCACCAGCAGAAAGGTGTCACATCTGACTGGGCACAAGCAGGAGGGCTCTAGTAGCCAATAGGCTCTGAGTGTCTGTCCCCATGGGTCCAAGATAAGGATCTTCCAGAAACTATAAATACATTCAGAAGGCAAAGATAAATGGAGAAGGTGCAAGCAAACAGAGGAATAGTCCTTCTCACACAGGGAAGATGTGTCCACCACCTTTAGCACATCTGTATTAGAAAATAAAACAATCTGTAACAAGGTCTGCTTTACCACTTCTCCCCAGAGCTAGCATAGTTGTTCAACACCTCAGATTCACCTCTCCCAGCACCTGTTCTACCTGGGTGATCCACACCCTCACCTTGGGGCATTGCTTCCCATCCCTTTTCCCACAAGAACAAGGTTCTGCCACTTGGTTTTGGTCACACCTTCAAAACCTGGCTCCAAGCTCTTATTAAAATCCCCTTGGAACAGACTTTTCAGGCAGGAAAAAAAAAAAAAAAAGACATTTTGAGATGGAAAAATCCCTCATATACAATCACATTAGTCATAGCATCCCAGAACTCCACTCCCTGACCAAGACTCTTTCGAGATAGACAGGGTACAAACACAGAATAAAATACTGCCATGTCACAGACACTTATAATTCTTTGAGTGTTAGATTAAAAAAGCCAAGAAGTCTGGTCGATGGTCTTTTACATTCACTTTGTGCTGTACAGACAGACCAAAGAAAGTACCAGGAGTGGACAGTCAGGTTGGTTCCTTGATCCCTTGGAAGTCAACTGATCATTTCACTGTATCTTGAAAGTACCAAACATATATACCATGTGGTATGACACAGACTTGTTTTACACTGAGAGTTTTAAATTAAGTCCTGTGAAAGGGCAGTCTGTGCAAGCAAAATGCAGCGTGTCTAAATGATGTGCAAAAATTTGCAGAAATTTTAGGTATTTGAACCTGGCAGGGGAAAAGAAATTGCTTTACATTTCCTTTAAAGTTAATGGATCAGGGTAGGTGCCTCTGAAAATAGTGGAAGGGAGATGTAGCCTCGCTGAGATGTTTATCTTCTTTCCTTAATTGCTCAGAGACTTAAATGCTAGATGACTTTGTCTATTCAGTATCCGCTCCATGTAGTCCTCTTTGAAGATATGGACTTAATGAAGCATGACCAGCTCTCTTTAAAAAAGAAAATTATAACCATGGCGTCCCACTTTCCTATCATGTAGATACGAACAGAGTGATGAAAATGCTTGCTCTAGAGTGGGACAGCCTTGGTTGTGCACCCTCATAGACTCAGGGAAGTTTGTCTCCATCTTTCCCAGGAAAATATCCTAACAAACAGTTTCTGGTGTACTAAATAGGGGAGAAAATTTTCACCCTTTCTTCTAAGGTGAAAAAGGTTAGATTACCAGATGCAAAGGGACAGGCATGGGGTTTCTCTCCTTGGATACTGCTATCCAGGGATATCTGAGTCTGAGTTCTGTCATTTCAATATACTTTTCCTCCTCTTTTCCTAGAAATAACATATGTGATTGAGATAGCTTCCTTCCTCAGTTTCAAGAAATAGATGAACAGCTGTAATTTTGAAGTCAGAGATGTCAAGAAGTTGCATTATGTATGTATTGGTTATGACATGGGGGTGGAGGAGAGTATAATATGGGTAATATAGTGAAAGCTTTAACATAACTCCTGAGTTTTAGCTACTAACAGAGGTAGCTTACTTACCCTGGAGCGACTGCTGATCTCTGCTTCGTAGTGATGCGCTATCTTCAAGTTTATCAGCTGGTTTTGTCCAAGTCTTTCCAACTATTAGGAACATAGCACATATCTATCATATGGATCTGCAGCTATTATAAAGCAACATTTTCCACAGTAACTCAGTAATGAACAAGATGAAGCACTGAACCAGAGCAAAAAGTTATTTTTGTAAAGGAGAAAAATACAACCATTATTTTAAGGCTTTCGGCTAGGAGGGTCATTCCTCCCTTCTCCTCCTGTCAAAAATAAAAGCCAGTTTGTCATAAAATCCCTCCATGTGCAGGTTTGTGTGAACAGGCTCTGTAGGGGCATATGGACACGTGTTATGACCCAGACAGGGAGCCCAGGATGTTGTAACCTTTACAACATGATACCCTTGGGCTAAATTAAGGTGAAACAACACCAAATTATCAGTTAATATATTTTGCCTTCAGCTGAAACAACTTAAACTCAGAAAAGGGATAGTAAGCGATGTGGCCTCTTATTGATAAATATATATATAGAAAAAAAAAGAAATAGAAGAAAAGGAAGGGAAAGAGAGTCAAAGAATCCAGATCATCACCCCAGGTTCCAGCGTTGTCTCAGGTCCTGTAATCTTGGGTGGTGGTGACTGTTAACTTAAGTTTGTCTTATTGTTTGATTTGCATACTAGATGAAGAGAGGTGGCTTTTTCATGAACTCATTAGCATGAGAGACGATGAAAGATGGAGCATGGCTTCTGTACATGCGTTGAGGGGGGAAGGGGCGCATTAACTCTTTTGTCCAGTTGAGTCAGTGGTTGTGATCTCCCTCTGCCACCTTCACCTTTCCCGCACTTACTGCCGTTTTTCTCTGACTTCATGCTTCTCAGGCAATCATCCAGCCTTTGGCTTTTTCTGGGGCAGATGTTCCCATCTTTTAACCCTTCTTCAAGGGTGTAGTCCTTAGCAAGGCTTGCACCATTTATACAAAGTATTAAACTTACACAACAGAGCCAACCTTTAGCAGTCCTCCTTAGAAGATCAGTGCTGCAAACAGTTCCATGAATGTCTGAGGCATTAACTCTTTCAGTTCCTCACAAAACGGATGGCCGAAGGCAGGTAATGGAACTGAGACAGAGCATGGGAGGGTCTCGCAAGAGCTGATGAGCTCCGTTGAGAGCTTACAAGAACTAATAAACTGACAACACTCAGAGCTGGCTGAATTTGAGAGCAGCAGCCTGTGGGCACTGTCCTCAGCACAGGTGGGGTGTGAGGAGGAGGAGGAGGCTGCTGCCCTGCAAAGGCTACATGCAGGCGTACACCCACCCCACGGGCCAGGACTCTCAGAGGATGGTGGGTCAGGGTCCACCCCACGGCACTCAGCTCCCAGAGCAAGTGTGCAGCCTGGCTAGTCAATGGATAATTACCTGCTACTAAGTGTAACAGCCTGCCTCTATTAAGAGTAACAGCTTGGGCAATAAAAGGTCTCCTAGCAGATAATGGCTGTGGTCTGTGTATCCCCTGATTTGGCAGCAGAAAAAAGAGAATTTTCAAATTTTCCAGCCTATTTTTCAGGAGAAACAATTTTTTTTTCTTTTTTTCCCCTCTGAAAATTACAATTTTTTTTTCTCAGCCTTTCATTTTTTAGGCTGTCTTGGTTACTGTTTGGGGATTTTAGTTATTTATAATTATTCTTATCTCTTTTCTGCTTACCTCACTGGCAAAACTGTAGTTGTGGAGAAGATAATGCATCTTGTCAAAGCATTAAATGTTCATTTTATTTTTCAGAGAAAAATAATAAAGTATTATTTTAAATTCATCAAAGAGTATATCTAAAGAAGAACCAACACTTTTCAGTTAGCTCTGTTAGGAAATAATTGAGATACTTCCTTGAGTATACTATGATAGGAACAAATCCAAACAGCTGTGTTCTGGGTAGAAGAGGGTAGCAAATGGACTATAAAAGCAACGATCTGCTTTCCTCAAGATTCGTAGGCACTTTCAGGTTAGTCTATTAGGAAATGAATAAATAGTAAGATCACTTCAGGGACTTTTTGTAAAATTGAGTCTTCAGCAGTCCTAAATATAAATCCACACTTCTTGGTACCAATCTTGTCCTGCTCTATCTATGGTTAGAGTTTGTCTGTATATGGGAATTTAGCTACAAGATAAAATAATCCTTTATATAAATATCTTATGAGTCAGTCCCAGCTGTAACTCCAAAGTGGTGAAGTTGTTAAGTAAATGCTGTTAAGAGATATGTAAAATGAGCTATGATTTCTTCACAAGAAAATGCTTTTATGACATTTAATATAAGAAAAAGTGCTTTATAAAGGCAGCACTGGACCCCGTGTCATGCTATACAAATGACTATTTGAAAAGTAATAGGGTTAAAATAAGATAGAGATATGAATCAACATGTCTGGTATAACTATCGTGATGGGTTTACATCAGCCACACTGGGGCATCCTATGATGCTTTTGTAGATCAAATCTTACAATCTTTTAATAAGAAGAGAAATGGATATTTTATGAATATGAAAATTATGTACCCTGTACATAATGTGTTTCTGTCTGTAGATAAATCTTTGTATTATAAGCTCATCAAACCTAGTCTGTTATTTTGTTATTAATATTGGATAAATTATTTATATATTTTTTAATCAGTTGAATTATTTTTTATAATGGTGGCTTGTGATCTTTGATTTCTATTTCTTCTCACTATGAATTTTTTTAAAAATTATAATTAGAAGTCATAACATATTTCTAAGTTTCCTTTTTCATCTGTGGTATTTCCTGGAAATATAATCTATGTATTATTTATTTTTTGTCACAAAACAGTTAATTTCTTTATAGTTTCATCAAAACTGGACTGCCTGGGGAGCAAGCCAATTTTATCAGCAATTAAAAAGGTCATTCTTTTAGATTTTAAAATATACTGAGTAACTTTTTTTATGGGCCATATGTTAAAATATAGCCGTGTTCTGATAAGTGATCATCATGTACAACTGGTTTCATGGGATTCTAATTTTTATCGTTCTTCAATGGTTTCATTCCACATCTGTCACTTTACAACCAAATTGTGATTGCCAGCTATGTAAATGTAAGTGGTGGAGCATACGCTATGTTTCTTAGGTATGCACAGCCAACTTGGAAAACAAGCACCATCAACAACAAATTTAGTTTCAAGTTTCATTGACTTCTTTAGATGTTCCTGGGTGCTGCCATTAAATTGTTTTATAAACTGCCAGTAGCCTAAAACTGGTAACAGAGCCTTCTTCCCATGTGGTCACATCTGGCTTGCATTGCTAACAACAGCAGGAATCTTATAAGCATTCCCTTTGTCCTGATGGCTTTAACTCTAAATTGGCACTGAGAACAGATCTGTGGCTGCTGAGGGTCCTGGGGTTGCTAATATGGAAGCAGATGAAGCTTATGCTAAAGTCAGCAAGACATTGTAAAGAGGAAAAGTCTGTCCATGCAAACCACACCGACCAGAGCTCAATCACCTTCCTAAACTGCCAGCACTGCAGTGACGTGGGCCAGTGGTTGCTCAACAGGAAGGTGGCACGGTGAAGAAAAGGGTGGCTTTGATGGAAAGGAAGGGAACTGGGAAGCTTAAACATTCATACTTTTTTTGGGGGGGGAAGGAGGAAACCTGAAGTCCTACTACATTTTCCTGAAAAACGGAGGAACAGACCAAACTTAATGCTCAGTTCTTTAAAAGTGGAAACTGAGCAGAAAGTCAGGCAGAAAAGAGGAATGGTTGCAACTCAAGACCAGATAAGAAGGCAGCAAAAACAACAAAGAGGAACTGCATGCATAGGCAAGGACCATGCAAACCATTCTCTGTCATAGAAGGGGAAATGAGCAGCTGAGGGTTGTATGTGTGTGTGAAGGACAGCATCGTGAGTTACTCAGACCTGCTCAGTGGCTTAATTGCACCTGAACATGCAAATGACATCAGCTGCCTTAGGAGAGAGGTGAGAAGGAGTGGTGTAGCCTACCGGAGCCAGCTGGCCACCCTCAGGCAGAAGGGAATAGATAAGGACCAGGAAGAATTGTGGCTGTCTGAATCATGGTGTGGGCCACCATGGGTCCATTTTCAAAAGCCCTTGCACTTTATGGCAATGACATAAAATTCCCTTCATGGAAGAGGTATCATTAGGAAAGTATGTCCAAAGGGTAGTTAGCTTTCTTTGATGCAATTTAGATCCAGAGACAAGCATTGCTATCACAAGTGACACTGGCCAGCCTTCTGCAGAGCACTGCCTATATCCTCTGAAACATCACTTTTGGAAAATATGACCTGTGTTCCTAGAGCTGTTCAGTTTGAGAGAAATGATTTCCAATTTATTTCTTTGCATATGAAACGAGTATCCCTTTGGTCCGTGTCATGCCCTAGTCTAAGGGATGAGAAATGAGAATTCAATAGTCATGTTTCTCCTAGGATGAAAACCTAGACCTTGTATATATGGTAGCTTAAATTTAAAGCGTCTGAGCTGTGGCTGAAGTTGCAGAGCTCATCTAGATGATACTAGGAAAATGTTATTTACTAAGATAGTTAATCTGTAAATGTTTTTGGAGTGTTCAGAAAATGTGTAGGTCCACGCAGCAGCTGGTGTGTAGTACTGCTTCTCTGATCTGAATCCCTGCAGATGCTAGAGAAAGGACTATTTATCTAAGAAGCTGCTCCCTGTCTCAGAAGTATGTGGTCAGCCTTCGTGATGCCCTGAGAAAGAAGAGGGAACAGAAGGTACCACTCTGGAGAAGTCACTCCTCCAACGGATGTGAGGAGGAGGTTTCCTTTTCTACCTACCTGAAAGACTTAAGGGGAACACACAGAATAGCTGCCAAGCTGTCATGGAAAACTAACTATTTACTTTGTTTGGTGTGCTAGGGTCTGAATGATGTAGATCTGGGAAGATACTTAGTGTTTTCTTGGGACACCTCTGATTAAAAAAACCCAACCACCACATAATGGAAACAATGGAATCTTTACAGAGGTCTGAGGGTCTTGAAGACTAAATGGCATCAGTGAGAATAAAGGCAAGAGGATCCTAAGGACACATCCAAAACCTAACTGAAGTGTTGCAAAGAAGAAGATAATTGTGGCGAATGACTGTATGGGATCCCATTGAGCAGAAACATGTCTGAAGTCAAGCTACTGAGTGCAGGGTTGTGAGATGACAGTCAAGATGGGAATGCTGTATACTCAAGTACATCTTTGGTCTCAGTCTTGACATAGACATTCCGCCCCTTTTTCTTTTCTCCTCACAGGATCACATCCTTAAGGTAGGGTTCTTCAGTCTCCCTTTGAAGCTGGGCAGGCTTGCTCCAACTTTTAAAAACTTACCTGCTGCTGCTTTTCTGTAGGATAGGTTAGTGGACAGAGCAGCTACTCAGGAAGCAAACACTACAGTCTCCTCTCTGCCTCAGGGGTTTCAACCCCTCTTTGTAATGTCTTTAAGCATCCTAACGTCATGCATCAACTAAGCAAGGGCAGTTAAGAATGACAACATCAGACATAAGTGTTTTTTCCCAATTTGCCTCATTCTGCTTAAAGCTAAGGAAGAGGAGAAGCAATGAACAGAGGCAGGTGGGTGCATAAAGCTCTCATATGGCTACGCATTAAGGGTCCCTGCGATCTCAGTCCTACTTCTAGGCATCCTTGGGGGAATCTTTGTAAGCTGTTTGCAAGAAGAAATGGTCTCACGGCAGCAGAGAATTGAAAAATAATAAAAAAATTAAATTAGATAAAATTGGTTTAAATAATGAGAACGAATATAAAGGAGATGATCTCAGAGGCAGGTGCCCTTTTGAAAAAGTAGCTTTATGAGTTTTTGATTTAATTTATTAAAACTAGGTTGACAGTGTCCCTTTTAAATGCTCTGTGGAACATTATCTTCTGTTGATGGACAATGACAAAAAGCAGTGCATCTAGCGTTGAGTGTGGCAAGAGGAAGAACTTCAAGTTTTGCTCTGTTTTTCATCTTCTCTCCATATTTGGACCCCATTTGGTATCTGATTCCTGCTAAATAGGCTTACTGCAGAAAAGCCCTGAAGCCTTCCAATTATATGGTACCTTGTGGCAGGTAACTTGGAAATAATCTCAGTAACACAATGAGACTTAGATTTGGTGCCTAAATAGTAAAAAACTCCCTAAAATTAAGAAACTACAATTTTAGTAGCTATTTTAGTTAAAGATTTTCAGGCGGTTCCCATTGGCTAACACACGTTTTATCTTCCTGTCTCTTTCAGATGGAATAAAAAGAGACATGAGGGTTTTTTCTATGTCCAGATGAGGCATAATCTAAACATTCTTGCTATCAAACTATATTTCTTGTGTTTGCTTAACTAAGCTTCTTTACAAAGTGTGTTATAACAAGGAAGAAACAGGACCCTCATATTCCTAAACCAAAACAAATTTAGAAGTAGCAGTATGCCTATACCAGCTCTGGGCACTCCTTGCTGGCATAGCACACTGCAGCAGGGCCTCTGCCTATTTTTTCCTCCTTGGTCTCTCATCAGTTTTAATGCCATTTTATTTTTTTGTGATAATGGGTTTATGAAGATACTTGTTAACAAAGCAAAATCCGATTTTTCCGTATATGTAGAGCGCTCTACACCGCTCTGTGATCCCATTAGAGTTTATGAATGATGTAAAGAGAGATTAGCATAAACCAGAATAGGAAATGATCAAATCAGCCCGTGCTGACAGTTTACTTTTCTCTCTGTAACTTCAATACATTCCAGGGATAGCTAGACCCTAGATGTCAAGATATCTAGACAATTCTCTTACTTTTTATGGTCTCATTCTCAGCAGATGCTTCTCCAGCCTCTACCACTGCAGAAAGGAAAGCATGGAAAATGTTCCCTCCTGCCCAGATTCAGGCAGTCCTGAGGTGGGATCCAGAATATATTAGGAATATATTCCAAAAATACTGGACCTTAGGTCATTTATTGAAGAGCGCAACTGTTTTCTGCATTGCTTAGTTTTCCACAGCAGTATTTCTGTCCTTGATAGCTGCTGCCTCAGTTTAATTCTTTCTAGAACTTCATTGAAACCTAACACATTAGGTTTTCATACAATAGTCAGGATTCATTAACATAATCAGTAACCTATTCACTCTTAAATGACTTCTGCAAGCCTTGTCTTGCCATCATTCAATGTGAAAACGAGCCTCAGATGAATAAAAGTTCTGCACCTCCTGCAGCATCTGAACCTATACTAACATTGATTAAGCTGATTTCTAGACGTCTTGATTTAGCTGCTCTAGATCTGATTTCAGGTGGGTAAATGGGGTTAGAACAAATAGCTTTAATTCTAGCTTTTAATGCTTTCTCTCTTAAATGAAAACTATCAAAATGCTGCCCCTGAGCAGTCCTTTTTTTAAAAAAAAAAAAAATTATAGCAGAATTGGCTCAAATGTCTCCATAGGGGATGATTAGATCATTATTCTAAGCCGTCTTCTTGTATTCTAAGCCTCTCACTTGTATCTCTAATAATGAATAGCAACTCCTGTGATTTGACAGTTACTCCAGATTATCAAGAATACATACGGGAAACAAACCTGAGCTTTGTTTTTCCAATGGTGCTCTCATTTTAATACACTTCATTTTAATGTACCTTGTTTTACACTTCCATGACAGAAGCCACAGAGTAGTCATTTAGTGTAATACAAATGCAAGATCTAAGATGTGCGGTAGATATATTGTCAGTCTCTCTTGTAATTTATTATTTACAATATGTTCTCATTCATTTGCAGTACAAAAGTACATCACTATGTGTTTTAATTTATTAAATAGTAGATTGTTACCTCTAAGGCCCATGCTCCAAGTACAAAATAAATCCTTTAACTGAAATTTTTTTGGTGATGTCTGTGAAACTCTGTGCAGTACAAGTGGCTACTCAAAAATTAGCATATTAATGTAGCTAAAAAGCAGGTGAATTGCTCAGATCACATCTGAAACTAATAATTTGGCTGGGGAACAAATATGAAAAAATGTGAACAACTCATAGTGAGTATTTCTCCTTTGTAAAAAAAAAAAAAAAAAAAAAGTTGTTTAGAAAGACATTCTAGATTAACAGCTTGTTCAGCACAAACATCCACTAGATATTGATATGAAGAGAAAGAATTGAAGAAATAAGTTATATGTGGTTTATTTAGCCTCTTTCATCCTAAATCAAGATTGTGTTTATTTTGCCTTCTCTGTCTTTACTGGAGTTGCTGATTTTTTATTGGTATAGCAAAAACTAATCCATTCCAGACTCTTTTTTTTTTCCCAAAAAAAAATTGCCAAAAAAGGACTTGAGATAATTTTCATTCATAGGTAGGCCTTGCTACTTTGTTCTTGCAGTATACAAGATTTTAGAGTGAGTGCAACTGTAAATTCCCTCCAGATTAAAACCTTTCATACACTGGAGTGACAAGTAAGGGGGACTGAGTATAAATGAGGATAGCAAACGCCTTTGGAAAAGCCTTGCTTTCTATTGCTCTGTGGCCACTTACACTGCTTGTATAGTCACTTATACCTAAGCAGAATAAATGTGACATAAGTATTAATCAGAGGTCTCAGTTTATCCAGTCATTTTCAACTCTTTGTAAATATGATAGCAGAAGGAGAAAGGAAAGGGAGGACATGACTTCTGTGTGGTGCAAACCTCTACCTTCAGTGATGACAGTACTGAGAAAAGATATAGAAATGCCAAAAGTGTCAAAGAGGGGCCATCACTGATAACAATCAGCAGAACATCATGCCAGAACCTGTAGGGGAAAACCTAGCAAAAGGCAAAGATGCTAACCATAAGAACATGTTAACTGGAAGAACAAGGAATAATAATTGTAGGACCAGATAAAGAACCTTTCACTGGTTATGGTAAGGTACTGCTTTCTTTCCTCACTGAAGAAGCTGTGGCCAACATATTCAAGCTGGGTATTTAAATCAACATTACTGCATAGCAATCTAAATAAATGTCCCAATTTTCAGATTTGATGTACTGTTGAAGATTTTCTTGGCTCCAGAAAGTATGAATTCTCAGCACCTCAGAAGATCAAGCTGTTTATGTGGGCGGTGATCATAGTAGAAAGTTAAACCAATGTATCTTAACTTGCACGTGCAGAAACCAGCATGTCCACACACAGGGTATTTTTCATCAGTAGATGTCTGACCTACCTATTATTTTATTCACTTTATTACCAGTATGTTAATCCTTGAAATTAACCCAACTAGCCTTCACTTTCCGTTTATTGGCATATCACCAATATATGCCAATATTTATTGGCATATCATGTAATAAAGGATTGGGTTCAATTTGCAGATTAAGGCTCCTAAATGTAATCTCTATTATGGAAAGTTAGTCAGTAGAGTCAGTGGAATCAAGAGTGGTTTTCAGCTGACCTGATGCAATGCTGACATGGTGTCTGTTTTGAGGTGAGCAGAAAAACTCTAGACTAGAGACTCCTCTTCTTTAGAGCCCATTCACTGTGCTGAGAAAATCTCACCAACTACCTTGGGAACAGAGACAGCTATCTCACACATAGACATATATAGATTATCTGTAAATACATGTAGACATCTTACATTTAGTTCTTTTAAACTGGGCGCTGAAATCCACCCCCTATGACTATCATCAGGCATCCAAATTTGAATTCAGTCTTGAATAGATCCATTGGAGAATAATTGCATTCTTACATGTAAAAATATTGAGTCCTATTAGAGCTGTCTTCAGCAATACTCATAAGTTAATAAAATGTCAGAATCAGAGCATATGGAAAACTTACACTTTTTTCTGAAGTAGAAAGCATGGCTTTGGAACTAAAGAATGGATAGTTTTCCTGACCTAGTATTTACCAAGAAACTATTTACCTTTATTTAGACAGGAAGAAAAAGCAAAAGGGGATCACTTGGGAAGACAGATTTCCAAATCTCAATTGTGTCTCAATGGCACAGCAAAATTGCCTATCAAGGTACTCAAGCTAGATCTGAATTAGTTCTGTCTTGGGTAAGCCTTGGCTACTTTTATGGTCAGGGGAAAAACTAAAGGAGAATAAGTATCTTTGTTTTTCTTGATCACTTCTGCTGTGGAAATGGTTAGTGATAATGAAATCTGGCATGTAGAGAGCTCTCACTGAAAAAACCCCAACAACTCTTGGCACTGTCTCTGCTTACTAAGCTCTTTAATTTCTTTAACTGTTTTTTGTCTTACTTACCTGGGCTATTCACAAATTGGTTTTTTATAGCATCTGACATATACATAATCCACAACAGAGAAAAAGCTTCAGGCAGTGACCTTAGCATTATGACCTTGGGTCAAGTCCTGAAAGTATTGCTTTCAGTGGGAAATACCTAAATATCTATAATGGTAGGGCTGCAGCCCCTAACATTAGCCATGAAAAGAGTGGTGAAGAGTAGTGTCCGTAACTCCTTCCAGCAAGCAGTTTAGCGGATGGTTCTTTTACTTTTTGTCCTAACACTCATGAAAACATGCACAGACATTTCTCATTGTTCATTATGCCAATGCCAAGAAGGACAGCATCAGAGATTGTGCTGGGAACAGCACAAAAATAACTCCTTTTTTTTTTTTTTTTTTTTTTTTTTTTCCTTACAATGACAAATTTTTACAAAGCATTCACAATTTCTTTGTCTCCCTCACCTGAACAAGGGAGCTCCACCAGCTCTCCAGTACAGTTCTGCATTTGTAGATGTGCCTTTCTGCTGAAGGTATCAGTCTTTGTCATAACCTGGGAAAGGAAAGGGAAGGCTCCTTACCTCCTTCCTCTGTTATGTTTAATACCGTGTTTTCCTTCGCCTGTTGATATTTCATCCATCTGCCTATGCTGTACACAGCTCTCCTTTCCCTCACATCTGGAGATACAGTGCTGTAGCAACCACATCCCTTTTAAGTTCATATTGTGAAATACAGCCACAAGGTTCTCCATTAGGCTACTTAAACATGCTTCTCATTGGTACCCAACGTGGGACAATCTACATGTCCCTGCAGTACGCCAGAAAAAAGCAAAGAAAGAACTAGAAATCTGCCCCACATCCCTCCTGAGCTTCACATGTTTGTGGACACGTCAGGAAAGAGAGAGCCTGAATCTACTGTAGGGTTCAAAGACCTTCAGACATGTGATCTAATGCCTGGCCCATGTACGCTTTGCTATATTGGACTATTGTTTTAGATAATGGCAATGATAGGATCTAGTGATTAGATAATCGCTCTCTTTAGGCTGAAGAGAGTCTCTCGCTTCCAGGTCTACAACTTTGGCCACTGGCTCATTTTCTGGGTGGGCAGGATTCAGCTTTCTGCATAATCAGTGGGAAGACAAAGATACTCAGGTAGGGCAGACTGGATTTCCCCTCGTGTCTGCCATGGCCGAGTGTCTACAATTTCACTGAGATCAGTTCCTATATCAGGCAACTAGGTGAGTGAGTCGACTTCTATCTCTAACTATTTCCTATTTACCTATTTGAAGGGTACTGGTTATCTTATGACAGTTTTATATTGTTGGCTGAGTTCGATGCACCACATAACAAACCAAGCCTGGAAAAAAAATTCTTCTAAGGTAAAACACATGTACTTGATTTAGATTTTGAATGGTTTGGATTGTCTTTCTTCAAGGGACTCTGATTTCCTCCTGTGGATGATGATAATTGTTTCAGAGAACATATGTGTGATACAAAAATACAGCAGATAAAAACACTTCAGGAAAAAGGTCCTCTGAGTCCAGCAGGTACATGTTTGCTAATTCCCTGGCTCTGCTTTGACGGCAAACAGATTTCTGCTCTTTGGTGACCTGTCCTCATGCTCACAGTGCTGCATTGTCTACATATTTCACTGTGATTTGTTTAAATAGCTTAGCAGCCCCTTGCACCGCCTTTTGTGCCCACCACTTTAATGGGTGCAGCTGCTGCTAAATGGCGCCAAGGCAAAGACAAATAGTCTGCAAACACGTGTTCAACCTTGTCATCACTGTACTTCTCTTTATCTTGTCAGGAACCAAGTCTCTGCTTTCTGCATCAATTACACTCTCATTTAGATCAACATATATTTTATGCTTTCTTGATGGATTATAGCATGAAGTTTAAGGTATCATGCTTATGCTTTCATCAGTGTTTGCTGATTTTCTGTTCTAAGGATCTTTCAGAGATTGTTACACCTATTGCTCAGGTCAGAAAAAAAACACTACAGTATCTTCTTCTTTCCCTAGTATGATTTCTTCACATCTTTCAAACACAATGAATATAAACTGAGACACAAAAGCTCTGCTGAAGCAGAATTATTTCATTCCACTTAAACCACTTGAAACATTTCGCTGTCCTTCACTGATACAATTTTTAATTTAGCCACAGAGCTGTAACACAAATATTTTTCCCTTTAAGAACTATAAAAGTCTCACTAGTTGGTCTTCATAGCAATTACACATATCTGAAATTAAATCAAGCAACGACAGATACCAAACCATTGTATCACCTAAACAACTTAGACTAAGCTATTTTAGGGTCTTTCCTCTGTCCTAAAATCTGCAATATTTGCTTAGATTCACAGTTAATTGCTTCTTCAATGCCACTGCCCCTAAGTCCTTGAGACGTTTCTTGCAGTATATTTGTTTTATCTTAACTGTAGCTGCTTCTTCAATGTTTTTATATTTCTCAAATTACTACCCTCTGCCTTGTAGTACATGCTCCTGCACTTTATGAAACTTCTATTATTGAAGGGAAAGAAAAGAGGCACAATCTGCATTTGAAAGCAGTGCCGGGACCAGGTTTGTTTAAAAATTAATGCCGTCTGCTCTAGTACCCATAGCTGTATTTTGTTTGTATGACAACAACGATCTCAGATTTCCTTCAGATTATGGTCTCTGCAATGACTGCCTTGTGTTTCTGCAGAGCAAAACACTGTAGCATTAGCCTCGCAATTTAAACAGGGACGTTGCCCAGTCCCCTGCCATAAGCAGAGTGCTTTACAGCTGCTCGTGTGTGGCGGAGTGGCCAGCGCTCCACTCACCAAAGTTTTGGTTAGTTGAGCCAGGCTCTGTGCTGAAGCTGTCTGGAGTTGGTCCCAGGGCAGCCCCCAGCAGCACAGCCAGGAGATGGCTGTAGGCAGAAAAACTCAATCTGTAAATCCCTCCCCTGTTTCTAACACCTGCCAAGTGCCTTAAAGGTGGTCACTGCCATCTGGTTGCCACAGGCTAGGCAGAGATAAGTACGGCCATCGCAAACTTCTCCGGGATGTCTGCCCCAAGTCTAACGGAGGGAATTTTAATAGGCTTGCTGAAGACAAATCCTACATGCAAACCTACACGTGTCCCTCTCGCATTGTCTGTCACCCCGTTTGCTGACTCTGTACTCCGCCAGACCACCTTCACTTAGCTTCTCCCTTGGAAAAAACAGGGGTGATACATACCTTGGTGGACTAATACATGTTTACAGCCACTGGACCTCACATCCTCACATTTGTCAGGGGAGATCTTCATACAGTTAAGGCATGCAGGAGCATTTCTGTGCTTTTATGAACATCTCTCATGTTTTTTACAGATAGCTAAATGAATTTTGTCTCATGTAAAACAACATCTGAGCTGCCCCAATCTGGCCGTTTCTTCCAAGTTAGGTCTTTTATTTTTTCCATCAAAGACAGATTTAGTCCAGGCACAGTATTTGTGCTTTACTGGGCCCAGCATACCTAGGTCTTGATCCTTGACTAAACTCTTTGGTATTACTACATTAATAACAACAAATTGTTCAGTAAAGCAATCTTGGCACCTCCTTGTAAAGCATTTCATTGTGCTCCCAGTCCAAAACAGGGTAACAGACCAGGGTTTCTGATCTGGATTTCTGAGTGTCAGACCATTTCATGTAACGCTCGATCCGCATCACACTCACACACCACCCACCACGCAGTTTGTCTTTCATGAAATCTTACTATAATGTAGAGAGACAGTAGGATTCCTCCCACAATTGCTCCTGCTGAACAGCAGGACTTTAGGCCCCTACTGAGCAGACACCTCAAGGCCCGTTTTCTCCCACTCAGTTAGCTCCTTCTTTCTCCCGCAGGCAATGCCATCATGAGGCTGGTAGGACAGAGACAGATAATGCAGGACACCACTCATGCACATGAAAATATCCACTTGCCTCAGTAATCTAAAACAATCCCAGGACCTCTGTGTATGTTCACATTTACCCAGGCTACCCAACCAGGCATCACCAGTACAGGGCACCAGTGCACCACCGGTTTAGAGCACTATTCACCTGAGTTGCCCCAGGAACTTCCTGCAGGTCTTTCATCAGGGAATTCCCGACACTTGGTAACTTTTCTTTGTATATATGTAATTATGAATTTGGCTAACATGTGCTTCTGAGAATATGGTGTATTCCCCATTGTCTCCCTTCCTTTCTCAGATAAGAAATGTCACCCTTATAGTCCTACAGAAATTGGCACTGGGCTGGAACTGGTGGATCAGCATGTACTAATCTGTAAGATGTGTAAGTTCAAACTCTTCCTCTTCATTCCCTCAGGGCGAGTGCACCTGTATGCTGAATTGAAGAAGAATGACAGTCCCTCCTTCTTCCCTTTCCCACTAGGAGCAAGGTGACCTTTCCAAAAAGGATGGATACCTTTATTTCCATTGCCCTTGGTACTTTGGCACTTCTTTCTGATGTTTTCTCTGTGGAACAGTCAAAAAATCTACCATGACTTATGATGAAGAGTTCGGCCTCATCTACTCCTCTAGACACCACCCTCAGCATAGAAGAAGAGAAGATGAAGAGGGTTTCAGAACCAGCTGTCTCCAAGGACGCCAAGAGTCTACAGTTATAAATATTTAGCTTGGGATACAACTTGTGGGTAAGATGCCTAAACTGAATTATCTGTGTATGTGTTAAACTCATGAGCTGAGTATCTCAGCTCTAGTGTAATGAACAGGGATTTAGAAGCTCCATACAGTTGCCTACACATAGATAGCCATCACTGTCATTTTGAGATACTTTAGGATGGACTGTGTGGCCTCCACCAGCAAGCTGCATAAGGTCCTGGGTCTTGCATAGATCCAGAACCGTATATGCCATGCCTCATGTTGCAAGATATCCTAGGAAGTCTCAGACGGCTCTAGGTGTCTAAGTTTCAGCAGCCAAATCAAGTTCCAGACCTTCATGGACTATAATGGAGCATAACCATCTAGATTGCAGGTAGACATAGGGATGTCTTGTTCTGCAGGCTCAGTCTCACTAAATGGTAGCTACTATCTTTGTATTTTCTAGGCTATATGGGAATTATGCAGGTTCTGTAGTTTAGAAAACAAAGGAGCTTACAGTTGTTGTGTAAACAGCTAACCTTGTCTAATTTACCCTTGCAGTCAATGTATACCGAAACTTTGAGTTGAGGGGGTTATTCATTCCACAGTCTTACCGACATCATAATATACAAGGTGCTTATATGGTAGCGCTTTGACATCTTGGGAAAATTGTCACTGTTCTCAAAGGACTTATAAGGCTTTGCTTAATTTTCCTCGCATAAAAATGAGTCCACTGATGACACCACCTCCTAAGGATGGGTTACCTGGGATTTGACTCCTCTATCACCACTACCCTGGCCTGCCACGTGGAGTCCCTAGGTAATGTCTTTTTTCTTTGATCCAGAAGACAGGGACTCTTGGTGGCATGCTATAAAACCAAGGGCCTTTCCTTTTGTTATGTTCTTCCTATGTCCCAAACCTTCAATAACGTCTATCAATCAGAGGTCTTCTTGGTACAGCCTGAGTGACCAGAATACTCCACTGCTGCTTTCTCCTCTTCCCCCAAAATGGAAACCTGAAATCCTTGGAGGAAGAGCTGAACCAAGTATCACCTGTTGGTTTTTCACTCCTCTTGGCTTACAAGGGCTATGTAGATGACATTTTCTTCCACAGGTCTGCCCACCTTTTCTGCATATATACCTCTTCAAGTGAAGTCGTCTTATTCCATGGTCCTAAGACAGATAAGGACCCTCGAGGGAATGTTTCCTTCTCTTTACCCAGGTCATTTTTTTATTTGATCGCTTGCACATTGTATGCACTAAGCTATGAAATTTATTTTTCTTCATGAATCCTCCTACTGTGATAAAATGCTTACACCCAGTTCAGTGTCAGTTAATGATAGGCCATTTATAAATTAATTAAAGTGTTGAAAAGGATAATTTATACTTAGGCTAATAGGTCTAAGTATATGTTTTAGACTTTTTAAGATTGTTATACATATTTCACCTGAGAAGAAAATACCTTCTCTGTTTTTTTCCACATTAGGTCAACTCTTCTTTCGACAGGCTGTTCTTTCTGTTACTTTGACTCTGCATAAAGAGGATTTCTGAATAAATTCCTGCCCTTGCTCAGGTATTTCTCTGCAAGCCTGCCAGGTTTTGGGGACCTCTTCAAGGGCAGTAAGTTACCAGACAGGCAAGGTGAACGTTAGTTTTCTAGTTGAGATACAGAGTTTCTGCTTCTGTTCTAACTCTGGTAAACCTTAAATCAGATACCACCATCAGAACCAGCCTCCTTCAGTTCTGTAGCCACAATCCTGACATGTGAATGATGGTGAGATGCTAAAGAGAAGTTTTACTTACATTTAGAAAGTAGGGAGTTACATGCTAGCCTGAGGGAGGTATATAAACCAATTACTTGGGTGGAAAGCTTGTAAATGACTTTTTGTTTTCTACAGATCACAGACTGTTCCCAGCTATATAATGTTGGCTCTTGTGGTCAAAGGAAGATAGACACAGACCTCAGATATTTTGGGAAGACTCTAGATCAATTTTATGTTTGTAGGGAGCCGTGACATATGAGCCACGATGAATAGCGCTAGGGCTGCTGTGAACTCCCGGCCAGCTGGCTGCAAGGTGGCCGAGCCAGCTCATCTTCCCAGAAGCCCGTGTAATGTCTGCACGCCAGGAAGGACAGTTGGTTAGCTCAACAGGCAGCACAGCCGAGGGGATGGGACAAGGGACCAATCCACTCCTTAGCATTAACTTCTTCTGTGACCTTTGACTCACTCTCTAACTTTTCTTAAATTTTATCAATCAAGTTTTGCTTATTTTTATTTTTACAAACTTGGATGCTGAGAGGTAGGCACCTATATCTGCTCCCACTATGTGCTGCAGACTCCATGAGCCACTTCTCGGGATGCAGCCCTTTATTCCTGTGCGTCATTCTTTAGCTCTGTAAAACAAGGTAATGATGTTTGAATATGGTGTAGATGAGGATCTGTCAACCAAGCAGTTAATCTATATGTATAAATCCAGCATCTCACTGAAATTAAAACTCTTGGAAAATTTTCAGTTTTGTTGGTGTGCTGATCAAATATTTACCATAAGAGTTTACCACACATTGGTAACCAGACAGAGATCCTGGCAGGGCAGGAAAAGCACAAACCTCTGCATTTTTCATACTTTAGCCTTACACTTCCTGGAGCAACAGCAGCTTCCACAGCTTCAGGAGAAAACACCAACATCGGACCGTGTCTGAATGAATGCAAATATGAATAGAAATGTCATAGGTGAAAACAGTGTCCTGGTACTTTTATTTTGTACTCTGTTACTGGAAAAAGTAAATGGACAAAGAGCGTTTCCCTCCAAAGAGGTAAAGATGATCATGAAGGTGGATATAGATGACTTTGGCAATGAGAGACAGAGCAGGAGAGGAGTGAGCTGTTCACTGTCCCATTGCTACCAACTCTGTCTTCTCCTTCCATTACCTTCTTCTCAGCAGCTCCTTTCTACTACTACTTCCTCATCTTTTCCCTCATTTATTCACGCTCTCTGTCCCATCACTTCTGACACCTTCCAGTATCCAGAGCCCAACAGAGCATCTAAAGGGGAGAGAGAGAACATGGGCATCAGCTTCCAGCTCTTCCAGTGACACCACTGCATGGGTGTGACCGCTGTGGGCTTCTTTGGCACAGCCCTCCCGCAGAGTCGGGGCAGGACTGATGAAAGGGCAGTGCTCCCTGGGTGGGACTATGGGGAGCAGTGAGTGGTGCTGCTCTGGAGCTGGTCCATCTGCCTGTGGACCTGTCAACTCAGAAGTGCCGCAGGTGCTTTGTAGGGTTATTTTTGCCTTGCTTCTGTAGGTGTTTGATAGAATCACAGAATGGGATTCTGGGTTGGAAGGGACCTTAAAGATCATCTTGTTCTAACCCCCGCCCTGCCATGGGCAGGACACCTTCCACTAGCCCAGGTTGCTCCAAGCCCCGTCCAGCCTGGCCTGGAACACTGCCAGGGAGGGGGCAGCCACAGCTTCTCTGGGAAACCTGTGCCACTGTCTCACCACCCTCACAGTAAAGAATTTCTTGCTTATATCTAATCTAAATCTACCCTCTTTCAGTTTAAAACCGTTACCCCTTGTCTTATCCCTACACTCCCTGATAAAGGGTTCCCCTCCCCATCTTTCCTGTAGGCTCCCTTTAAGTATTGAAAAGTTGCTATAAGGTCTCCCTGGAGCCTTCTCTTCTCCAGGCTGAACAACCCCAACTCTCTCAGCCTGTTCTCATAAGGGAGGTTCTCCAGAGCCCTGATCATCTTCGTGGCCTCCTCTGGACTCACTCCAACAGGTCCATGTCTTTCTTACGTTCGAGGTCCCAGAGCTGGGCACAGCACTCCAGGTGGGGTCTCATGAGAGCAGAGTAGAGGTGAAGAATCACCTCCCTCGAGCTGGTCGTGCTTCTCTTGATGCAGCCCAGGATATGGTGGCTTTCTGGGCTGTGAGCACACACTGCTGGCTCACAGTCAATTTTACATCCACTTCTACCCCCAAGTCCTTCTCTGCTGGGCTGCTCTCAATCCACTCATCTCCCAGCCTGTATTTGTACTTGGGATTGCCCCAACCCATGTGCAGGACCTTGTCCTTGTCATTGTTGAACTCCATGAGGTTTGCACGGTCCCACCTCTCCAGCCTGTCCAGGTCCCTCTGGATGGCACATCCCTTCCCTCCAGCGTGTCGACCGCACCACACAGCTTGGTGTCATCGGCAAACTGCTGAGGGTGCACTCAATCCCCCTGTCCGTGTCACCAACAAAGACGATAAACAGCGCCGGTCCCAACCCCAAGCGGAGCGTGGGAACCCCAGTGGGGCCCAGGACTCCACGGTGCAGGGCGTCCCCCCCACACGGAACAGACGGCGCTTCCTTCCCCCCGCCGGGGCAATCCCCAGACCCACCCGAACGCTCTTCAAGGCACGACGCCGGCAGGGACAGCACCCAGGATCGGCGTTTCCAGGTTGATTTATGCGGCTCGCGGCTGCGTGGGACATTCCCATCCTTTGAGACCACGGCACGACCCCGCGGGGCGAGAGCCAGATTTCAGGGGTCACGACGCTTCGGGGGGCGGTGGCGGTGGTGGGGTGGCGGCCGGGGGTCCGCGCTGAGCGGCCTGCGGGGCACCTTTGGGGCGGCCCGCCCGCGTGTGTCCCCCCTCTCTCCGTACACCGGCGGCGCCGGGCCGGGCCGGGCCGCACGTGGGTACGTGACGGCGACCGGGGCCGGCGGGGTTCGGCGGCTCCTCCCCGCCCCCCCCCGCCGGCGCCCGCCGGCGACTGGGCGCCGAGGCTGCGGGTGCTGCCTCCTGCGCGGCGGTGCGGGGCGCAGCGGCAGCCGGGGCCGGGAGCGAACGGCCCGCGCGGGCGAGGGCGGGCGGCGGCGTCGCGGGGCGGCGGCGGCGGGGGCTGCGGGGCATCGGCGGGGGCTGCGGGCGGGGTCCGCGCCCGCGGCCGGCAGCGGTCTCTGCGCCTCAGCCGGGCTTCGGCGGGTGCTGGTGGTGCGCTCTCCCGCCGCGGGGCTGCACAATGGCAGTCGTTCCGTAGGATGGATCCTGCCGTGGCTTTTGTTCTGCGGATCCACCCATCCTCCTAGCAGTCAAGTACCAGGCTATGGTTTTCTCTCCGGGGATCTTCCTTCCGCGTTTTGCCGGTGTCTCTGATGAGGTTTTGGCCTCGGCTGGGATTTCACTACCTTACTTTTCGTTTGGCTTCGCGCTGAAAAAAAAAAAAAAAGGATTTCTTTTCCTCTCCACGCTTTTGGTTATAATCCAGTGTTGATCTAGGGGGAATAACCATTCAGCCTGGCTGAAAAAAAAGCATCCGTTGAAAAGTCTCAAAGAAATATACCACGTGAGGAAAAAAAACTGGGAGAAGATCGGAATATAATCGGTTTTTCTATGATAAAACTGGTGCCCCTCTTCAGGAGAACTGGTCTCAATTTATTATTATGCAACCACAAGGATCTCTTCTTTCTCAGGGTGTATAAGCTGCTGGATTGCTTTTCGCCCAAATCAATGTGGTTTCTTTGGAACATTTTCAGCAAAGGATCGCATATGCTGCAGTGTCTTTGTGGCAAGAGTCTTAAGAAAAACAAGAACCAAACTGGTAAGCAATCCATTGCACTGCGTTGTTTTTCCTTTATGCTACCCTGTCTGTTGCTCGCCGAGGTAGATCTGCAATCCTGCTGAGGGGAGAAGGGGGAAATGTAACGAGGCCAGCACGGACATGCATGTGCATATGTGTATGAATAAGCAAGGAGCGGTTTGGATTAGCTTCAGCCACTGTCACCACGGGAAAGAAAAAAAAAAAAATCTCAAAGGCGACCCTAGCCCAGCCTGCATCTCCTAGTTCCTATGTGCTATTTCCAAGGAGGAAACTTTTATATTGCTACCTTTTTGGAGGGGAAGCCGGTAGAGCCCCCACCCCGCCTCCACCCGCTCCCGTCCCCGAAGCGAGCCCCCGTGAACACCCCCAGTCAGTTTTGGGAAGGGGAGCCCTGGTCTCCCGTGCTGGTGGGAGCCGGCCCTGCCTGCGGTGGGTGAGTGTGCGGGGCTCAGGTCCTGCACAGCACTTTCTGATTAGCTTGCAGAATGTCACCCCCCTCCCACCCCCACCCCCCCCGCCTCGCTCGGCTTGCTGAAGTCAAGCCCGGCACCCCCCGCCCCCGGCCTGGGGGCTCCCCCCTTGTCACTCACCCCCCGGGACTCTAGGCCGGGAAGGCGGAGGGGGTTGAGGAAAGGGGGTGGACACTCTCTTGGGGCTCGTGCCCAGACGGCAGCTTAGCCAGCTATGCCCGGCGCCCCCCCGCCCGCCCCCCCCGCCGGGCTGACCCCTCTCTGTGCGTGCGTCTCCATGTCTGCCCGGCAGCCGGGATCATGCGCTTCGGTTCAGCCCGGCTCCGAGGGGGAAACTTGCAGTGCATTACATAAGAAATGCAAAAGCCCGGTCCCGAGGGGGGGTGGGTGGGTTGGGTGTGTGTGTGTGTGTGTGTGTGTGTGTGTCACGCTGCCGCTGTTGCGTCCCTCTTGCTCGGGGCGGCCGGGCGGCCAAGCCCGCGGCTGGGCGAGCGCGGTGGGCGAGAAGGGACGCTCGGCGGGCGGGGGAGCGGGGAGCTTTTCAGGGGAAACACCGGCGCTCCCCGCCCCCCTCACACCGGGCCCCGGCCCCCCCCGCCGCCGTGCCGGCTCCCCCCGGCTGTCTGCGAGCCCTGGCGCGCCTGGGGAGGCGAGAGCGGCTGGAGCCCGGGCTGCCCGGGGAGGGATGCCGGCTGTGCGCGCTGGTGTGGGCGAGTGCCGGCTGCCCTGCAGTGGCAGCTCCCGAGCGAGGAGGCTCCTGACGCTGGCACTGCAGTGTAGTAGATCATAGGCTCTCCTTGCCTCTCTGACACCCCAACATCAACAAGCAGCAGCCCTGGCAGCCCGCACCCCTCTACACCCCGGCAGCCGGGGTGCCGGCTCCTGCTTTGCCCAGCTCAGGGCCGGTGCAGAGAGCCGAGGTGGGCACCTCGGCGGAATTTTAGCTCTGCCCCACTCTCGCTCCCGTTTGCCAGCTCCTCTCGCCCCTTTCCTCCCCGCCGCTGCCGCAGCAGCGAAGAGCAGCCACTTCTCAGCATACGAAAGAGGGCGAAATGCCCCGCCGGAGGCTGCGCTCGGTCCCCCGCAAAGTGCCCTTTGCTTCACTCGCCCCTTGGCACTGCAGCGAGCCACCTCCCCCGGCGGGGGGCAACTTCCAAACTGTGCGCCCTCCCTCATCCCCCCGCCCCGGCGAGATGGGGCAGGGCAGCCGGCCGCCCTTTCGCAGCCCCTGGGGACGCCGCGTCTCCCCCTGCCCGGGCCGTGCATGGAGGGGCCGTGACCGCAGGGGGAGAGCGGAGCCGCGGCGGGGCCCTGCCCGCTGCCCTGCCCGCTGCCCTGCCCGCTGCCCTGCTCGCTGCCCTGCCCGCTGCCGCCGACCGCCCCCGGGGAAGGCAGGCTCCCCCGCCGTGGTGCTTTAGGCGAGAAGCGATGCTCCGGAGGAGGGCTTGGGGAACTGGTGGTTTCTAGACCTTTCAGTTTGCATATCGGAGCGGGGAGAGGCGTATAATCCTCCCCCCCTCCACCAAGGGCCCGTGTCCTTTCCCTGTGGAGGGGAGGCTGGTAACGAAACGGCCCCCTGAAGCCGGGACGTGTCCCTCGGAGGGGCAGGCACCGCAGGGCACCTTTCCCCCTCCTCAGGGACTTTGCCGCACTTACGCCCCCCTCCACGGGACGAGCGGGCTTTGGTGGCAGAGGCGGCGCTGCACCCCGCTGCCACCGCCCCCCTGCCTGGGGAGGGCTGAGCCAGACTGCCGGGGAGAGAGAAACCCTGGGGGCCTGTCTGGGGGTCGCTGCCCCCCGCTGCTGCGGGGGCCACGGGACACAGGGCGGCGGGAGAGCTGCGGTGGCGGCTTGCGGGTGCCCCCTCCCGCCGGGCAGGTCCGCGCTCTGTCTCTCCGCCCCGCGCAGTTTGCGCTGCTCTGCTCTGGTCCGCCGTGATGCCGGCGGAGGAGCCGGGACGCCGAGCCCAGCCGAGCCACATGCCCGTCCTGGCAGCCCCTTCCCGGGAGCGCTCAGCTGCGCCTAACTAAACTGGCGGGGAGGGGCGGGGGGGGGGGGGGGGGGGGGCGATCACCCGCTTGGCGGGATTAGGTCGGTCGCCGGCGCGGTTGCTCTGGGGGCAGATCGTCTCCTCCTCGGCGGGGGTCGCTCGGCGGAGAGCGCGGAGCCGGGGCCGCGATGCTCTGCCTCGCCCGCCGCCCCGGGCCGCGGGGCTCCTCCCCTGCGGGCAGCTCCGCCCGCGGGAGCCGGGGAGCCCCGTCCCCGCTGCGGCACGGGGCTCCGCTACAACCCCCCCGTGCTCCTCCCCGGCCCTCCCCCGGCCCCTTTTGCCCGCCAAACTTTTCAGGAGCTGCCGGGATTTTTGATCTCAAAAGGCACCACACGAGCGAGCAGCTGCCGCTGAGCCAGCCGTGCGGAAAATCGAGCAGGTTAGGCAGCTAACTCTGGCTGTAATTTCCGTTTATTTAGCTATTTTCGGCCGGCTGCACTTTTTTTTTTTTTTTTTTTTTCCCTTTCAACAGCTGGTCTTTTTCCAGACACGGGACTGAGTGGCTCCTTTCCAGATGTTCTCTGCTTTGCTTTTCCTCTCCACCGCTGGCTCCAGCCCCCCCTCCCAGCGATTACCTCCTCCCGGGGTTCCCCTGTCTTCCCGGGGGCCCCAGCTGCTCGCCCCGGGTTTACCGGCACCAAGCAGAGCTCTGGACATGGAGGGATGGGGTGTCTGGTGGGGTGTGTGCAAGTGTCTGGCAGCGTTGCATCAGGAGTCTTTGGTTTTTATTTGGTAATAATTTTATTATGATGAAATTTGTTTCAAATTTGATATTCCAGAAAGAGGAGCTGCCTTTGATTGATACAGTTATTTACCTCTTTACATTTCTTCATAAGGAGACAAACTTTGAGAATCAATAGATGTGACTTTGTTTGCACCGATTGATTTTTTTTTCTTTTTTTTTTTTTTTTTTGAGTTATGCTGAGTTTAATAGTACAAAAAGTAATGAAGCCCCACAGATCTTCAGCATCATGCATTAGGTTCCCTGGGCCTTACTTGCTTTTGTTAAGTTTATAATTTCCATCTAACTCTGCCCTACCAGCCTGTAATACATACAGAGAGGACTTCACAAAGTGAGACAAAAGAGACTCACAAAGAGTTAAAAGTTGCTCGGAACCATAAGGCCTGAGCCAGGACTTGTAATGATAAGATGCCACCCTGGTGGTGTAATAAGATGCCACCCTGCCACCAGGCTCTAAACTGTGTGTGTTCACTTAGGGAATGGCTAAGTCATGGGGAGTATTTGGGGCTTGAGGGGAAATGGGGAAGGAGAGTATCTCCGGGTGTTTTTTGAAGCAAACAGAGCAAGTGAATAGTTTTTTTCACCAAATGACAGCTGTTAAAGATGGAACATGATGGGAGATGAGTTAGTTGGCTGGAGTGGTAGAGGTCCCCATGTCAGGAATTGCTATTGCGTTTCACTCCTGGTGGCAGCTCAGCAGACAGAGGATGGATCAGGTTTCCTCTCCATTTACCTCCAAGGAGAGGCATCTCTCCAATTCAGTCCGGGATGTTGACAGAAGAGTAGATGGAAATTGGCATTACTATAAATATGTTGCTGATGACAGAGAAATTTGGTTTCTGTTAGTATCGGTCCCATATCAATCTCAAATGCAAAACCTATTTAAGATGAAGAACATCTGAAATACAGGCTGTGGCGCAACTGGGATCTCTGCAGAGTCCCCCATTAAACTCCTTCGCCATAAAATAGTCAGACTGTTCTTTCATGGTCGCTTATAATTTTGGAAAAGTTTCTAAGCACAGCCTCCACAGCCTGTTTGAAACGGAAGCTTGGGTCCTGCCCATAAAATATGTAGGGTGTCTTTTTATCCGAATTCTAAGAAAATTTGTCCTCCCCACTGCCTTCCTTACTCACAGAAAACAAACCTCCCACCAAAAGGCAAAAGGTATTTTGTCTCAGTAAGAGTTGCAGGATTGGGTCCTTGAAGTTGCTTTCATATAGGTCTGAAAAGCAGCTCTGACTGCCTAAATACCATAACTGCTATACTGTTAATCAAGCCACGGTGTGTTTCTCTCACTCAGATGTAAAATTGCCTATTTACATGTATTTCACCTGCAGAAGTTTTGTCCTTTATGGAATACATTTCCTTAATTTATACAAATTTAATTATTCTTGATCAAATTAAATCGCATGTTCTACTTGTAAAGGGGTGAAATTTATGCCTGCTCATGCATCTCCCTACTGTGATAAAATGCTTGCACCTTGTTCAATGTCTCCTAATGATGGGCCATTTATAAATGAATTAAAATATACAAAGGATGGCTTAAGCTTAGAGAAAATATGAAAAATGTATTTACACATATCACTGGTTTAAATATTTTAGATGTGTGCAGTTTTCGTTTAAGTTTGATGTTTATTCTACTTACCTGCTTTGATTATGTTAAGTATATTAATTTTGAGTTAAAATTCCTTCAAATTATTTCAAATTTAGATGAGGAGTGATTTAGACATTCAGAATTTGTCCCTTCGCAAAGCTGTTCTGTTCAGTAAATGCCTGTAAAAATATAATCTGGAGAGAGTTGCCTGAAGCTGGAAACTGTTTTTTCCAAGAGGACTTCATAAAACTAAAGAAGTGGGAATTAAGGCATTACACCAACTCTGAGGTGTCATTTTGTAGTTGGTGGGGTCATTACTGACATTTTTGTACCATCACTCAACATGTAGGGTGAAACGCTGTGAGCCTAGCATGCGGTTGGATAAATGAAGCGGTTGTGTGTGAATTAAACTGTGCTGAATGTTTACAGACATTTGGCCAGTGTGCCTGTGAGCACGGTGTCCTGCTGAAGCAGGTTTCGTTACGTCGAGGATGACCTTGTTACTTCGGGAGCAGTGATTTGTTTCTATACCTAATTCTGTTTCAGGTGGTTTTTGTGATTTTGGACACACTGTTACTTCTCTGTGCCTTGCTTTCCTGATTGTTAGGAATCGCAGGCAATGTCTGAACAAGGCACAAGCGTGCTGTTGGTCCTTTTGTTTGCTTTTTGCATTTCGGTGAATGGTAACTTTTCAGAGGCAAATTACTACTTTACTGAACAATTTACTGACGAACAAAACATTGAATGATCTTAAAATTTTGCAATCTCTTTTGTGAAGAAAAGTTGTACAAGGTTTGATGTACCTGAGAGCTACTTGCCACCGCACAGAAAGAGTGTATACAGTAGAAAAAAAGTGTTTGCAGGACTGGGGCCATGTTAGTTAAGAACAAGCCCACTTCTTGCACAAAGTGTGTTTCTACTGTCAGAACAAATGAAGCAACTGGGAATAAAATCTTTTTATTGGACACCATGTGATAAAGTACTTAAAGGAGTATATTCATCAGACTAGCTACTAAAAAAATAATTTGTTGTGTTCTTGAAGTGGATCCTTAGAGGTTCTGAGCCCCTCAGAAGTACTGAAAATTATAGTTGCAAAGGGAACTGATGGTGTTTGACACCATGATTGACTGAAGTCACAGTAAGCAAAATGTATGTAAGTGACATGTTCTTTTTAATATACTTTGCAGAAAAGGTAAATAGTGTGTGAATAACTAACAAACTTCTTACTCAAATCAGGAGTACAGTGACTTTAAAGGGGATCTTTCTGAATGCAAAACCTCAAAAATCATTAAGTGAAAGGCTTTTAATGGATAAATGAAATACAGGTTTGGTGTATCTGTAGCATATGATGTTAGAAGCACTCTCATTAAGTAGTAGCAACAAAAGTAAATAGTTGCTGATGAGACAGCATTGGGAAGTCAGAATAATATTGTTAGCAAAAGTCAATGCACGAGTCAGAATAGTAACACCTTCTGTAGTAAAATTCAGTGCACTAGTTTAGGTAACATACTCTGTTGAAAACACCAACACTTTAACAGTTTGAGAGTTAATATTGGATGGTTGCGTGGGTCAAATGACAATAAATGGCATGCAGTTGCTAGTAGAAATTCTGGTGTAATTTTAATGTCCATATTTTGTGTTTTCACTCTGACACCTGCTTATTTTACTTTTAACTGGAAACAGCACGAGGAATTGCACTGAAGAAGTTTAATGTTTGCATACAGAAGGCAGTATCTTGGAAATTACGTGGTTTAATCATTTTATGGCACTAAAATTAACCTGGTCCCATCAGATAATAGAGTAGAACTAAGGTTAAACATTTTTATTCCATTGGAATTGTTTTGGCTTTCGCTCACAGACAGTGATACAAATAAACTGTAATCCTCTACGAGAAAATTGTTTTAAGGAGATTCCCGAAATGTCTGTATAAACTGTAATCCTCTACAAGAAAATTGTTTTAAGGAGATTCCCGAAATGTCTGTATTTCACTGAGCTGATAAGGGAATAGACTTTGCTATTCCCTGAAAATTCATCATGTCATCCACGTTTTTTTCATGCAGCTTTGTCATCTGGAAAGATAAGAACATAGTGAGGATACAGAATGTGCAGGACTTGTGCCTTAGCTCTTGACCATGTCCTGTCTCCAGCTCTGGGCATTAGGTGGTATAAGAAAAATAGGAGACATGGGGCAGATCTAGGTTTGATCCTTCCTCTAATCTGTCCTCTCAGTTTTCAGCTGTCACTGGACCATCTTAAATCAGAGCTTTTATTCAGACATTGGTAGTATCTGAAGGAGCTACACACCCTTAATTGTCAAGCAACATTTATGTTTTGGGTATCAAAAACTTTGTGTGGCAGCAAGCTCCATATAACCACATGCTGTGTGGAAAGGGTGTGGATGGGTTTGGACTTTCAGTGGGTACTCCTTGGTTCTTTTCCTGTTGAAAAACAGAGGCTAATGTTGCCATTCCTGCTCCGTGTGTGTGATTACTGATCACAGGGACCTTTTCAGGGATGGTTATCTCATCTGTAAGGTGAAGAGCATTTCCTTCACAGTGTCTTCTCCTTCCTTGAACGGTCAGAAAATCATGGGCATTTCTATCATCTTAGTTCCAGTGCAGTATAACTTGCCTTTGCTGAGGATATAGGATGTTTCTGACTTTGGAGGACAAAAATGAGGCAGCAGCTGACACGTCCCTTTGTATGCTCTGCTTTCATCCAGCTAAAAGGAGTTCATTCCTATGGATTTTCTCGGCCTATGGGATAAGGAAGTATCTCCTGCAAAGGGCATGTTTTCACAAAGTCCTTCCTCTTGAGGAAAGAAGCGGGATATTGCTCCCTTGAACAAGCTTTTAAAGAATTAAGCTCTAGTGTGACTGAAAACTCGAATTTTGTACCAGGGTTGAATGATTTGAGTAGGAGAGGGAGCTTGCATATAAAAGCAAAGACTTCTGTTTACATATAAATCTCTTGGTTCTCACCAATGCTGGCAAAGGAAATATACGGGTATTTCATTGCCCTTTAATGAGGTTTGAATTGAAAATGTTAGTTTAAAGAAGAAAAGTTTGCCAGGCTTGTTACTCTTTCAGTAAATGTATTACTAAGCATGTCTTGCTACATTTAAAAAAAAGTCCACATTAAACAGTTCCCAATTCACACCTCGTTACAGAAGTGCATTATGGAGCATTGCTATCGCCCAGTAGTTTCTACACATACCACTCGTTGCTAATATAGGTACATTTGCTGACATTGAATGAGAGGAACAGGAACTACCAGTGCAGAACATAGTGGAAAATACAGAAAAAAGATGTGGAAAAATTATAGAGTAGGATAATGCTTAAAAAAATCAGTTAGATCGCTAGTATAGTAGTTTCTTATAAAACAGAGTATCCTATCAGGAATATCTTAATAAAGGTTAAATTAAGAGTAGCGCTTATTAATTAATAGTGCTCATTATATGAAAAAAACACTTTACAGTTCTGATTTTCTTGCAACCAGAAATTGCAAGTTAAACCCAGATTGCTAATAGTCCCTGAGAAACTGAACCTAAACATGATTTAGACAGATTATCTCATTAGGAGATCAACCCAAGATTTTAGATGTGAATTAACTTCAGGATGTCTAAAACCCAGATGCAATTTTTGTGGCTTGGACTCTTTCAGTTTTCACTGAAATCCATGTTTTAAAATAGCATTAACAGGTGGATTAAAATTTGTAAAGCTTTGTGCCCCCAAGAGATTTTTTCTACCCCCTCATCATCATAATTTTTTTTTTTTTTTTTTTTTTTATGTTTGTCCCCATGTGAAGGAGACTTTCTGCCTCAAAAAATAAGGTTATACAGACTTTCAGTACTGACATTTGCTAAGTCTCCTGGCTTTACTCAGACCTGGTTTATCTCCATGAATACGACCTTCACCCATCCCAAATGCTGTTGCTTCCATTATAGCCTCTAACATCTCTTTCAGTTCTTTCACCTGCTGCTTGTGCAGGCATCTCAGCTTTTTACTTTGGGTTAGGGTCTCTGAGGAAAATTAGCCCTTAATTAGATTTCTTTCAGATATTTAAGTTCTCTCCATCACTTTGAATAATTTGCTAGTGGCAGTGACCAGAAAAACTGTACAGGCTATTAATGATGTAATAGATATTTATGATGGATGAAGGGTAGGCTGATGGACTATCCTTTGTTTTATTGCGCATAAGATGTATGAGTGATTGATTTCCCACTTTCTGCTAATTTACAGTAGCAGAACAGTAGCAGAAGTACATAAATGCAGAGGCAGTAAAGCAACTGTGATTGATTAGGAAAAGACAGTAAAATGAGCAAGAGGATTCAGAAGACCCACGAACAAATGTTATCCCTTTCATTTGTTTTGAGAATTGTTTGAAGATATTACTTGCTTGAGGATTAAATGGTTTATGTGGGATTCTGCTGGTAAAGCAGGACGACTCAGCTTCCAGGGAAGTTTTCTGGATAATATTGCTGAACAATTCATACTTGACCTGGCATACCTTGAAGCCTGTGGCTGTGGTACCCTACAAAAGAGTTCCCAGAGAATTTCAAAACCGACGTGGATGCAAGTCATACCCCTTATGTCCATACCTTCAGCAGGGTACAGACAGAGCAAATTTGTGGTCTGAATCTTGCTCACCTTTGATTCCCTTTGTTCACCTTTGATTGAGTTCTGTTTTGAGACGTTATTGTACGAGAGGATTATAACATGCCACTTCAGTGCAACATGCTCTAAGATTCCTGCTGACCAGGGACATTTGTGGCAAAACCAGTGATTGTTATTAAACCCTGGGTTCTGAAGTGTTGAGCTCTGCCTATTTGCACAAAGTTTTGAAACATGTCAGAGATTAGTTCTCTTACCATTGAAACTTGTAGTATGAACTCTTCTTCCATGGAACAGGGCGCCTAAAAGCAGCATGGGGTTGTTTTACAGCAAATATGTTGCTATGCAGTGTTTGTGCTGAAGACCTACATTTTTTGAAGGAGGCCTTATTTTGTTTTAGAACTGGACTAAGCCCTAATAATGTTTGTGGAGTTGTAAAAGTGTAAGAGGAAAAAAATAATGCAGTTGTAGTTTCCTAGGTAATACATATCTGGGTAAAATCAATTTTATTCATGGTGGGAGGAATGTGCACCAAGGTAGTAGGAATAGAGTCATTGTGATTTTGTGTTCTAGTGTCTTTCCTCATTTCAGTTCATCTTTGGAGTTTATAAGAGATGATGTACCTCGGGTATTACTTACAGGAAGTGGAGGTGATTCCTCTGATTTGTGGGCCATGGAAGATAGTCTCTGCTCATTGAAGGTTTTCAGTGAATGTGTATCTAAGAAGGAATTGGCTTTCTTAGCACTTCAACATCATGCATGTTGTTTTTGACCACTGCCATACACAACTGAAAACACAATCTAAGGGGTTCCTCAAGATACCTAAGTAAATACGGTGCTCTCAATTAAAAAAAAAAAAAAAAAGAGTCTTTAAGCACAGTAAGAAAAAATAATAGGACCTAAGGATATGCAGGTGAATATCACAGTAGATTAACTGTAGGGCTACTTAGTTTCATGGTCTCTTAGGTGCTAGATGAAAATTATTTTATTCTAGTTGTGCCAGCTGCCATCAGGATAAAAGCAGAGGCAGTAGTTTAGGACCTCATAACCAAAGCAGAAGTAAGCTGTAAGCTGTGCAAGCTAGGTTAAAATCTTTTAATAAAATATCAGGAGAAACAGCAACATTAGGGTTCATTATGTTTGCTAAGGTCCATTTTCCTTGGCTTTCAGTGGCTGGCTGGAGTGGCTATGGCCTAAGCTGGCTGTGAAAAAGAGTATCTGCTAATGAATTTAAGATGGAAGATGAAGAAAAGAGAAATACTAAGCTCTTGTAGTCATATATATAGGTTAAGAATTTGGGGGTGGAACCTGATGAAGTTCGAACAAAAGTAAGTCAGAATGCGATGTTAGTACATTAGGTGAGATTTTTTTCAAGTGCTGTGTGGATGATACATGAATAGTGTGGGATGCTCTCTCTCCCACTTATTCTCAGAGGGAGATGAAAAACCAGAATGACAAAAGAAATTATAAAGTAAATAATAAAGGGATTAAAGGAATTTAGTCATTTAGACAGGTTAGTGATAGAGAGTCCTACAGGCAAGCAGATTTTAGAAACTGTTTAAGCTACTTACCAATTGAAGAGCAAATAGGTCTGAAATTTAAGGACATTTTCATGGAAAACATCTATTTCTAGAAGTGTTTCTTTCCCAAGGACATCTAAGGGAGTTACATTTGAGAGTCTAGCTTCTCTCAATTTATTCCATTTATAGCTATCTTGCTAAAGGTGAGATATCCTTGTAAATGCTGCGTTGCTTTTATAAATGAAGGTGCTCCCACACTCTCATGAGTCTACCAGCTGTCATTGTACAGCTCTGAAGCAGTGGCCTCCGGGGTGACCTTAAGCAGAGTGTCCGGTGCCTCCTGCCTGCCGCCCGCTGTCATGTGGACAGTCTGAAAGCCGTCTGTATGAGTATGCCTGGCAGCCCTTGCTGTTTTGGACCTGTGTGGGCATGTGGAGCCCTCTGCGTGCTCCAGCTGCCTGGGCTAACACCTGCAGGCTCCCCTGCAGCAGAGATGGCACACGACTCTACTCACGAGGGTGGCCCTCAAGCTAAACTGAGTCAGTCAGTGTAGTTGCCACAGTAACTGCTAGTGAGTGGAAATGTATTATTTCAAACCCCCCCCCCCCCCAACTGATTTACAACACAACTTTCAAAATGCAGTGTATGTGCTTCTGTGGATCTTCAGCTTTGTAAATCTTTGTATCAGGCACCACGCGCTGAGCTGTATAAACGATAGAGGTATCCAACACTGGAAGGATTTAAATAGCTTTTGTCTCTATCAGGAGGTTTCAAAGGCATTTTTGCACACTTGAAAGCATTAGGCACTCTGAAGGAGGGTAGTATAGGTTCAATATTAATTTGCCTTTTTTTCTCCCAATGGCTTATTAAGTCCACAGTCAAACAGGCCAAGAATGTTATGTGCCATTCAGACCTAGTAGATCACCATAAATCTGCGTCAAGAAGCTTATACTGGAGATCTTAAAGTAGCTTAAAATGGAGAGCCAGTCTCTTCTTCTCATTAACAGATGGCAAGCAAGAATTGTGAGAAAGAACTGTCCACCTTCAGTTTGGCATTGATATCCTACCCCCACCTTAAACTCCTCCTAGTTGTTCAGGAACCTAAGACTGAATTTATATTGCTTAATTAAAAAGGACCAGGGATTGATCCAAGTCCAAATGGCTCTGGCTGGCTCATGTCCACATTACTTGCAGTTACCACCCTCCCTAGCAGATTTGGCTTGGAGACAGCTAGATGAAGTGGTCCAAAACTGCCTGTGACTTAAGGAACAAGTGTGGGTGGCCAGGGGTCTAGCACTTCTTTTATTTAGCAGTATGAGCACAGCCAAAGAGGATCAGAAAACCCCCTTCACTTCCACCAAGGAAAGTTAGGGCAAGCTCTGCTTGTAGGGTGATTTACTTGTGCCCACAGTCTCAGCATGAGAACGCAGCTGAACTAGTAAGAGCATATGACACCATCCCAGCCAGGCAAAAGGGACTTTAGTGCTTCAGCAGAAGGGATGAACCCCAGATTCATCCTTTGAGGAAGGATCACCTAGAAGGGGGGCTTTCCATAGGCTCTTGGTTAATCTTGTGAAAAGCTGGTCGAGGAAAGAGACCAAAGTCTTTGGAGTAAGTCTGGCAGCTGAGCAGCAGAGACCTGAGTCTGCAAGGGATGAATCATAATGAATTTCTGAGGAGGACAAACCAGACAGGAAGGGAGGCTCAGTCTTGCTGGGAAAGCGACAGATTTCCCCTTTCTCTTCTCTGACAAGAAGATGCAGCTCAAGGGTAAGGAAGAACTGAAGGACAGGAGGTTTCCCCTGTCTCTGAATAAAACCTTTTTCTTTCACCTCACTGACCTGTGCTCACTTTCCTCCTCACTGACCTTACTAGGGATCATCACATTTGTGTGAGTGTGTGCGATGAAGCTGGTCGACACTATCAGTCATCTGAGTAACTTGTTGTTTTATTGCACACCCATTTTCTATTTCCCGAGCTATATGGACACTGACCTGAGTTGCTGCTGCACGTGCTTCTTGATCTTCCTTTAATGAAAGCGTGTATATTTCTCCCCGCATGACTACCAATCCTTATCTTCCTTTATATAGTTCTGAGTATCACAAATAAAGAAACATTTTTAATGATTATTGATGCTTTAAATATTATGGCAGGCTAAATCTGGTCATGGTCTGTGAATTAAGATGGTCTGTCTTATAGTCTGACAGTATGCTCCAGTATATTTGCGTGTACGTTTTCTATAATAATGAAAAATCAAAATCCTAAAGTAGTTTGGATTTGGTTGTTTGGGGTTTTTTTGATAGTTTTAGGGAAAATGAGTTTATAGCACTTGGAATCTCTCGATTCTTTTCTCTGAGGATGGAAAGAGCGTATTTACCTTTGCATTTAGTGCAGATTAATGCAGACTGAATTTAAGCAGCAGATTCTGCTCTTTTCATGAATACCCTGAAAACCCCTTAAAATAAGTGTTCCTTTACAGATTAAAAATCAGAAGAAACCCAAGTATCATTACTTAATCTGGGACTAAGAAGGGCGTTGTATTTAACAAGAACAGAGGTTTATATGTTTTCGTTGCCTACAATAAAGTCAATTGTGAAAAGTTCTGATGGTGGGACATAGCTTGGTGTTGCCTTAAAATAAAACACAGTGGGGGTCTGCAGTCAGCATGTGGGTTTGTTATGAAGAGCTTGGATTTCTGAAACTCCTCTAACCAATCTGTAAATTTGGAAGTTGAGTCAAATCTTCTAAGCTGGTAAAATCTTTTTAGCCATAGAGAAGTAAATGACTTTCAGTATAAATACTTCTCAATCTATTAGGTATCTTGGAAACTTTCTTCAGTTAGTAGCACATTAATTTAGCATTTCTAGGACCTTTCACGCAACATGGCAATTAAGCCAATTTGGGCCAGACTAACTGCATTGAGATTCTTTTTAAGAATGAAAATATCCTTTCTTCATTTTCCCCTTCCAGTCGCCTCATCTGCAGTGTCTTCCTTTTTGCATGTTACCTGAAAGCAGCAGCTTTAATCCTTCTTCTGGAAGTTCCTTGCTCTTTTTTGTGCTGCAGTGCTCCACTGTCAGATTAGGTCATCAACCCTCCAGAGAAGGGTTTTACAGGAGGGTAACAGGAGCATGCACTCGATGGCCAGGACAGGGGACCATTCTTGTGGTGGAAGTGATCTTTGCCCGCAGAGGAAAAGAAGGAAGAGGTTTTTTTGGCCTTGGCACTCTGCTTTGGGTTTTAAAAATCTGGCTCAATTTAAATACTCAAATTCTTTCCTGCTAATCCACCACTCCTTGGTCTCTGTAAGGAGAGACCCCTGTTTCTGTGGAAGACAATAATTTTCTTGTACAGATTAAATGGTTCTGTGCTTAATCTACTATTACTTGAATAACCCTTACAGCCTCAGCCTCAGTCTGCTCCATCTTCTCGTCTATTTTAACTTATGGTGACTCATTTGCAGAACAAGGATGTCTTCCTCAGGTTGCATTCAAGTGCATTAATGTATAATGAAACTAATCTAGGTCTACAGAAACCAAAGAGAACAAGCAGCAAATGAATGGTTGAGACAGAACAACAATTTCTCCCCATGTGGACGCAGTCGTCTTGGGTTTTCCCTCTAAAGAGAATTGAGCTTTTTGTCAGAATCTCAAAGTTTTTGGTTTTTTCATTGCTCTGTTAGGTACAGGCAACACTGGAAACCAGAACAAACTGGAGGTTACACAAATAGATTTCAGAAGTCTCAATGTTTCTTCAGTGAAGGACCTCGGAGCAAATATATGAAATGAAAGGCTGAGTTGGCAGGAATTTCTAATCCTTTTGAAAAATACTTCTAAATAAAGGAATATCAGAGAATGAGAGTTCAAACTGCAAACATTGCAGTATACAAATTAGTAAGCAGGTCACCTGGTAGACTCCTTGCCCCTTATACACGGCACTGATGTTTTGTCCCTAAGGGGGATGTGCAAAACCAGTATCCTAAGTCTCTGACAGAGTACTATCATTTTTTAAATTTTTTTTTAATCCAGTACAGAAAGATTGGCCTAGTGTAGAAATATGTGTCATCAGTAGATATTAGCAGTACTTTTCAAAGAATATCACTGAAAATACTAATTCTTGTGAAGTTAGATATAATGGTGAGTTCATAAAGCTGCTGAGAGAGCACTGGTGGAATGGCTGGTATGTAATGCTGCCAAGTGGTCTGCAGTGCACTCAACTAATTATGAAATAAAGGTCCATCACTGAAACAAAATGTAAAAATTCTTACTTAAAGTTCAGTTTGACTTAAGAGGGCAGTTAAGCCAAAAATCTCCATGACACTAAACCCACTGTTCGTGGTACCCTCTGTGAGTGCCTAAGCCTTTTGAATTGAGAATACACTGAGTCAGGTGGCAGAGATACTGAAGCAGTGTTTTCTGGAGGGCTTATAGGAATCAATTATATACAATTTGTTTAAATTAGTGGTGAGCAGTTCTACATTAACAGTTGTCTTAGTGCTAATAAGTAGGAGTGTCTGGAGTGTGGTACTTCACATGCTCAAGTCATACCTGCACTTCAAGAGGTGCCAGCTCTTTCATCACACCCAGTGCTTTCATACTGAAAGGATGAAGCTTTTTCACTCAATTTTTACAAGCTCATTTTATATCAGTGTGTATTTGTATTCCTGTCTTCTTTTTTCTGTTTTGTTCATAATTGGGAAAACTGTTATCACACTATTTTCAAGGTCATAAATTAGCCGTTGCTCCTACATTAAAAGACACCATCTCTGTCGTAATATTCCATGGTTGATGACTGGGTGGACTGCTCTTGCCCCTAGATGTATAGCTACCTAATTAATTATCCCGTTACAGAGCTCTTTAACCTGTGTTTTCTCTTAGCTCACCAAGAACACGAGCATGGGAAAATTACTTTTTCCAGTGCCATGGCTTCTACTACAGTCCATGCGCTTATTCCCTTCCTTCCTCCTTCAGCTCTCTCTCCCCATCTTCCTTTCAGATAAATTTGTTAAAGAGAGAGTGAAAATTCTGCTTTACAGCACCCAGCAGGGAATTTTTTCCGTCTGGGTATGGGATTTGGAGCAAGGCTTTCTCACCACTCTCTCCACTTCTATGGGTACAAATACAAAGCTCCTGTCAGTTCACATCCTTTGCTGTGGTGTGGGGCCTTGGCAGCACTGTATGTTTCCATGTATTTTAAATCCTGATGGATTTTAAAAGCCTGAGAACTGGGACGTCTCTGATGTGCTCCATAAGAGATACCATGGTCTTTCTCCGACAGTTCCTTTCAGTGATGAGAGAAGGTATCCGGTGCCTGCTCTCTATGCCATAGTGACAACTACTGACATCCTTGGAGCATGGCGCATGGCCTCACCACCTGATGAGGTTCAGTGTGTCCCTCCTACCTGATGAGGCTCAGCATGGCAAAGCTGTTTCATAATGGAAAAAACCTTTGCTTTAGGAGCAAAGAGATGTTGAACTTTGAGTTTATGGTACTGTGGGGGCAAATCCTGCCCTTCTGAGAACAAGTTCTGCTCAGAACAAATTAGGGTGGATTCAAATAACAGATGGGAAGGGAAAAGGCTTCTGAAATTTCTCTAGAGAGAGTGCAAGCTTTGCTCACTGTAGCATCTAGCCTGTGTGCAGAGGGATTTGCATGAGTGGAGTAGAGGGAGGAAAGAACAAAGCCAATAAATCCATTGGTACCCAGATGTCCCACAAATGAGCTTTGGGTTTTGTAGCTGAGATATCAAAATTTTTGGGTCTTATTACTAGAAATTCTTCTGTTCTAGAGAAGGTAAAAAAAAGAAGGGTACTTTTTATTACAGAGAGCCTTCCTGAACTTCCATGTTACTATACTGACAGTATTCACTGTGTACCCAGCTCTCCATTCCTGCTCTTCCAGGCTCATGGACGCCACTTACATATTTACAAAATGACTTTTATTTTGATTCTTCTTCATCATGCAGTAGCCATTTCAGCTGTGTCCACTCGACTTTGCTTCATTTTTGGCAATACTGTAATGAGGATTTAAGAAGACAATGTCTAAACAGGAGCCAAATAGTCATATTTATGATGGATGCACAAGGACCTGAAAGAACACTTACAGGTCAATTTTGGTGTTACTGCCCTGATATCTCATTGTTTGGCATGTACAGAGAAGAATGAAGGATTTTTCAGGGGATGCTAGTTCTATTAGATTTTGGTACTTTAAAAGTCTAGTGATAACTTGAGAGATAAACAGGTTAATACACATTATGCAAGTTCCCATTCTGCTGTTAACAGATCACAAAATGTTCTTAGAGTGTAATGTTAATGGGGGGAATCGGGCTCATGGTTTAATTGTCATGTCTTGTTAATCAGTTGTGTTACAATAAAAGCCCTTTTTGTTTGGAGCATTCAACTCCAGCCCAAAGGTCTTTTTAGTAAGGGGAAACACTGCCCTTGGCGTGAATGAGTGTTGATGAGAAAATTTCCCTATGTTTATTTAATTAATGGTATCTATTTGGTTAGCAACAATGTAAAATGGAAGGTGCAACTGGCCTGTTTATTTTTTAGGGGCAATATTAACATTCAGTTTCTTAACCAGCCTTTCCTAACTGTATAGTTTTACCAATGCCTTTCAGTATTTTGGCAGGTTTAATGAAGAGCTCAATCATTCAAAAATTGTATCAATTCAGTAACAGCAGGCTGAAGGCCCTGTCTGTGTCTCAGTCTTTACCCAAGAGAAGATGCTAACCTTTGAATATATTACAAGGATTAGTAGCAAAAAGCAAGTACAAATTTGCTGTCTTTAGGATTAATTGTTCCTGTACATGACCCAGTTGTTTTATTTATCCTTCAGAAACCAAGAAATTATTATTTCTGAGTACATTTCCTCCCACCTTTTTTTTTTTCTTTTTTTTTTTTTTTCTCTGCTCTTGGAAATTGGAACAAAAGTGTTGCAGATTGCCTTTCCTCCCTCTCTACAGGTTCAGACTCTTCCTAGCTGTTATTGTACCTCAAGAGGCCTAGATAAGGACTGATTTTACTGTATCAAGCGACTCACAATACGTCATGTTCATACCAAGCTGCATGCTGCACGATCTGTGCCACCTTCATGAGTGTCAGGCTGCAGCTTTGAAGAATTGTATATGCAGAGATGACAATTCCTACATTTCACAAGCTCATGTCTGAACTGATATTTTTCATTCACATAGTGTATTATATATACAACAGAAAAATATTGCGTACATGCAAGTCTGAGGAGTTACAAGAATCACTGAGATTGCTGGTCCAATGTTGTCACTCGTATAAATAGAGGAAACTGTATTGACTTATTAAGGATTATCTCTTTCTAAACTGGCACGAATTGCTGTACAGTTTTTTTTCTAGAAGACCCAGTTAGGGAGTGGCCAGTGGCCTAATGTAATAAATAATTAAACAATAAAATGCAGTCATATACAAGGACCTTAATAGAGGCAGCAAGTATATGCATGTCAAAGAGAGCGCAAACCCGTTAAGAAATAAAATTAAAGATTTTAGGGTATTTTTATTGGACAAACTAAAGAAAAATGTTCACATTTAATAAGCATAAAAATAGATGAAAAGTGAATTCTATTTAATTTGTTTTATTTGTTACTATTTTAGCCGAAGATGATTTTACTCATATAAATAGGAAAATACCTAAGTAAGAAATAAGGAAAGTATTTGCATCTTAACAAGGTCTTTCAAAAGATAGTAATTACTCACTACTTACTCTAGCTAACCTTGATTCTAAGTAAATTTTTTTGTTAGTCTTCACTGGTCTTTGGAAGTGTTCCAGAGGTAAAAGGAAGGTAATACTTCCTTTGTCTTATCAATGACTTTGTCTTTCTTATTAACTAAATAGGTCACAGTAGCTATAGGATTGGAAGCACAGAAGTTACGGTCATATACATCTTCACTTTTAAAACCAAGATTGGAAACCTGATTTGTTTGAAATACATTTTCAGGGGCAAAAATTATTAAGAATAATATCATTGCACAGTTTAAATAGAGTTTTGTATGGTCACTGTTTTTCATTGCAAGACCCCACAGTACTTACTACTTTCTGTCCAAATTCAGCATCTCACCAGGCAGTGGCAAAGGGTGGGATTTTATTACTGGGTGCCTCTGCTTTATCTGCATAGTATTACCATGCTCTTGAAAAAAAGCACTAAAAATACGTGCTGACTGTGCCAGATGCATCAAGAAAATCCCCATACAATAATTTGCACTCATTTAAGTGATGGTATTCATATGGTAAGGGCAAGATTATACTTAGTTCTGCACTTGGCATACCAAGGACAAGGCAGAACTTAGCTCTTTCTCTCCCTTGTTTTCCTGCAGCGTGGCTGGCACAAACTTCTTTCTTCTATTCTGGGCATAGAAGGATGTCGAGGAGGTTGATTCTTGACAAGGTGGGAAAAGCCACGTCTCTGCTCTTTCTGCAGTAGCCAGAGGGCTAGAAGCAGACCTGTGGGCTGCAGGATGTAGAGTAATACTCCATTTCTTCCAGTTACAACAAATCTGTCTCTGACATCACATGGAGTGATGCAATTCTGATTAAAAAGGCACCTGATTCCCAGATTCCCAATGACACATGGGACACAGCCACAAAGGCAGTGCTCTGCTTTAATGTAGATAGCATTTAAAATTGACTCTACCTCAGTTCATAGTATTTTTTCGAAGTGTTGTTAGGTGCTTCCTACTCCTCACTCATTTGTTCCTATGTTGTAATGGGTAGTTGTGCTTGAACGGCAATTAAAGTCTCCTATTTTCCTCATTTCCTCTGATCAGTTGACAGTGTACACTACTGTTATATGTTGCAGAAATTAAAATAACATGTTATGGGGTGTTGTTTCAAATCTTTGACAAATAGTGACTTCTAATGGCTACTACTTGTGCGTGTAAGCAGGTAGATGAATGGTGAGGGCTTTTAGTATCTTTAGTCTCAGAATTTGAGCTGTGACTCACACAGAGTTGACAACATACAATATTTGCACAAGTGGAAGTGATATTACCTGTTCTACTGCGTTTTGAGCATCTGTTCAAACCTGGATGTGATTGATACCCAGATGACTTGAACACAGCACGTTCAATGCAGGCAGAAAGACTGGGATGAATTTTCAGCTGTTTATGCTTGAGTGTGGGTGACTTCAGCAATCAACAAGTTGGGAGAACAAAGAACCACATCCTACTTGTTGCAGTACTGAGATCACTCCTTTTTCTAGTATTTCTGTTTTTTTTCTTTTAAGACCAGTTCTTTGACTACAGCTATGGCATGAAGCTACTGCACGGGCATATGATGTAAATAAACATCTTCACTGCAGACATGAATGCCTTGACTGGCTTTCTAGTTTCCTGGTTGAGGTTAGAAACGCTGTTCAACATTGACCCCAAGGGGCTGAGATGCCAATGAGAGAACAAAGGAAAGAAGTGATGCCCCAGTTCTCTGACTGCCACCCTCCCTCTATGAACACCTGAAAGAGAATTCCCCAGGGGTCATAAGCATTTCTCTATCTGATGTGGGGACAATGTTGACAGTTCTTCTATATGTTTAAGCTACTAGATCTATAGCAAGATACCAACAGCCTCAGGAGAAAAATTAGTCCCTTCCCTCACCATAGAACAGCGTCTCAGCTGATGAAAGCTGAAAGAGTTTCTTTCACATCAGTGATGCTGTGGAGATTTGCTTCTGTCACAACAGCACTTACCTCCTAGAAGGACTGCCACATAATATAATACCTGAAACAAGTGCATTACCTTTTTTTCTGTATGAATAGAAGTAATCAAAAGTGCTCCAGAATATTTTGTGACTGTAGTGATTTCAAGCAGAAAGGGGTAAAAGTTCTTGTCTGGTTTCATTGATAATGCCAAGCATTTTTGGTTTTGGGGGGGGGGAGAAAAGACTGCAAAGAATAATTAGTGCTATGAAAAGTATCAGATGCGTGGTAGTTTTTTTTCCCTTTAAAATCAGGTCCATTTAAATCCATTTGTTCAATACTGTGCTGAAGGCTCTGAGAGAACAGACCATAACTAGGACCTCTGTATTCCTTTACTTTCTATACAGTAGATAGAAATTCCAGTTTGCAATATGCATTTTTTTTCAGCTGCACTATAGCAAAGATAGCCAATAAAAATTTATTGATTTATAGTAGTTTTATCCACCCATGATCATAAATTATTCTGCAGATGTTAATTAGGACATCCAAAATTTCTGTGGGCTAAGGGAGTCTTACTAACCTCTATTTAGAGATAGGGAAAGGAGGAATAGAAAAGCATAATGGCTTAACATTTTCGTCTAATACTCCTTCTAAGAACACAACCTTATTTTTCAATGCCTTAAGCATAAAACCATTCTTTGCTCACCAGCCTTCATACCCTGGCATCCAGATATCTGAAAAAGAGTGTATAGCTGCCAGGGATGTGAGGCAGTTAAACCTGGTATATGTAATCACAGTTCTTGTTTTCAACTTGGTTTTGTTGCTGCTTGATAATATTTATCTATACGTTATTAAAAGCAAACAAATTAAAATTTTTTAAAAGGAGCTGCAAAATGAAGCATTCAAATGTTAAGTCCAATTGACTTTAGAAATCTGTAATGCTTGAACTACAGCAGTAGGATTAAATCCCTTATTTTGTAGGCCATTGTATCAGGAAGGAATAAGAAGCCCGGGTATAAAGCAACCTCCTGTTGGCAAAGCAGTTAGCTTTCTTCTTAACTGATCTCCATTATATGTATTAATTATATTGGACTTGGGCTTTACTTACTTGATTGCCTATTGGTTTTTATTCTTTGTCTTCACTGCCTGAGCACTGAGCATTGCCTGAGCACTGCAGGAGCACTGGAGGGAGCACCTCCCAGACAGCTTGCCAAACGTGTTAGGAGCGACTGGAGAGAAAATCCTCCCTACTCACTGATGAGAATCCTGGACTGAAGCATGCACAGCACGACCAGAGACTTTAGCTGATAAATTCTAGTAAGTCTATTATAAAAACACAGTCTGAGGTTTTCTGTGATGCTTTTACAGGCATCTGCTCTACTTCATGAATGCACTAGACCTTTTCAGAGGAGTGACTGAGAGATTTTTTAAATATGGGCAAGATGTTTTCAGACAGCTCAAGCTGACACTAATAAGTCTCAGGAGGACTTATTAGCTCAGGTGTGATTAGAAATCAAACTGTCTGTGTGTACTTGTGCTGCACCATGCACAAGTGAATAATGTTTTCTGTTATGTAGTGTGCTGAAGAAACATCCAAGTGGCTCCAACCAAAGCTGTCTAGACTCATCTGAAGCTAGTGCTCATGTGGAGATAAAAAACCACCAGTGAATGCAGACTGATGCCAGCTACCTTATGCCATCTTGTTACTGGTGTGAGCTTAACTGGGTGGAGGAGGTGTCCCCTCCGCAAGCAGAAAGTAAACGTACGTACCAGTTCCTTACCAGGAGTTCAGTGTCCAGACACCTTTCAGGGTTGAGGACTGCCACCTGGTTAACTACAGACACTCTGTGGACTTTGACAAGAGAGATGGCTGCAGTTGCTGTTTGATTTGACAGCTACTGTTCGCAAACTGATAAAAGTATACAGGATTCATAGTTTATTTGTCCCCAGATTTTATTTTGTTTATTGTTTCTTGATTTTTCACTTATATGTCAACATGACCAGGCACTAAGTTCTTTTTTTGTGGCAAAACTTTAGGCTCTATTTTTGTGAACTAGAGAATAAAGTTTTGCCACAAAGAAAATGAACTATAGGGACCGTGTTATTTGAAGCTATAAGAGGATAATGAAAAATGAAAGGTGGTGTTTCACCACAGAAGTGGATGGATTTTATTTATGACACTGGGAATAGTTTATTACTTTGGGCTTTCTAACCCCCTAACAGGAACACTTTATGGAAGGCTTATTTTTGTCAAATGTATATGAGCACCTGTGTATCAAGTACTGAAGCAATCAGTGTAGCAACTGCAGCATTTTCCTTTGTGAACTTTCAGAACAGAAGCCTAGGTTTTGCATTGTTATTCTTTTCAGAAAGTGTTATACAAACACACCCAGGACATTGTATGGAAGTCTTGAAATGGGGTTTAAAAAATTTTTAAATATTGCTCTGAGAAAGTAGCTTTAGTGCTCAGATATTCACACTGAGCAAAATACAGCATTCAAAATGCTGCCTGAAATATTGTAAAGAAAATGTAACCAATCTGATACAGCTTTTCTTGTAGTATTATTTGGCGGTTTACATAATGCGTATGTAAGGAAAAAGAATGTATACCTTTGGAACCACAAGGAAAGGGAGAGGTTTTTGTTTTAGCTCATGCACACAGATGTACGTATTTTGGTTTGTGTTTTTTACAGACTTTCAGGGTTTTTTTGCGTGGCATATGATACCAGTAATCATGCCAATTTGTATATTGATTGGTATTTGCATGTAACTGTAACCTTTCTCAATATGTGCTGGAGAGTCTGCTTATTGAGCTGCTGGTGCCAGGAAGGCACTGAGGAAGGTGGGGTGAAGGCAGGGTGAAGGCAGATGGTTGTGTCTTGCTGAAAGCTTCTGGTTGTTGTGAGGACCCAGTGATTGGGAGGATGGCTCAAGTGGACTTACTTCTGCTTGACTGGGAAGAAAGTTTTGAGGCAGATTTGTGATGGGGGTAGGTTTGAAGAGGATTTTCACATGCAGTATCTTGGTGGATAAAGAGGCAAGAAGTAGGACTGGGTCCTTCTTCTTGGGATGAAAGTGTTTGTTCTTCCTTATTTTGACTTCCAAATACACTGGGGAAATGGGATGTGTTGGGGTGGTCCCATGTGACATGATGAGCAATGCCAAGGGTGTCAGCTGCCTTCCCAGGCAGCTCCGCTGGATTCAAGAGGCCAAGCTGAGAGCTGAGACTGCCAGGTGAAATGGGTGTTTGGCAGCCCTGGCCACAACCTGAAATGTAGCATTTGTCGTCCAGGCCTTCACAAGCAAAGGTGAAACAGCAGCATCTCAGAACCAAATTCTTCTGCAGGGTCAGAAAATGTGACTCCAACTCTCCTCCCTGAATCTTCCTGCATCACCCTGTTTTCCAGTCTCACAAAGTATGTCCCAGTCAGTCTGGCAAACTGATGAAAATTTTGTCTGTTGCTGGTGCATTACAACTTCCACATTCAAGCCTGGATGGCAACTATGTTTTTGGCTTCTGACACTGGCTGTCTAGGTGAGCCAAAGCAGGTCTCCCCCATCAGCACCTGCATCTGTAATGTCCTGACTCCTTTCCTGTATGGTGATCTCAGCAGTCCGATCTCACAGGCTAAGGGAGTGTAGGAGATATATAAGACTGGCCCTGAGACTAACTTCCATAAGCTTTGATTAACCAGTTTGGAGCCTTCTCTTCTAGCTATTTTCTGGGGAAGTGGGTGGAAGAAGAGGAATAACTGTAGGAAAGTGTCCTATTTCATTCTCTGGCTGCTTAAATAAAGATGAAGCTGGCAAATTCCTTTTTCATTCCTATTACTGTTCATCTTTTTTTGTTCATAACTCCCAAGCAATGCGAAATAAAATGTTACAGTTTCAAAGGAAAATTGGATTATACTCATTTGGAGGGAGGAAAGGAAGAAGAAAACAGGCTTTATATTTTGACAGAATTCAATCCAGACTTTAAAAAAATTAAAATGAATAATTTTGCAATATTTTGTAAGACTATGTATTCTAAAGACGCAGCTAATCAGATATGCATGCAAATTTAACACGGGTTGCCAACTCTCATGATTTTTAAATTTTTTTTTTTTTTTTGCTACAATTATGCGGTGTAAAAATTGGCCTCTTGTGAGAAGTTGCTGACAGCTCAGCAGTTCTGCTTCAGTGCTGGCTGCAGAGGGTGGGATGCCTGCCAGAGTGGGAGGGTGGAAGATGGCTTTGGACTGGGGTGCAGGATGCTTCCAGCTGAGGCATCTGTTGAACAGCCTGCACCGGTTTCTGCTATCCCAGGAGCAGCCACCTGTGGGGCAAACCAAGAAGCCTGCTGCATCTCCTTGCTCACCCTCTCTCTTTACTTAGGATGAAGTGAGAGAGAGAGAAGCAAATGAGAATATGTAGCAGATGCCCAAAATCTGTGTATTTTCCCATCTTATCCTCATTTACATGGGATCAGATCCCAGGAGGGAAAACATGAAGTGAGGAAAGGGGTAAGAACAGTTCAGAAATAATATACTCAGGGCAGGAGGTAAGAGACCTGGTCTTCTGGTCCTTGAATTGGTCACACTGTGTGGAGAAAAAGGAAAGCAGCATTTTCAAAAGAGATGGCAAACTGGTCAGGAGCAGTGCCTGATGCATGAAGTTCATGAAGCAAACAGATCAGGGGCTTGTCCACGGCCATGGAGGGACACAGGCAGCAGCACACGAAGAAAGGAACCAGGGGAAGCATCTCTGCCTTTTCACAGAAGCAGAAATATGGAGGTCTCTATGGAAGGTTTTCACAAAAGAAAAAGAGATGACCCTTTCCAAAGAATGGCTAAAGCCAAGATAAGACTACTCTATTCAGTGTTGTGACTATGTTTGGTTTTGTCTGTGGGTTATAATCTCATGAGGTTGGCAATGCTATGTGAATATATATATGTGTACACACACCTATATAATCTGTGGAACTTTGAAAATTGAAATAAAACAGGAGGCAAGAAAACATTTTAGAGTATTTCTCTATTTCTCCATTACTGTGATATTGAAATGCTGAAGAAACAGCTATGCTTTCATTAATTTGATGCCTTACTTATTTGGATTTTTGACAAAATAGCTAATTTCTCCTAAGTATTAGTCTATTGATATTAACAATCCTATGCGCAAGTTCGTGACATTTAGAAGACAGATATTGTAGAGTTAATTTTCTTTTATATTCTTGTTTATTTCAAGACAATAGTAAATCTTAGCTAGCCAATATTAATACCTTTAGTGAGTGCTGGTGAATGGATATCCAAGCCAACCCAGGAAAATAAGTCTTTACAGAGATTTGACCAATACAGATGCTTTGGGCTGTGCCAAACGGTGCATGGGAAACAGACCTTCACTGCCTCACTTCTCTCATTACAGGGTCCCACTTGGTTCAGTGGTCAGATTGGAAATTTCAAACCATGGTAGACAGCCAGTAAGATCCAGCTGAAATGAAGAAAAGTTGTCATTTTTAGCAGTCTGCAAATATGTGGGAGTGAGAGCTAGCTGGTAAACAACTTGGAGAAATATTAGGCTGACTTCTTTACTGCTGTGCATAGTGTGAGGCCTCCTGTATTTGTGCAAAGCATGAATACCAAATCTGATCTGTCTGCTTACTGCCCTCTCATTTTGCATGGTTGTGAACTACATGAGTTACGGGATGAGAGCTGGTGACTGAAACAGCGTATAGGCTGAAGATGTGCCACTTTGGACGCAATGACTTCGTTGCCTTGTGGCACAGTCGTCATCAACCTGACACTGTTCCCTGAAGTCCGTGGGATGAAGGCTGGATATAGTATGGCGTCTATGGTGCCATGCTCTAGCTTCAGGCTCAGGGTCCCCTTTACGCCCAACCTGGAGCTGCTACGCCTCCCGAGTCTCTACCTAATAGGGAACATCCCATTATGTTAGCTTTTTGGGTGTTGCAGAAGAGTGTTATCACATGTTGTAACTGAAATGGTGAGATTTGTTGCTCGAGCTATAATTCCTGAAGCATGAATGTTTTTGAGTGCTAATTTTAACTCAAAGACCAAAGACTTGAAGACTATTTTTAACTTAAAGACTTGATTCTCTGTGCTGGGAAACTGAAGCTAGGATACAGTCAAAGGACGTTATAAATACAGTGTGCCTATTCTAACTCCTCACTTTCTATTTTGATCATGTAATGAGTATTCAACCTGAGTGATTCCTATTGTAAGGGGATGTTGACTTTTTTGCAAGTTATAATTCAAATTAAAGAGGTGGCAAACTAACTTTGTAGTAGGTGTGCAGTTATATTATGGCTTAAAAAAGAAAATGGTCCAGAAAACCATGCCTGGTACTGCAGACTTCGTACGTATTTTAAAAAGGTCTTTGAGGGCAGACAGCATATCAAAGTTGATGAATACCAAATGGATCACATGTATTTGCGATGAAATTATTAACATTCAAAACTAAGTGTGTGGCATGGTGAGACAATAGCTCATATTTTTATTTTACACAAACAGAAGAGAAGCAGAATGATCTTAATTTCATGTCAAAGACACCGTATTTTTCCTCTTTAGAACTGTATAGTCAGATTTCAAGTATATAGCTTCTTGGATTTGGGCTCAAAGTAGGAACAGAGCTGGGCGAAGCTGTTTCACTTTGATTTTCCTGTGTAGGTAGCTTGGCTCTCTTTGAAAGAACATGGTTACTTATAAGAGTATTTAGAAAAACAGGGGTTGTTTTTAATTATTGGAGAATATGGGATTCAGGCTCATGGATGGAACATACTGCAGATCAAATGAGTTAGGCTTGTGTAATCAGTAAAAGACACGTTTGGCTTGAGACCTGTCAAATTAACTTTACTTTTGAACTGTGAATATCCAATTTATGAAACATTCTTGCAATGAGCAGCTTATTAAAAGTCTGTAGGAGAGGAGGTGCATGCATTAAAACATGCTCAAAAGAATTTTGAACAATGAATGCATTTATGGAAAACATGTTCTGTTCCTAGGCAATTTTTGTTGAGTAATAAGTGCTAAATTTGACTTAATTGCTGGCTATTATTATTTCTCACTGTTTCATGTGGTAAACCCATTGAAAATGACCCAATTTTGTGAATTGGGGATTAAGTGAAAAGAAAGTGAAATAGCAAGGATGATTTATTTCATTGTGTACTGAGAAATGCTTTCTAATACAGTATATAAAAATAAGGTGAACTCAAAATATCTTGATAAACCTATGAAAAACAGAGAGACTCTAATGTATTGTAACAGCACAAGGTCAGATGGAGCAGTGCAGTCAGTATGTGAGACTGTGGTGAGCGTGTGAGTCTTGCTCTGAGGTTGCACCAAAGACATCTCATTTGATCCAGTCCTAGCTGGGCAGCGGATCATTAGGACTTGGGAAACAAGGGGAGTCAGGTGCTGTAGGAGCTATCTTGCTCTCCTGGGTTGCTCTCTTGGCCTCAGAAATCAGTATGCCTTAGCTAGACTAGTCAGCTTAAACTGCTATGGTAAAAAAGATTGTATTTAGGTGGGGAATGCATCTCTAACTGCTCTACTAGGTCTTTGGGCTGTGGAGATGGAACGTGTGGATGGGCATGTACAAGGTAGAAAAAGCTATAGTGTTTCATACGATATCTTAGCGAATTTACCATGTTCTTGCCATAGGATAATGATATTTGTCAGTTATTGTACCTGAGCAAAGCAAAGCATTTGTGGAGTAAGGAAAGGTGACTAACCACAGCCTTGTCTTGTGCTTGACACTTATGTACAGAAATAGTGTCCTCTTTTGTGGTTGCTCCTTTCAGAAATGCATTAAATGTTATTAATATTTAGTATAAAATAATAACATGTATATTAACAGTATAATTAATATAATAATGTACAATATACAATATCATATTAGCCATTTCTTCCTTTTCCAAAGACGAGGAGTGCATATTGTGAAACTAGGTGTTCTGGCTTCTTAGAAAGATACATGTGATTGGTAGAGAAGATTCAAAGAAATGCAACTTTCATTTGAATTGGAAGGTGAGCCGCATCTCTAGTGTTAATGCACTTCACTGAGAAAAACTACTGTAGAAAGTTCCATTCTGCCGGAAGGGTGAAATTATTTGCCAAATCCTCACTGCTTTTGAACTATTAGATATCTTGATGTTCAGCCATTGAGTGCTTTGAAAATAGGGATTAGGGCCTTGAACCTGATATTGCATGGAAAATGCATGCAATCCAAAACCAGGCCTGATAATCAGAATGGGTATGGAGATGTGCTCCATTAAGCTGTGTCACTTGGTGTTCACTCTTCTGTGTAGATTAAGTTGCTGATCTGCAACTGAGTGGTGATGAAAGTATAATCACCCTAGGGAAGTGCAGGACTCACCAGCTAAGAAGTAAATGAAATACAGTTTCAGCTTAATAAGGAAACCCAACTAAACTCTATTGTCATAATTTCTCTAGACAAATAAATATCCACCAGTCTTTTGTGCTGATGGTCTCTGTGTATATATACACCCATGCACACACTCATATACGTATATACATGCATCATCTTTTCAAATCCTGCCTGGAAGGCAATAGAAATTATTTTATGTGACTATATGTGCCATCACACGTGCATACGTAGTTATATGCCAGAAGGTAGTCTTTATGCTTATATACAGCTTGATTATGCACTGTGCCTTTGAACACAATACCTGTACGTGGTTTGACATGTCAAGAGGTGCAATTAAAAGGTGAGTTTTCAGATTAGCTATTCGTATCTGGTAAGAATTGAAAAAGGAGGGTGAGCCTTATTGTGTATACCTGCAGACTTGATAGAAATGATTGTAGTTATAATTAAAATGGTTTTTCTGTAACATTTTCTCTTCATGTAATTAGAAGAAGGACAACCTTTGTATGAGGCTTTCTTCAAGAATGGTTTCCTTAGGGAGAAACTGAAATCTGTATTTTTACTCCCAGGCTTAATTACTGTTGCATGTAGCCTACATGGCAAACCTCTTCTTTTTGCTTGCCTTTGTTTTTGCAGTAGTTGTTGGGAAAGGTATCTTCTTTCTACAGATAGGTGAAAAGCCATAGGACAGAAGAGCATCCATCCATATCTGAGACAATACTGCAAAACAAATGAATAGGATTACAACAAGTAGTCTGCAAAAAGGCTGGAGCTCTCATTTTGAGTTTCAGAAAACTGCATTTTTCTTAAATGCAGAGATGTTGTTAGGCAGCGTACCAAGGATTTGAGTTTGATTTAATATTATCTGGAATAACTAGTCTAAATCAGAGGGGAGTCACTGGCATTATAGTAATGTGCAGCTGACATAAGCAAGGAGACCTTTCAGTGTTGGAGTCCTTCACAGACAAAATCATTTCTCTGTTAATGCCTTATCTTTATGTCTGTTTTGTGACTATCTTATAAAAACTGGTAGCATACTAACATTTTAGCTGCCTTATGAACATACAATTGTATATTTCTTTTGCTTTATTCATTGGAAAACGCTGTTAAATAGCCAAGTTAAATTCGGAGAAAGTCTTGCTTTCTTTTTTATTAACTAAAGCATTGATGGGTTATTTTGTAAATAAGGACCTGATTCTCTTCGTCGTTGTCTCTTGCTGATTTAATTCTCCTAGAGACAGTGAAAATAGTTCCTGAGAGTGATACCAAGGGAATCACTCCTGTGCACGTGAAATCATCCATGGAAAATGCTTTAAAAAGTGCTTTCTAGAGGACAGGCTCCAAAGACAAGATTAATATTGATTTTTTTTTAAGTATATGAACATGTATCTCATGTGAGTTCAAGATTTCCTTTTCTCCTGAAGTTACAGTTAGTAAGGTGCTTCAGAAGGCAGTTTTGGTGCTGCAGCAGAGCTGCATTTACTACTGTATTGGGTCTGGCTGAACTGGAATCGGTTTTCCCCTACAGCAGCCCTCACGGTGCTGTGGTTTATGCTGGGAGCTGCAGGGTGTTGGCAGCACCCTGGTGTGGTGGCTGCTGCTGAGCAGTGCTTACACAGCACCAAGGCTCTTTCTGATATTTTCCCCAGTGGGACGGGGTGGGCAAGATCTTGGGAGGGGACACAGCCAGGACAGCTGACCCAAACCGACCAAAGGGATATTCCATACCATATGACGTCTGCTCAGTATAAAGCTGGGAGAAAGGAGGAAGGGGGTGGGGTCACCCTTGGTCCTCCGAGGCAACTACTACGCGTATTGGAGCCCTGCTTCCTGAGAAGGCCCGACATCGCCTCTTCATGGGAAGTAGAGAATAAATCTGTTTGCTTTTGCTTCCGCGCGCGGACTTTTGCTTTGCTTTGCTTATATTAAAACTGCTTTTGTTTCACCCACAAGGGTTAGTTTATCTTCTTTCCCCTCTTTACCCTGTTGAGAAAACAAAGGGAAGGGGGGGGGGGAAGTGATAGAGCGACTTGGTGGATACCTGGCATTTAGCCAGAGTCAAACCATCACAACTACATCTGAGGGGGATGTGGGATTCAGACACTATGATTCATCTGGCACACAGAGTGTGCATCTCCATTACTGACTGGTGCAGCTTGGAGGGGGAAAGACAAGGCCAATCAAAGTGCACATGATATGTATGTGGGCACTAAATTTCAGGCCAGTTGCCAACTGTAGGCACCCACGGGGTGCCTAAACTCACAGACTTCCCCAGAAGGTTGTGCAGCCTCCATCCTTGGAGGTTTTCTAGAGCAACCTGGTCTGGTCTTGGGGCTGACTGTGCTGTGAGCAAAAGGTTGGACTAGAGACCTCCTGAGGTCCCTTCCAATCCAGATTAACCTCTGATCCTAATAGGTGATCAGCAGCTGACTGTAGTTCAACCACCCAAGGTTGGATTGTGGTTGGTAGCACAACCTCCTACCTGTGGGCAGCACTCTGCGTCCACACCACAGGAGGGGTTTTTGAAGGGCACCCTGGCACACAACTTCAGCCATGGGACCACTGGGACCGTGGAGCACACCAGCAGTGTAATGCAAATTTCAACCTAAACAGAGCCTCTCCTTTATAGTAAATGGCTGGTGTTGGCAATACACTGCTGAGGCATGAACTGGATCTTAGCATGACTTGGAAAAATGTCAGAGTTTTTCAAACTGATGTCAAACTGTCTTGGATCTGACAGGTCATTTTTTGCTAACAGACATTGTTGGAGTATTATTTCTTCTATTTTTTTTATCCCATTCTTAGTAATTGGAAGCAGTAGGACACAACTTGTTCTGTATTTCAGCTAGAAAACTCTCACATATTGGCAGTCACTGCATTAGGTGAGCCAAAGCTAACTGGTTGCACTTAGAACTTTTTTTTTTTTTTTTTTTAAATTATCAGACATAGGTATTATTCCCCATTCAGTTCATTTAAATTGTATTTTTTTGAAATAAGTAGTCAAGAGTGGTTTCCCCACTTGGCTTTCAAATGAATAGAAATATGGTCCTGTTCCAAAGACTTCTTCGTTTGAGGCCATGGTTTTATAATATTATACTTTACAATATAAATCATTCAACAGGTAGACATATCAACAGGTGCTTGATAGCCACCAGACACAATGAAATTAAAATCAATTCTTTACTGAAATAAAGTACTTATAAAAGCAGGAATTTTTTTTCCTTTACATTTAGGTGTTAGGATTATCTTTTTTTATTTATTCCAGTGAAATTTCTCTTTTCCACTTTACAAAGAGTTGCTAAATTCAGTTAAATTATGTAAGAAATGCTTTGCCTTATCTTTCTTAAAAGCATCATAAATATATCAGAGTCTATGAAATAGCTACATCTCCATTATAGCTGATTTATATATTTTTCTGGATAGTATATGATGATGTAATTGATTGAAGGTTTTACTTACATGTACCTGAGTGCCAAAAATTTTGTATGAAAGCCTTTCTTTTTTATCACATAATAGTATCCTTCAGTGTTTAATTTTTTATAAGTACTATTTTCCTTTTTATTTCTCAGCATATTTACTTACCTTGAATAAGTGGGATATCCAGCCTTATATAGGCTAGATTCAATACATAGGAGAAATCTTCCAGGCCAGTATTTAGATAGTATTGATGCAGATGGCAACCATTTAAGTGACTCCGTGTCCTGATTGTGTGCTCCCTGAAGACTCAGTTATATTTCAGAATACCACATTAAATTGTTTCAAAATCTAGCCTGAATACAAAGAGGACAACTACTTGGAAAACCTCCTCAGATTTGCTCATTCTAAATATTCAGAGGGAATGGCAGTGCAGTACCTCTACCTTTATAAGGTTAGAAAACACAAAGTGTTGGGATGTATATATAAGAATTCATTTGCATCTATGTCCACCTCAGTATAGTTTAAGAATCATAGGATCATAAAGAATGAAGGCCAATTGCAAACTTGCTGACATCTTCCAAATAAAATGTTCAAAGAGTGAACATCAGAAGGGGGTGATCTGAAGAAGTGTCATTCTATGCAGCGCCTCATACAAAGTCTGCTAAAGTTTGTAACAATTTCTTAAAATTCCTGCACATTTCACTTCAAACTTGTGAACTGTAAGACGCTAGATCTGACAATTTGCATCCTGAATTACAGATCTGTAATCTACTAATAGCTTTCGCTTTATGATTGGCAAAAATATTTTCAGAATTTGCCAATGTCTGCAAGAAGACTGATGTTTTGCCATGGAAATATATACTTAATGCAGTATGTTAGATTTTTTTTTCATGGATTATTTGTTCACAGAAGATAGGGAATATCATCCCAGTTTTGTAAGAAACTGAACTCTAATTGACATTCATAAGAGTAAAAGTCACGCAGTACTTTATAACACTTAGTATCTTGCAATATCACAGTTTATGTTGTTGGAGTAAAATATGACAGGATAAATTGAAGAGGATTTAAACAGTGTGTGCCATTACCAGTTCATGAGTTGGAAAGATGAATGGTGAGCAAAGCTTAATGCAATGAAGCCAAAGCTTGGTTTCAAGAACAGCTGTTTGTAGTTCTGATGATAAAGCTGTCTAAAGAATGGTAATTCTCAACAGCAAGTATTTGCCTGCTTATCAGAGACTTACTGCTGGAGTAAGTTATCTAACAATCTTCATGATCAGGCTGAAAAATTTTAGACTACTGATTTCAGGATCATTGCTGCATAAATCAAGCCTGTTTCCCCTACAGATTCAAGGACTGAAATTTATAGTTTGACGTCACAGAAGTTAATCAGGAAGAGAGAGTCGGGGCTGGGAAGACAAAATACAGAAGTCTATGGTTTTGGTTATGTATAATTGTAGTGTGATGTATAGTGCAACTGGTATATGACATACTCTATAAGTAGACAATATTTACAGTACCCTTTTGAGGTGCTTATTTATTGGCTCCTTGAAGCTTGTGACTGTTTCCCAATGTCAGTATGCTGTAATGGTGTAATAGCAGAATATTTCTTTAACATATCAACTAATAGAACTTATGTTTTATTTGAAAAAGAGGGACTCTGCAAATGTTATACCATAATTCTGTAAATGCCTTTACCTGAATTGTGGGAGATACTGTATCCTTCTCCCAGGTCAAACACTAGAATACTTCACATTACAGAGCATGGTATTTTGGTACTTAGAATTTGTGAAGTTTTACTATCATGTTGGATTGCATTATATGTTTGAATCAAAATAATATAACAATAAATGCAAACTGCAACCTGACCCCAGCAAACTACTTTCTGGTAACTGAGATATAACCTGCATGCACAGGCGAAAGGAAATTCAGAGGTTTGTTGCACACAGCATCTCCTGTTAATGTGGAGTGTCATATGGTTTGTACTGAATTTTCAACTTTAAATGTCAGAAATTATGCTGGATGTAATAGGAAGGATGCTATCTGGCACTGCAGAGACCAAGTTTGTTCCTCTCCCTTCTGTAGATTTCTTGTAAGGTTGGGAAAACTAAATAATCTTTTAGATCCCCAACTACAACATGGGGAGGACACTTCTCTACCTTACAGTGGTTTTGAAAGGATAAATATATGCTAGATGATGTGCTCAGAAGCAATGCAGTCTTTGTCTGTATTTATAACATGACTTTTGCAAAGTCTCTTGCTTTTGATTTGGGTAGAAGAGTGCCATTCTAATATAGAGAAATGCCAATAATTTATTAATGTACATGGTTTTGGATACAGCAGTATTCTGAGGACTAGCTTCTTGCCTTCACACTACAGTGAGCATTTTTTTTTTTTTTTTTTTTTGCCACAGCTGTGAAATAACTTGTGGCTAGGAGCCACATTCATTGCTTGAGAAGGAGGAACAATGCCTCAGGGATTTCTGTGCATCACTGGTGTGTTTTGTGAAATCTGTTTCTGGAAATGCTGCTATGCTATATTTCTATGACTAAAGAAAGGTACAAAGAAAACATGACAGAAGTCAGCACTGTTATTGGAAACTCACTGTAGTATAAAGGATCAGTATGGGTATCCATATACCAGTATCATGTTATGAGTTATGGATCTCATTTTGGAGTAAAATGTGCCTACGCGGGTCATTTAGCAACCTTAATCTCATTTTATAAGAGAGTAATTTATAAATGTCATGATCTCTGAAGAAATGAAATTGCTTTGTATACACTTTGTTTATACAAGGTAGACTCACAACCAAAGCATTGCATGTATTGCAATTTATTAGTGTTATGTCCATCATTCTCTCTAATTTAAAACACATAATAAAAGTGAGCATTGCCAACAGTCTTTACAGGGATAAGAAGGAAAGTCTGAAAAATGGTGCGCTTATATAGTTTTTTGTACTGTCTTCCAGTTTCAGACTTTGTTTCAGACTCTGGATATCTCTTCCTTTTCAAAGCTCATGCAATCTTACAATTTATTGACAGGTACAGCGGCTTTCGGGTGCATTGCAGGTACTTTGCCTGCATTGCCTTAAGGTCATGCAATGCTGTAAATGTCCGAATTAATTTCATTATATATATACAGCTCATGTTTTAAATATTCATGGCAGTAATCTGTTTATTATAATGGTAGTAGCCACATGCTTATAATTCTAAGTGTGTAATATGTCTTTAGCATTTTATGGCATATTCAAAACTGATAGAGAACATATAATACCCTCTGTTTTATGAGAGTGGCATAATGCTTAGTACAATCTATTCTTTTTCAACTTTTTTCCAGTTATTTAAGGGCTGTCACCGTTAAATGTATTGCCTATTATTGATGCCTAGCAAAACTATATATTCAGTAACAAACACTTTGCAATTAATATGAAGGTTTTGTTTCTTATCAATGTATATCTTTCTAAACACTGATACTATTTTGAATTCTTTATTTTAGTTCATTCCTTTCAGTTGCATTGTTAGCATTTGAAATACTGCTAAATATTGTATTCTTACACACAGATAAACAATGTCAAAGCAACTCTTTTAAGTTAACAATTGCATGTTGCTGAAGTACTGTCTTACACAGCAGGCTGCTAAGCAAAGTATGTGTATTATCCTGCTTCTTATTTAGTTTCAGTCACAATTTCCTTTCTGGAAAAGGTATTTCTGATTTTCATCTTTCCTATTGCTGTGGCTGCCGCTACTGCTTTAGTAATATTACCATTTTTATTGTACTGTCTGGTTAAAGCCAGGATTTGTCACTAGCAATTGTTTGCACCTGTAAGCTATAAATAGTATCCCTCAGTTATTCATTATTTTATTCTTCATGAAAAACTGCAACCTCCTTTCTTTATATGCTTGCAAGCTGCTGTGTCTGTCATTCATTCCTATTCTTTTGAAAAAGTCTGAAGACTAGATGTGTTTCCATCTTCCCCAGTGATCAGAGAGAAAGATCAAACATGTAGCTGCTGTTGAGTCAATACTGCTTGTCGTTGAGAAAATGACCAGCAATTAGCGAGGCGCACCAGCACTGATTTCAGCGCTGCACAGGCTGCACAGGCTGCACAGATGCAACTGAGAGCTGAAGCTGGTCACGGGGCTCAAAGCTAGCAGAGCTCAGGCTGTGATATATACACCCCTACCTGTGGAAACCTGGTTGTAACGCTCCAAAGCGCGACAGTAGTGCCAAAGAGTGCTTGGAAATGCACAGGTAGCATAATACCTGGTTTATGAGACAGCCTCTAAGTCACCTCCTCCTTTCACATGTAGCTTTTCACACTCAGGTTTTTTTATATTTCTCTCAGAGAGGAGGTGAATATATCCAGTAAACCAAAAAATGTGTTTATGTGCATGTGGGTGTATATATAATCTTTAATCTATCATAGGTTTCCAAAGCAGAAAAGAATTTTCCATAGAAACCTTGATAGTAACAAGACTGTGATTTCTTCACAGAAAGTTATAGAACTGTGGAGTCATAAATTTGTGTTAAAGATTAAAAAGAGAATTTTGGAGTCTGCAATTGCAATAGCAGTGATTGCTTTAGTTCAAAACAATTCTGTATTAAAGAGCCTTTTCGGTGGCTTTGAAGAGAAGCTGCTTTTGTGGTATGTAGAAGCTTCATTCCTACACTTGTAATTTATGAAAAAGAGAGAACACTCATAACTGTTTTCCTAGTTCAGGATCTGACAAGAAATCTGATGACAGATGTGACCTGAACCTGGCACAGAAGGGAAAAGAGAGCCGAAGAAATCACAAAAGTGGCTTGAGCTAAATAACTGGCTTTGACTTGTCTATGTCCATTGGTGAGGATCAACAAAGTCAACAGGATTTTCTTCTGGCTTTCTGACTATCTCAACATTCATATCCATTACTTCATGCATTTCCCTCTTCACTTGTAGGTGGTCAGTTCAAGTCACTTGCAGTTATGCTTTGATCTGTAGGGCCAAAGCACTCCACAAAGAGCAAAGGCTGATCTTCCTTTGCTTGTGAGTTCATTTCCATATTACTCAGGTACACTGCAAAACCTAAAAAGTGTGTGTCAGTGACAATTACTCTCTCTTTTCCACTTCCAAAATAATAACAGAACTGTATTATGCTTTAGAATTCTTGAGGGACCACAGCTTTTGCAATTTTCTGTGAAGGCTGAGAATCTGTTTTCTCTACTGGGAGTTAGTTCCAGCTCTGAGTGTGGTTTCAAGAAAAAGCTCTAATGCTTTTATGAATTTTGCTGTTGAAAATGGCAGTCCTATTGCTGCAGTGGGATATAGGTTTTCTGGAGAATCACGTGAAGATGATTGCATGACAATCGCTTTTAAAGAGGAGGTCTTGATATTATTGAATTTGACTTGTTGTTTAACAGGGCAAGCAGGTAGTGATGCATTTAATCACATGCTATTGATTCCTCTGTTCTGACTGAGTTAGTTCCTTTAAAGATTAAAAGAGTCATAAAGAGAGAAATTAATTGTGAAGACTACTCAGAGCTATAGTCATGTAAATAATAAGGAGGCTTTACATACAAGGGCATTATGATTCAACTTTCATTTGACAAGATGAAGTCCAACTTTCTTTAAGCCCTGGAAAGTGGAAGGTGGTTTTATAGCAGCAACTACAGTTGATAGTCAGAAACAGTCATAAATCCAGGTGAACAGCCTAGTTACGGAAGGTCTTAGCGATCTCAGGGCAGACATTCATCATGGGGAGTGCTATTATGGAAGAATTTGTGTATTTCCATCTGCTTTTCTCCTCGCCAGCATCACATCAGTCCTCCTAACATTCAGTTCTTCAGGAGACTGGACTAGCAGTGCAAAGTGTATTGACTGGTAAACAGTTAGTTGTAGGTTCCTGTAACAATCATTGTTTTAATACCGGTTGGATTGTGCTGTGCTTTATTCACATGTGCATGTTGGAGGGAGAGTGCTTTGTACCCTCAAGAAAGCTGGTGTGCTCAGCCTGGCAAATGCAAGAGTTTCTGCTAGGAATGGGGACATACTATCATGGACAATTCTGCAGTACAGCATCCTCTTTCTAGGGCTTCATACAAATGAGCTGAAAGAGAGGAAGATAATACACTATTAGGAGCCTTAACACTTATTGTATTGTTCTTGACAGGAGATTGTATTTTGGTTTAGTGAGGGAGCTGAGTGGTTTTTTGCATCTCCCAGTCAATGAATGAAAGCTGTAATACAGTGCATATTGTAGATCTTTTATTCTGGCAAACTGCTGACATGCCTTTTCTACACTGAAGGCTCCATGACAGAGTAGTGCAGAAGCTAGTTGCACCAACTTCATGGTTACTGTTCAGCTTCCCTGTTAAAGGTTGCTTGATTCCTTCTGCGTACAGCCAAAGAAGCATGAAAACCTTGAATGCAGAGTGAAGAATGTAAGCTATGCTGTGGATGAGTTTCATATGCACTAAGGGCATATGTGCAATGGTCGCAAGTGTGACAAGGTTGGCTGAAATTAAGAATTCTGAATTACTTTATCATCTGTCTGATTCCTCTTACGGCATTGGAATGCTTACTTTATCACAGCAAATAAGTCTAGCTGCCACAGCTTTACTGTTATATCTTCTATCCTCTGTGGCTAGTCAGGAAAAAAATAATCAGATTATTTCCTTCTTCTTGTTATATCTATGCCATTGGCTCAGAGAGTATGTTGCAAAGAACTCCACTGAGTCAGAGCAATATGCTATGGTTAATTCACAAAAAGGTGATGAAACATTTTGCAAATGGCACAGGTGGTATGGTACCTTCCTATTTTGAAATGCAAGTCTTCATTGTTTGCCAAGGATCCATCTTTAAGGTTTTGCTTATTGTGGTCCAGTGTCTTATTGGCATAAAAACAAAGTGCAACCTAATACAGAAAATGTCCAAGCAGCTGCCATCAACAGCAGGAAAGAAATCAATGACTAAACTATAAAGCAATGAGTTAAACTTGAGGAGCCAGTCAAAAACATGCCCACATTGCTTATGCCTCAAAATATGTCCTTATTCTACACCATACTTTGTTTTGCAAAAATACAGATTTTTTATCTTGTGTTTATTTCTTAAAATAAAAATGAGGTAGGCATCTGATAGGCCCCGGCTGATTGTGGATCTACTAATACGTGACTCTGCCTCTCACAGTACACAGTTCTGCTTCCTACTCCTCTGCTCCCTAAACCTCTTTGGCAGTCATATTTTGGAAATGAGGATGTCTTGAACAAATGTCAGAAATCCTGACTTTTCTCTCAGACAGACAAAGCTATGTGTTTTTACTGCTCTAAGGGCACCTCTGGTCATGGTTTTGCTTCTAGAATAATGTCTGTTGTCTACTCATTTGCTCAGGAACTGTACACATGCATTTAAAAAAAAAAAAAACAACCCTGCTTGCCCAGTCACATCAAGCACTCATGTAATAGCAGATTCAAATGGCAGTCATAATGGATTTAATGAAATTAACTGTTTTTCTGAGAACAGGTAAATGTGCACTTTATTCTAGGATTTTGATTTGCTGGTACTGTTAAGAGCATGTAAGCATTTTCACTGCAGAGAAGTTTCATGTTTTGATGGAAAATAATATTAATCAGTCTGAAATTTGATATGCTAGCTCAGCCCTTATTTAGACATCTAAATAAACACATTGATTTTATCAAAGTATTCATCATACTGAAGTCTACATGCCATGGAAGTAGAAAGCATTGCAGCAGGACTTGCTAGTGTTCAGCACTTTTGAAAATATAGCACTTACATTTGATTTAGGAAGCTGACTCTAGACAATCATATTTTAAAAATTTGAGTCCTAGTGCACAATAATATGTAGTGCAGAGTTTCTGTATCAAGACACCATCTTAAAATAACCTACTCTACCCTACCAGCCAGCATGTCTGTGTCTATGGATGGTTTGTTACGATGATGGCCTGGCTCTTTCTGATGAAACATTTTAAAACTGGTTGCTCCTGTATTTGAAATACTTTTTTTTCTACTTCTTTCTAAACTGTGTTAAATCTTCTACATTACAGCCTGCACTGTCAAAACATCATCAGTGTCTTGACACAGTTTTAAAGTGGGAAGTCTCAGCAGCTGAATGCAGATTGGCAATGCAAGTAATGCTATCTGGGAACAGAGAAGTTAGGGAGAGATTGAGGAATTTAGGTAATACATAATTCTGAGTTGGGTTAAAATTAAAAAATGAGGAATTTTCCTCACTGACTTTATAGGTCCTAAATGGTACATGCTGGTTGCCTTGGATCTAGTGGTCTTTGAATTGTTGTCAGCAGATTCCTGGAAGTCTTTGAGGCTACAGAAAGTGGTACAAAGATGCTCCATGGAAGCAAACAGCTGACAGTGTTTGCTGACACCTCCACTGGCTCCAATATAGCACAGCAGAGTCTTTAGGTCTTAAATAGTACCTCAGAGCCTCAAACTCTCTCATACCAGTGGCTGAAATGGAAAAACATGGAGTAAGACTTAGAGGTAAGAAAGACACAAAGTTCCTAATATGCTAAAGAGGATACAGCAATGACTTTTGGGTATTTTTTATAGCATGCTGTGAAAGTTACTGCCTTTTGTGTTTCACCTAGAACAGGCCAAAAAGAGATATCAAGGGAAGAAAAGTCAAATGAAATAGTCACAGGTAAGAAATGGTAGAAGGAATAAACTTTTTGTCTGCACAAATCTCACAGGATACCAAACAAGATCATGATTTAGGGAACCACCTGCTCTAAGAATCAGGCTTAATCTTAGACTGAATCTGCCTGGAAACAGGGTGATACCATAATTGCAACAAGTTATCATATCTATAGTAAAGCAGCTCAATTTTAGTGATTAGGTAATAAAACATGTGCTTTGCCCTGGAGCAATGTCCTTATGGCAATGACTCACATTCATGCTCGGTTCCCGGTTGAAGGCCCAAAGGGACACCCTCTTCATCCCAGAAGTGACATTTTTAGTGAAGCTTAGGAAAGATTTAGCACAAAAAGGCTGACTTCTTACTAAAGTTTATTTTATTTTTTCAGCTTACATAAATGTAGTTGTAAGACTCTTCGATAAGTTAATAAATGTATGCATCTCATGCCTTTCTTTCCTGCAATGTTTATATTACATGACTTTGATTTATTTGCCCTGTTCCACAATTAGTATTTTAGGTAATGGTCTTCTAGAATAAGTCCCGTCTATTACTTCATTTCAGTCTGGAACTCATTTGGAGAATACTTTTACTTTCCTTCTCATTTGGGAGTCATCCCTTCTCTTCTGCCTGTAACTAAATATGTCCCTTGGCTGGTGGTAGGCACGTTGCTTACTGGCACAGTACTTAGTGGTTCAGGAGAAATGTCAAGGTCTGACAGCAATCTGTTGGTCCAGACTGCTTGGGAACCACTAGTTAGACTAAAAAATGTTTTTCATAGCCTTCCTAAGCTCCTTCTCACCAAGTGCTAGCTACGTAAGTTTCTAGTGCTAAAGCAGGTCAAAGGGCTGTGCCAAGTATATGTAGGAAGGTGTGGGAACAGTGCTTTTGAAATACTGAGTCAGACTGAGTAGTGAGAGCTGCCAGAGTATGCCAGAGGTAAAGGCAAGGTAGCCCACCACGAACATTACGCCTGTTTAGCGTGATTGCTGACTGTTGGCCTTGGTTTGCTGTTGCTGAGAAAATTAGCCTATCCAGCACATCAGTGGTTATGTCAGTGTGTTTAAGAGGACACAATATAATTACTTTGTGTCAGAAATACTATGTAACTTCAAAGTCTTTGATTATTTCTACTTCAAAAAAGTAAAAATTAGAAAGTCATCCAGTACAAGCATTTTGGAGAAGTAAAAGGAAACCAGTGGAGCATGGTGGTGTAGTATTTCTCTTGCTTAGGTTTGTTCAAATTTAAAAAAGGGAAACTAGCCCATATGTAAGGATTTGTATCCATTATGGCTTGACTTACAATGTAAGATGCCATGGCGACTGCCGGTTGGACTCCCCTCTAATGGCTGCTGGTTTATCAGTCCTTATGTGAAAAATTCATCTCCTTAAACTCCAAGACAGATTTCTCATTAACCATCAAGACCACTGCATCAAGCACGAAAAGGGGGCAAAACATGTGTATGTGTAACAGCTACTACCAATTCTCCTCTTTGGGCTATGGCGCAGAATGAAATGAAATCGCAGGGGCCAGTGCTTTTCACAAGAGCTGTTTGCCATTGGAATGATTCCTAGTTTATTGCTGCCCCACGCACAGCCATAGCTGTGTTACATGTGCTGTGCTGGAACTGGGAGTAAAGGCTCTGGCAACTGCAGTGTGGGCACTCCTGAAAGTACTTGCAAATGAGGCCAAATTCTCTATGTGCTTCCCGCTGGGGAAATAAAGAAAAGGCTGAGAGGCTAGAAACCTGCTAGGGGAAGATGTGCTGTTGCTCTTCTACCACGTGCCTGGATGATGAGGGAACTCCTCCAGTACTGAAGGCAGTCAGTTCCTGGAGAAAAAAGCTAGTTGCTGTAGTTGCTATTAATGTAGCCTTTTGTTTTTTATATGTATGAGCAAAATGAAGTGTCAGTCAAATGGAACAATTATGTCAAATTATGTTGTTTTTCCCACCCTTTTCATGAGAGAGAAAAAGAGAAATCCTTGGATGTTTTCCTTGCTTTATCAGTTTAGCAGCTGGGATTGCTTAATCACACAGCCATACTTTACTGAGTCTGCATATGGCACTTGAATGTAGGAAAAGCAAACTATACATCACATGCTTTCTCCTCTGTAATTTATAGGATAGAATAGACAGGGTTGAAAGAATAGAATAGAACTGATTATTTCACTTGGAAGGGACCTACAATGATCATCTAGTCCAACTGCCTGATCACTTCAAGGCTGATCTAAAGCATGTTGTTAAGGGCATTGTCCAGATGCCTCTTAAACACTGACAGGCATGCAGCATCAACTACCTCTCTAGGAAGCCTGTTCCAATGTTTGACCATACCCTCAGTAAAGAAATGCTTCCTAATGTCCACTCTAAACCTCCCCTGGCACAGCTTTGAACCATTCCCATGCATCCTGCCACTGGGTACCAGGGAGAAGAGATCAGCACATCCCTCTACGCTTTCCCCCGCCCAGGAAGCTGTAGAGAGCAATGAGTTCACCCCTCAGCCTACTTTTCTCCAAACTAGACAAGCCTGTGAGGTCCTTAGCTGTTCCTCACAGGACATTCCTTCCGGCCCTTTCACCAGCTTTGTTGCGCTCCTCTGGACACATTCAGGGACTTTCACATCCTTCTTAAATTTTGTGGCCCAGAACTGCACACAGTACTCAAGGTGAGGCTGCACCAATGCTGAACACAGCGGGATAATCACCCCTTCTGACCAGCTGGTTGTGCTGTGTTTGATGCACCCCAGGATGTGGTTTGCCCTCTTGGCTGACAGGACACACTGCTGGCTCATACTGAGACTGCTGTCGACCAGCACCCCCAGATCCCTTTCTGCAGAACTGCTCTCCAGCCACTCCTCTCCCAATTTATACTTGTGCCTGGCATTACTCTGTCCTAGGTGCAGAATCCAGCATTTTGACTTGTTAAATTTCATCCCATTAATCATTTGCCAATGCTCCAATCTATCTGGATCCCTCTGCAAAGCCTCTTGTCCCTCAAGAGAGTCAACAGCACCTCCCAGTTTGGTATCATGACCAGTCTTGCTAATGATGCATTCAACTCCTGCGTTCAGATTGTTGATATTGAGCAGAACTGGCCCAAGAATTGAGCCCTGACGAACATCGCTAGTGACCAGCTGCCAGCCAGATGTAGCCCCATTCACTACAACCCTTTGAACTCTGCCTTGCAATCAGTGCTTCATATGATACATGGTAGATTGCTGCTTCTGCATCCAGAAGCATATTCTCTTTCAAAGCCTTTAATGCACAGGAGGACATGGAAGAAGGTCTTTCTGCTGAGCATGCAGGAGGGTAGTGCAAGTCTTGCCTAAAAGCACAGAGGTGTATGTGCTGGGGGGTGGTGAGCAATCTTTCTTGAAGTCACTGTCTTGTGCTCTGCCCCTAACACCAGAGCAGCTGTGGAGTTACAGATCCCCTGAATGATCTGTTCTACCTCTGTGATATACATGTTGAAGGCAAGAGAGGTGTCTTCATATCTGCCAACCTCAATAATGCTGTGCTCAGTGCACAAGACAACAAAATAATCAGTGTAGTTTCAGGGCCACAGGTACTTGCTGCCAGCTGGCTCCTGAGCAAGTGAGGCTGGGTTAGGGGAAGGGGAAAATCCTCTGTTAAATCAGGCAGGGTTAACAAACCCCTGACTTTTGGCATGCAGATGTCTGCCAGGGAATGACACACATTAGCTGAAGGAAGAGTGACCTTCTGCGGGGATGTATTTTCCTCCTGTGTGCCTGCCAGTGGTTTTGCACTGTTGCCTGTTGGCATGCAGATTGCACATTAGCTGATGAAAATACGACTGTGGATTTGTTAGGAGTGTTAATGGAAATGCTATTGACCCGAAGAGCTCACAGTGAACATTGGTGGTCCTTAAAGCATCTTTCCCCAGAATGAATAAAAATTCAGTGGTAAAATCACTCGATCATAATTCATTTAATCTCATCATGCCAAACACTAACATTTTTCTTTTACAGAATCATGCAAATGCTGTTATCAGGTCAGTGATGTCTCACACTATGCCAGCACCATGCACATTAGCAACTGGGCAGGACAGACGCATTCAAACAAATCATCGTCTGTACTCTATACCCAGTGCTGCTCTAGAAATGTCCGTGTAGTAGGGTATGGCACTCTCTGTCACCTCCTGATGATTTTCTGCTGAACATTGAATAGAATTGTTGGGAAAATCTGTGTATGTGATGTGGAGGAAAGATCAGTCTAATGATTCAAAAAGACAAAGGCACAAACTTGTAGAGTAAGAACTCTACAACTAGTGGAGGAAGGAAAGTATTGAAGGCAACCACTTTTTTGCTATAGTAATATTTCTTAACCTTATTCAAAAATATTTTTGTGGTTGTACACACTATACTTATTTTTATGAGGAGGAGGATGATGAGGATGTCCATGATAACATGTAGAAAGAAAGTAGATTTGAAATGAGACCCTATGCTTGGCTTCTATTTCTTTTCTTTTTCTGAAGATTCCATATTTTGATTTCTTTCTTTTCATTCCTTCTCTGCACTCTTTTGTTCTCTCCTTATTCTAACCTTTTATTTTATTGTATGGACATGGATATACTTATTTTTACACAATAGCTGTTGATCTAATGGTGTTACTGGAAGGTGAGAAGCTGAAGCAATGAGCAGTGCATCACTGGTAGGCTTGACCTCATTTCTTTTTATTCTTTTCTTATAGTGTGAGTAAAAAATGCTTAGAAGAGTTTGAAGAGAGCACACATGTGCACTTTCAGGACCTATTTGCACATCTGAAGGCAGCTGAGGAGATCTCTGGTCTTGGCTGCCCATTTTCACCTTCTCATCTCAGATCTCCAAATTCATGATTGTACTGGTACAAGTGGTCTGTGAATCTGTTCTGCACATCAAGACTGGGAAATAATCTGGGTTAAAGATAACTTTTCAGAAAAAGTGCACAGCTGATGCATCTGAGAGCTGTGGCAGATGCACAGGGACCTAAAGCCAAAGTAGGAGTCTCTTAAACTGTCTTTGCCTCTGAGAAAACTTATTTGTAGAGCTTCACCCTGACATAGAGAAACACACACACAAGCACGCAGACATCTCCCTCGTGATCAGATAGGGACTGTTCAGTTCTCTACCACCCCTTCTGCTACACTCCACAAAGCAGTTATTTGTTGGGGACTCCTTTTGGCAGGTAGGACCAACCCTTCTGCTCCGCACATCCGAGCTGCAGTCGGCTGAGCAGCACTGTCTGGCAGCAGGGAATGACAACAGGAAAGAAGGGCTATGACAAGGAACCTTCTGGGGTCCAAATACTATCCACCTGGGGATCAGGATTCCTGCTGGGGGGCTGCCTGCAAGGGACCCTTCTTTTTCTACCTGTCCTGCTTTGAGGGTCCTAGAAAGCTTCAAAGACTTCCACTTTGGAAACCAGTCTTTTTAAAGGGACTGTGAGGTGATAAGAAGTAGAAGCACTTAATGCAGCTACCAGGGAAAAAAAAAAAGTCTGTGGCAAAGTGTTCCTAGTAAATTTTTTTTTTTTTTTTCATAAGACCGTAAAGCATTTGCTTTTTAAGGACTGTTTTGATCTATGATAAATATTTTTTTTCTGTGTGGATTTGTACTTCAGCATCTATCCTTTAGACCTTTTCATTCATTGCTTCCTTTAAACTAGGACTTTATGTTCTAAATCTACTAATGTCAAAATAGGTCAAAATAATATTTATCATCTTGCCAGATACCGTTGCAGTGACATATGCACAGTTTTGTAAGAATAGTTTCCTGCATGAAGAAGGTAAAAGCTGAGATGACCTTTTCTATTATTGCTGTTTGTTTGTTTTTTCCCTGGTGATTGTTGAATATTTTTATACTTAGCAGGGTTGTCTGTTTTCTAAAATAGCTTCTTTGGTGCACTCTTTTTTCTTTTTTTTTTTTTTTTTGTCTAAAGGAGAATTAATAGAACATCTTACAAATTAAGACTAAATTGTTCTATTTGTGGCAGAGCTAAAAAAGGCAGGAACCCAGTATCTTTATTCCACCATAAAACAAAGGCAGAAGAGCAACAAAAACACTCATCTTGCAGAAAATATTTCATTTCAGTAAGCTTCCATGTATTCTCAGATCAGATGCAAGCTCATAGCAGATTTTTGTGCAGGTTGATGACAAGAGATCACTAGACTGAAGTAATATATCACCTTCGTACTTTGTTTTGGTCACCTGAAGTATGTGTTGATAGGGACAATTGTAAAATCTGCCTTTGTGGTTTTTCTTTCCTACCATTTTCTCTTCATCAGCTTCATTGATGGAAAATCATGTATTGTTTGAAATCCTCACAGTTTCTTAAATTTATGCCTTGAAAACTGTTCACTGATTGTGTTAATATAAAAGAAATTTCTATCTATCTCAGCTGGTGATAAAGTGGATTTTTAAAGTACTTCTCACTGTCATATCTAGATGCTGAACCTTGATTAGAAAAATAACCAAGACTCCTTGGCTCCTGGAAAGTGACAATGATGGTTTTGAATACTGTGAGATACCATGATTTCATGAGATTGACAGAGAATCACATATATTAGTCACTTGAGAAACAATTTGGAAAGCAGTTATTTCTGAGAATTTGATACCAAAAGATATTCATGTTTATAGGAACAAATCTTACTGATTAGTGGAATTTAAATCCCCAACTTATGAAATACTGAAGATGTGATATTTTTAGGTTATAAAGGTAAACAAGGAAGTTATGAAAGAAACACGGCCTGACAGAAGTACTACCTTTGAAATTTTAACTATTAGCTGCTTTCCCCTCTCTGCACTAACTCTATGCAGTCAAAGATTCGAAATCAGAGATGTTGGCTGCACGTTTCAGAACAACAGGACCTTGCTGGCACGTTAAAGAGGAGATCCCTTGGTTACCCTGCAGAAAAAGACCGAAAGTCTTCCTGAGATGAAGTCAATCCACAGAGCACGATCACACATGGGATACACTGCAGAGTCCTTACCCTGATGAAGTCATTGTCAAAAAAATCCCTGCGGGATGTCTGTGGCTGTTTGGATTAACAACTCACTGAAATAACTGGTGGCAGGATTGAGTCCCAATGCTGGCCACAGTACACATCATTATTAAACTTGATTGATTATAAGTAATGCTTGACTTTTCAGAAAGACTAAAATATGGTAAGTTTAAAGAGATAACATCAAACTGGCTTTCATTTACCGAGAGACAAACATTATATACAAGAATTAATATTATATTCTTCTGATTAGCATTGTAAATTTAAGTAATATCTTTGCAATGCTTAATTAAGTATAAATGTTCTTTAGATTTTGAGAGACTATCTGTTTTCTGTATCTAGCAATTTTCAGGCCAGGTAAATGTTTTTAAGACCAAATTATGATGTCAGCCACAAAGCAAGATTTTTTATATAGAGGTTCGTTAGTACTCTCTCTAGAACTTAAGCTTCCCAACTGTTATATGCAAAATTCAAGCCACCTTTGAGAGTAGTTTCTAGTGTGTGACAGCAGTGACTGATCATGTATAGTGCACATGCATGCACATGTATTTAAATGCATGTATACAAGTAGTTTCAGAGAAGAGATCTGTTCTTTCATGTTATCTGTGGCTCTGTCCTTATATCACTGAGAGTTAATCTTATCTGTTCAGAGATGAGTAAGTCTACTAGGAATGGTTAATTCCAGAAGAGGTTCTCAAAAGAAGTGTTTTAATAGATTTATCACACTGTGTATTGTGCACTTTATAGGTTTCAAAAGGAAGATGTGTCATGTTAAAATGTGTGATTGTATCTATGTGTCTTTGGAAATGGGATAACTTAGGGGATGGGAGCTAAGCGGATGACAGAAAAGGCCCCTGTATTTAGGAAGATTTTCCAGAAAAAAATTAATCTTTGTTCTTCCTGAATTAGTGCATTGTCCATTAGTACAAAAATTCATGAGGTTGTTTCCAATAAAATTGTATTTTGAATAATTTGTTTGGTATAGTAGTGGTGGAGACTTTTTTCTGAAGAGAAAACAATCTGACTGTGTAAGCAAGTTCATTGTCAAGAAATGAATGGACTCAGTGCATTGAGATGTCTTTGTTTCATGTAAACATGCTTTATCATTTCAGCACTTTTTGAAATAAAGTTCCAAAATTGTTTTCAGTCCATTTATGGATAGTTGGGTTCCCCCCTGCCAGGTTTTCTCATGTTCTGTCAGGGGAACGAAGATTCATACTGAGATCCAGTAGGGGGATCTCAGCTATTCAACTTTGCAATCATTGGGAACTGATACATATATTGACTATCATCTTGCTTCCCCATTATGTTTTGTTTTTCAGAGGTGTGAACAATAAAATAAATTAAAATTGCAGTTATGACCATTTTCTAGCATTTGTATAGAAAGATACAGAAATTGATAAAATATTACATTAGAATTAGCAGTTTCAGAACTAAAAGGATGTAATTCATAAAGTTTACTGGAAGCAATTAAAAGTTTGGTTCTGTAAGCAATAAAAAAATTTGCTCTTAAGCTGGTTTGTAATGAAGCCTAGTTTAATCATAAGAAAATAAAATAACTTGCCACATTCTTGATGATTTTCCAATGCACTTATCTAAAGAGGAAGGGGAGAGAATTTTAATTTTTTTTTAAATCAAATGTAAATTATGGGAGGAAGTGCTGTTCCTTCACAATTGCCACAGAAATCCCATAGCTGAATTTCAGTTCCTTAAAAGATAAATAAATGGAACAGGACATTAAAGTCTGGCATGGTTACTCCAGGCATTTTCTCAGGGACTGTCTGATGTCTTTAATTCTTTCTCTCCTGGGATCAACTCCCACATCCCACTTGGGATCCATGTGGAATGAAACCTTTTCCTTCGTTAGGAGAAGATTGTTGGTTGTAAGCATTATCATAACCTACCGATAGTGAGGACTGTTAAAAGGAAACAATGCCAAATCATGGCTGCTGCTCCTTGGTTAGACTAACACTGTTTTACCAGGAGTTTCTATAAGTAATAAGCAAGGAATTTTTTTTTCTCCAAAAACTAAATATACAATGTATTTATAACTTAGTTTGGAGATCAGTAGTGGTGCAGGGAAGTCTGTTCTTAATGGTAAAAATTGAGATTAGTTTAAAAATTAACCTAATATTAAAAATAAGTAGTTGAATAGCTGATGTTTTCAAGTACAAACCTGTAAACAAAAGAAACACCCAGAGACTCTTCACTCAGCAAAGACATTAGAAATGTGCTGAAATGAAAATAAGGAAAGGATTTTTAAAGTGGTATTTTCTAAGTTTTGCTTTTGGGCGGGGAAGTGAGGAGAAAACAGCTGTTAACTGGTGAAAAGCAAAGGCCACTAGAGGAAGGGCAGGCCAAGCAATGCAGCAGTTTTCTGCAAGTGATGACAGGAGTTTGAGGCATTTATGTGGTTAAGCATGGTACATTTGCAAGCTCAGGTTTTCACCATCATCTTACCAGCAGCTAGCTGTTGACTGCCTGGTGATGGCTAGTTTCTAGGCCTGGAGAAAACCTGCCCTTTCTCTGTCTTCGTTTCATGGAGCTGAGGCCGGTGCAGGAAAGCAAAAGAATTCCCGTAGTCATCTGGCCCCCATCTGCCAAAAACTTCACTGGCTCCTGGTAGCCATCTGAAGGGCTGTGAATTGCTGATGAGGCTTATCCAGAGCTGCTTCTCTCCTTTTCTTGCATTGCTTCAGGAGGTGCGTGACAAACACAGAGGAGAGAGAAAGATTTTCCCTGTATTAGGGAGGATTTCCTGGTGGAAGCTGTAAAATTAACGAGGAATGATACAGGGATGCTGGTCTTTCCACAATAAGACTTAGGCTGAGCCTCTAGCACAGCACTGCACATTGGCCTTGTGGCCATTCAGCTTGTTCTGCTTCCACTGGAATTATTTGTAATTTGTCACCATACTGAGGCGCTTTTTTCATTTTTTTGTGGAGGCAGGGGAGGGGGAGAATAAGTTGGGTTGTATCTATTCTGACTTGATATCTGGTAGTAAAATCATTCTGTAGGCAGTCCTAAGAATAATTAGAACAAATGCCTTAGAAGTGGAAAAGTAATTCATACTGCCAAAGTGAAGGGACATTTTGAATAGAATAACATAGAATAGCATAGTATAGCATAGCATAGCACAGCACAGCACAGCATAGCATAGCATAGCATAGCATAGAATAGAATAGAATAGAATAGAATAGAATAGAATAGAATAGAATAGAATAGATTTCAGTTGGAAGGGACATACAACAGTCATCTAGTCCAACCGCCTGGTCACTTCAGGGCTGACCAAAAGTTAAAGCATGTTGTTAAGGGCATTGTCCAAATGCCTCTTAAACACTGACCACCTCTCCAGGAAGCATGTTCTAGTGTTTGACCACTCTCTTGGTGAAGAAATGCTTCCTAATATCCAGTCTAATTTTGCTAACTGAATTGCAGCACTGGGCTTTCATGGGAAATGGGCTGGTACACCAGCGGCACAAGTTGTTCTGAGGTGGATCCACATTTCAGAGTTGTGGTGTCTTACTCTACATCTCTGAAAATGTGGTGGAGCTCAGGCCCCAATTTGAGAGGCTCTGGGCTCCATGAGCTGACTCATCAGAGGACATACACTGCTTGAATGCCAAGTGAAGCAATGCAAATGAGTTGTCTTTCAGAAAGCTGTAGAACATTAAAAAAAATATTTTGTAGAAGCTGACCTGAAAGTAACTGAAATGAAACCTTTTTGCATATCACTGAATTGCAAAGAAATGAATAAATAAATGCAATATGCATTTTCTCAGGAAAAATATGCATCAGGGTGTGAGCATAAGAAAGTAGAATCCAAGTCCTGATATTTGGGGAAATTTCAAAGGTTTTGGAGCCAAGAATCTTACTCAGAGTCAGGACATCCTACAAAGGTCTTCAAGGGGTAAGAAGATGCATGTTCAGTGTTCCCTTTCCTAATCTCTTGTTGAGCTTGGACAAATTTTATGACAATAGCGTGTACCCAGAATAACGTGCCTTAAAAAGCTGGAGGGAAACAGGACAGATGAGTATGTTAGAGTATTTTGGGTGGACACATAGAGATGAGAAGGACATTTTGCCTCCTATCTTGCTATAGGTGCCATAGAATTAAACCTTTAAATCTGATCTGGTAATCCTAATTCCATTTTATAGTTGACAGAGAGAAATGGACACTTCCAGAAAGTGCTTCATCTAACCATTTTTAGACACATCATTTGGGCTGAGCTGGATCACTCTTTTGAAATGCTTTCTTCTTTCCACTGAAAACAGAGTGCTCAGGCTGATTTGCTCAGACCTGGCTGTCTAACATTATATTCCTATGTGAGACAGGTTAAATTTCACCAAGATCGTAGCAGAGAGGAAATGCTGATCCAGACTTGATCAAGAAGTGTGTTTTATCATTATAATCTTGTTCTAGTCCATCCGCAGTGACTGTATGACTCGATATGAGAACCAGTCAATAGTTACCTGCCTCATTCTTAAAGTCAGACTGTTTTCTCAGGAAAAAAAGGCAGCTTTGGATGACAAAGAGAGGGAGGGTCACTAATAAGTAAACATACTGTTTCCGTTCAATCCATCAGAAAATGTGTAGAGAAAAATGTAATGACCACTTAGGCTATTTCATAAGACTTTATTATCTAAAGTGACTGTTTCTTAAGAGATACTCTTTAAACAATCAAGGCAGAATAGTTCTAACTTACTGAACTATCATATTTAGTCCATGTGCAGCACTGTGATATGTTGCCACACAGGGCTAGGCTTTGGAAGCTGAGCAAGGCTTTAAAGTGCCACACTCACCCACTTACTTTTTTCCTAAAGATTGTTTTATGAGCACACTTTGTGGCACCATGGGTTGTTTCCGCTGAATAGTAATTAAATTTCTGCCTAGAATCTTACCCCCTGGGAAGCAGATACTAAGATGTCTAACCCAGAGGGCCCTCCAAGGAATGTTATGCAGTGTTCTATGTTACATCTTCATGAAAACTTAAATCCTAACATTATTTTGGATGTTGCAGGAGACTCCCCTGACATATATATATATTGTAGTTCTCAAATTCAGCATTTACCTGAAATGTTAGTTTTTCTTTCTTCAGAGATTTAAACACATTGAATGAATATAGTGTGTGAGGTTATACTGCTCTGCCACATAAGTTTAGGGAGGTTTCCTGATTGCATATTACAAATATTAGGGCTCAAATATGATCTTGATAATCTTGCTGACCAGTTTGTCTCTTTGTGCTTCCTCCTTTTCATTCACCTATATTTGTATCACGCTCTGGGAAACATGGAGAAAAAGAAGCAGTAGGCTTTGCAGCGTGCAATATTTCCATGCACACATTGATCTGCTACAGAGTTATTTTTCTAAGATCATACTTTGACCATATTCCTGGACTCTCCATCTCTCCCTGGTACCCCGTTATCTTCCCTCTCAAGGACCTTCATTACCTATTGCTAATGATATTATCTGTCATTCACTGTTAAGATCCAGTTGGCCCAGGATGTTCAAGTATATCTTCCATTTGTTAATTATCAAACAAGCATTTTTGGCTGTCATTTAAGCTAGGAAAGACTTCTGTATAAAAGCATTATTTGTAAAAAGTGCTCTTTCTTTGTGAACTGTAAATTCCTGCCTCTACAACAGAAGAACAAACTCTATGAATTTGTTTAACATTTCATTCAAAATTTCCTTTTGATTTTGTGACTATTCAATCTAGTTAATCACCCCCTTATCATTATGAATATAAGATTTACCTTCTCACATATCCTCTCCTTTCTTTTTAAGGTAGGGTTTTTTTTTTTTGTCTACCTCACTAAAGTCTCTCCCATTTAAGCCTTAATATCCTCATTGTTCATCTCCTCTGGTTTTTCTATGGCTCTAGAGGCTTGGGGTGGGAGGAGTTTTCTGCACTCTCTGTTGCTCCTCTTCACTTTCACACAGTGTTCCAGTTAAAGCTGTACTGATTCATGTACCAGCCTTATAATCATTCCAATATTATTTACTGTTCAGTACCTTATACATCTCAGCACTGCTTGTTTCATTCATGAGCAGAATTCTTTGCTGAACTTTTCTGCAGGATGTTCATGGTCTTCTCCCATGAAGCATTTTACTTGCTATCATTTCTTCCTATTGACTTGCCTAAAATTGAGTTCCTGTTCTCTGAAACATAGAAGTACTCATGCCTTTCCCATTCTTTCTCTTTTCTTCCTCCTTCTGGGCTATTTAATGCTATAAGTATTGGTATTTTACCACCTAAACTATTTAAAAATCCAGAGTTTTTTTCATGCTGTGGTTAAAATATTTAGCATGCTCAATTTCTTCCTCTGTGTCTTTTCGATTACCTTCTTAACTTTTTTAAACAAACAAACAAACAAACAAACAAAACACAAAAAAACCCCACCAACCCTCTCAGAATATTAGTTTGTCAATGTTATTTTATGCTACGATCACTCCATGGAGGAAGTTGAACTTAATTGTACTGTGTCACTGTTACTTAGTGGTGTGGCTGTAGTTCTTAAACCAATTCCAGCATGTTTTAGAGGAGAAACCTCAGAATAGCTTCGAGTCCTGCATACTGTGAAACAAGGTGTTCTGAGAAGACATAATTTTAAGGATTAAGTGCATGTGACATATTTTGTATTTGGAGCTGAAATGTCTTACAATCATTTGACATTTGGAGCTGTTTCTTTTACACCCCTTAAGTCTGTGTAACTAACTTCCTTTTCTTTGTCAACTGCCTTTTGAAATACCAGTACCATGTTACATATTTATAGCTCAAGATTTGTATTCTGTCACACTCTGTTGAAGATCTCTTCACTGATTTCTTATCATGTGTTTCAGATATAATGCTGCTTCCCTCCAATAGAAAAACTCTCTTTCCTGTGTGTTTTAGGGTGAGGATTTATATTTATCTTCACTTACAGTAATTTTCTGTGTTTCTGTGATGTCTTATGTCATTGCCAGGCAGACTAAATCACCTAGTTTTGTTTCTCTGATTCTCCCATTGCTTTCTGACATTTGTCTTTCTTTATAATGGATCCTGCAACTAATAAACTAGCTTTGAATAAAACCCCTGCTGTCTCACAGTGTGTTGCTTTTCAGATGTTATGTCAGATGTTCTGCTGTCATACTTTCAGTACATATTATAATTTCTTTCCTGTCTCTATCCAGATACAGCGTTGTGTGTCATGTGAGGAAAGAGATACTGAATTTGGATAGTACATGTTCAGTTTCAGATAACAAATAATAAAACATGAATGTTTTTGAAAAAGATAGGAAGAAATGTCTGAGCTGGAGAATATTGCCTCTGGAACAAAGTAAATTGTCATAGAATCTTAGAATCATAGAATTGTTTAGGTTGGAAATGACCCACCCTTAAGATTATCGAGTCCAACCCTTAACCTAACACTGCCAAGTCCACCACTAAACCATGTCCCAAGTGCCACATCTACACATCTTAAATACATCCAGGAATGGTGACTCAATCACTTCCTGGTCAGCCTATTTCAGTGCTTGACAACCCTTTTGGTGAAAAAGTTTTTCCTAATACCCAGTCTAAACCTCCCCTGGTGCAACCTGAGGCTGTTGCCTGTCGTCACTTGTTACTTGGGAGAAGAGACTGACACCCACCTTGCTAAAACCTCTTTTCCAGGTAGTTGTAGAGAGCGATGAGGTCTCGCCTCAGCCTCCTTTTCTCCAGACTAAACAACCTCAGTTCTCTCAGATGCTCCTCATAAGACTTGTACTCTAGACCCTTCACCAGCTTCATTGCTCTTCTCTGGACACACTCCAGCACCTCAGTGTCTTTCTTGTAGTGAGGGGCCCAAAACTGAACACAGTATTTGAGGTGCAGCTTCACCAGTGCTGAGTACAGGGGGAAAATCACTTCCCTAGTCCTGCTGGCCACGCTGTTTCTGATAGAAACCAGGATGCTACTGGCATTCTTGGCCATCTGAGCACACTGCTGGCTCTTATTCAGTCAGCTATTGACTAACAATCCCAGATCCTTTTCCTTTGGGCAGCTTTCCAGCCACTCTTCCCCAAGCCTGTAGCATTTCATGGGGTTGTTGTGAGTCAAGTGCAGGACCCAGCACTGAACCTTGTTGAATCTCATACAGTTGCCCTTGGCCCATTGATCCAGCATGTTGTTTCCTCTGTAGAGCCTTCCGACCCTCAAGTTGTTCAACACTCCTGCCAAACTTGGTGTCATCTGCAAACTTACCGAGGGTGTACTTGATCGTCTCGTCCAGATCATTGACAAAAATATTAAATAGAACTGTCCCTAATACTGAGCCATGGGGAATACTTGTGATTGGACACCAACTGGATTTAACTCCATTCACCACCACTTTTTGGACCTGGCCAGCTAGCCAGTTAAGAATATGCCTGTCCAAACCAGAAGCAGCCAATTTCTCCAGGAGAATGCTGTGGGAAATGATGTCAAAGGCTTTACTAAAGTCTAGGTAGAGAACATCCACAACCCTCATCCACTAAAAGGATCACCTTGTCATAGAATAAGATCAGGTTTGTCAAGCAGGACCTGCCTTTCATAAAACTATCCTGCCTGGGCCTGATCACCTGGTTGTCCTGTCTGTGCACGTGGTTGGCACTAAAGATGATCTGCTCCATAACCTTCTCTGGCACTGAGTTCAGACTGACAGGCCTGTAGTTCCCCAGATCCTCCTTCTTTAGGTGGGTGTCATATTTGTTAACCTCCAGTCACCTGGGACCTCCCCAGTTAGCCAGCGCTGCTGATAAATAATGGAAAGTGGCTTGGTAGGCACTTCTGCCAGCTCCCTCAGTACCCTTGGGTGGATCCCATCTGTCCCCATAGACCTGTGTTTGTCTAAGTGTTGTAACAGGTCGCTAACCATTTCTCCTTGGATTATGGGGGCTTAGTTCTGCTGCTTATCACTGTCTTCCAGATCAAGGGGGTGGGTACCCAGAGAACAACTGGTCTTAGTATTAAGGACTGTGGCAAAGAAGTTATTAAGTACCTCAACATTTTCCTCGTCCTTTGGTCATTGGTGTGATGGATAAAGATGAATACACCATAGCACTTGAAAGTGGTGGCTCTTTGGGGACAATGGGATGAGGAACATTACCTAAATATGTTCTTATAAGTAAAAGCAGAAAATCTCAGTAAGAACTTGTCAGGAAAAATCTATGCCTGGCAGAGTTATCAGGAATAGGAACTTTTTTTCTTTTTAATAAATTAAGAACAAAAGAAATATTGGCAAAGATGTCAGTCCAATATGGAATGAAAAATATAAAATTGGTAGTATGATTCAGGAGAAACAAAACTGTTTAAGAAATATTTCTTTTCTGTATTTGGAAAGAAACAGGATGATGTATTCTTATTACATGAAAATAATTTAGTCATTCTGATCCTGGTTCATAAACAATTAGGATGTTAAACAACATCTGCTAGGGATAAGCAGTTTTTAATCACTAGAACTTTTAAGTAGGTGATTGGGAAGATATCTTCTACCCTAGTGTTAATTTTTAATACATATCAGAAAAATATTGCAATTTGAGAGAACTATTACAGGGCAACATTGCTCCAGCATTAACGAAAGGTAGTTCGTCTGACATATGTAACCGTAAATTGACATCAGTCCTGGGCAAAATAATGCAAAAGTTGATACTGGATGTAATTATTAACATCTTAAAGGTTAGCAAGTAAATTAACGATAGTTAACATGGTTTTATGGAAAATAAGTCTCATCAAACAACCTTTATTTCATTTTGGAGGGATTATAAATTAGATTGAAAGACTGGAAGAAAACTATAGGTAAAACCTGGTTTCATAAAACTGCTTATTTAGTTCTACATGTCATTCTAGTTTTGGGGTTTTTAGGACCTGAGAAACTGCTTGCTTTTTTCATAAACATTCAAGATTAAATGTAAAAGTCACTGTTGATTTAAAACAATCAAAAAGACTGATATCATGACTGAAAATCTGCACCTTCTGGGAAGAGCGATCACAAGGTGTGACAGATTGTTTGGGAAGGTCTGTCTGCAAGAGCAAGTATACAGGACGGAGAGCATGTTTACAGAAAGGAAGTCTGTGTGTAGGAAAGGAGTGACTTCCGGCAAGATTTGGGAATTACGGTGGGTGAACAGCTCAACATGAGCATCCAGGTGATACTTTGACAGAAAGACTGTTCAGTCATTGATCATGTTAGTATAAATACTGTGGGTAAACCAGCACTGTTCTCATTGCTAATATATAGTGCAGTGTGTGCAGTTCTGATGCCACTGTTTTCTCGAGACTTGAGCAAAAGGAAAAGATGCAGGGGAAAACCATAAAAAAAGGATTTTAAAGTTGAAGACAATACCTTTTAGAAAGGGACCTGGGGAGCTCAGGCTTTTGTAATGTGCCTTAATTACAACCTACAAAATCTAAAAGAAAATGCTCTTTACTTTACCTAGGGAAGGCATAACAGAAAATGATGTCCAGTAGCTGAAACTGGACAAAGCCAAGTTAGAAACTAGTCATCAATTTTTTAATGGTGAAAGTGACTGATAGATGAAGAACTATATTCTCTGTCTCCTAATGCCTTCAAATCTAGACAGGGTACCTTTCTGGAAAACATACTTAAGTTAAAACCAAATTACTTGGTTTGGTAGCTCTTCTAAATTGGAATTCTTGAGTCACCAGACATTGCTTAGGGCACAGGCAAGGGACTGCTTTATCTTTGTCCATCCTAGGCAAAGTGTCTGCATGCTGTCTTTATAGCTAATGCTGTCTTTATAGCTAATGCTGTGAGTAACCTCTCCCTAGGAAATTTTTTTTTTCTTCCTAGGACAGTACCCTGCCATAAAAATTGATGCTTTGCCATAGTTTAAAATTTATTTAAAGGAGTTGATGTTAGTAGCACAGACATTTTCCTCCTGTATACTTTGCCCATAGCCTGCCTCCTTTTCTGTCATTTCCCTGTTCCTTTTGGATATCACTAACCTCAGTGTTTACCCTACACTCCGCTTTGGGAATGGAATGTTCCCAGGCGACATTCAACACAAACCCCATAAAACAAACCTGATTTGCTTTATTTAAGTCCAAGGTTTTGCCTCAAATTAGAGTTTCAAATTAAGAAGTTAGGAGGGAATTTTTAAGAACATTCTAAATGATTTGATAGTTCCTTATGGTTTTTCTTTTTTTCCCCACAAACTGATGAACTCCTGTATTTTTGGCTGATATGTCTTCCCACACTTATAACTGAAAAGCCAGCCTAGCAGTCAAAGTAATTTTTTTGGGGCTGAAGGAAGCATACTTTATTAAATTAAGCACATTTCTTGCCTTTCATCTTGTTTGATATATCTTGCATGCTGCAGGATTTTTAAAGTAACATTTTCCTATAAGCTCCTTGACAGTCTATCACATTTCTTCTGACCTCATCCCTTAGAACATATCCTTATTTAATAAGGTATCTTTGAGATTTTATATCATAGAATGTTCATAAAGGACTTGTCAGATAGCCAATTTTCTGCAGCCATTTCTAGGGAAAACAAGCCGATCTAGGCTCGTTTCACGTTTATCACTGGGTAAATGAACCTATTCATCACTTCACACTACGACACTCAAATCCAGGAAGTTTTTTGTCTTAATCATTAAAATCAGTTTTGACTATGTTATCACATCTAATTAAAACCACAACATTAAACTTGTGGTAACAGAGACGTGTGCACAAATGCCCTTTTTTTTAAAGGCCTTTATTTCATTGGAGTATTAGACAGAGGATATACCTGTCCTTTTCTTGGTGGATTCTCTGTTATATAATTCTTTTTCCTACTTTTACCCAACTGCTAGAAGGAAACAAATGCTTTAGTAGGCAACTTCTATTTTCCTCTCCCCTAAATGCCTTCATTTTGGCAGGGAGGAAGCATCTGCACAGTACTGTAATTTCTTCCCACTAATGTTCACTCTGATGAGAAACACAGAGAAAATCAGTCCTTGGCATATTTAGAGGTTGGTATTTGCTTGACTAAAAGCCTCCTCACTCCACATTTTTGAAGCTCCATAGTGATAGTGTTTGCCATAGATGTAGCCTGTGTCTGTGACCTTGTCACTTGCATGAAAAGTGATTAATGATAACTCATACTATTTGCATTTTGTTATGCATGCAGGCTCATGTTGCAACAGCTTTTGTAAATATTGTCTAGCTGTCATCAGTGAATATTTAGACAGGCCTGGTCACATTAAAATTTAGTCACTTTATTTGACACCTTCTTTCCTTGAAATTTGAATCTTGACATTGTATTCTTTGAATATGAATTTCACAATTCAGAATTAACCTTATTTAGTCTTGCATTTTCAAAATACAGACCAGTTTCTTCTGCTTTCTCATTTATGAATGAATAAAAGACTTTTCCTTCTTTCAAGTAATCTTTCCTTTCAGTCCCTAAGAGATTTTAATCTTTTCTGTCTTCATATTCAAAACGTGTCCCAGTTTAACAAAGGCTTTTGTGAGTTCAAGACATATTAAATTAATATAACATGAAAGATGGTCAGATAGTTAAATATTCCCAATGGGAAATACAAAAGAAGCTCTTATGGCCAATAAGAAAATTCTATTCTGAAATTTAAGAAAGACTGTGGTTGATAGAATCTCAAAACAAGAGGTGTTTTTTCAAGAGCATATGTTGTTATGGCTTGTAGTAAATTTTCACAGCTCCCATTTAACCTTAAGCAAGGGCTAGGTTCAAAGAACAAGAAACTTGCATTTGAATATTTTATTCTCTAGGTAGCCTTGGATGGTCTATAGGTCATGTATGTGCCTTTGATCTGAAGCCCTCTCGTCTGTAAGCACTATATGTAGATCATTGATACCTGCTTCCTTCTAGGAGGAAAGTTTGAGGTGGGATTGGTCAAAACCCTACCTTGCCTTTCAATATATCCCAAATGAAGCATTTAAGATATGTATTACAGAATCATGGGATAATTTAGGTTGGAAGGGACCTCTGGAGTTCATCCGATTCAACTCCTGCTCGGTTTGGGCCCAACTAAATGAGGTTGCTCAGAGTCAAGTGTTGAATATTTCCAAGGATGACAATAAACTCTTGGGGCATCCTGGTTCAACATTTGAACTCCTTCTATATATTAGCAGACAAATGCAGACATTTAATGGAAAAGCTCTTCTTTTACATAGTTTGGCATTACAGAGCCTCTTTTTCTAAGGTACTACATCTGCAACCTCAGTGAATGGCAGGAGATCAAGGGAGTTTCCCATCTTGCTTTTTTCACCTATCAGAGTAATGTGTTCCTATTTTCTCATGGATAAACCATACACTAGAGTAGCAGAAGTCCAGCTGATGCCTCACTTTACCTCCTTCCTGTCATTTGAGTCATCGACACACAGGCAGACCAGACCTATTAAAGTTTTGTGTGTTGGTTTGTAAGGTGCAATTTTGTATGTTGTCTGTGATCATCTCAAAGGATTTTCAGGCATCTTATTTTTAGTTTGGATAATGTCTGATCAAAGGAGACAGGGTTAAGGTTGATACAGGAGAAGCACTCCTTAAGTTAATTCAATGATTTTTCAGGAGAGCATCACTTAAGAAAAATGTTAAAGTAAAAGCAAAAATGAGGTGTGCTTGGCAAATCAAAGAGTTCTGTAGTAATTGGTGCAACAGCAGCACAGCCACACATATTTTTGATCATGTCCTGGAATAAACTAAGGTGGACTTATACATATACAAATCACCTTCTTGAAAAAAGGAAGGAAGGAAGGAAGGAAGGAAGGAAGGAAGGAAGGAAGGAAGGAAGGAAGGAAGGAAGGAAGGAAGGAAGGAACCCACCTTTGCCCTTTCGAAAGGGCAATGTATGAAACAGAAAGGACTTTTTTCTAGTATGCTACGCTAAGAAAATGGCAACATGTTGTTTGTTTATTAATAATAACAGAAAGGTCAAATACTGTTCCTTCTGCTATCAACTCTATGTTCTGTCTGCTGGGGATGAAGGCCATGTAGGGTCACATCAAAAAGATAACGTTGTCTGCTTCAAGCTGTTACTTAGGAAATTATAGGCAGAATAAGCACATCTTATAATTTGATTATTGGTGATGTTTGTCATGAATCACAAGGTCAAAGGCATCAGAGTACATTTTTTCCAACTTTAACACATTTTGGTGGTATTTCTATTTTAACATTTATGAGTAAAATGCAAAGACTATTGTTTTTAGAGTGAGTGCAATATTGTTGGAACTTGCTTTTCAGTCACCTGGTCCCACACAAAGGACAAGAGTCTCATGCTTTCTCCATGATAGCTCTCCCCTTTCATTTGTAACTTTTTTATGTGGAGCCCAAAAGAGGAAGTACATGGGACCTTGTTGAGTTTGAGATCAGTAAAGCCTTTTGTTTTGCTTGGACTGATCTGGGGGATTCTGTGTTAATATCATTCTACTGATGTGGGGTTTTTTCTCCACTGTTAAAAATATGACTGAAGATCAATGATAAGAACATTTTTTAAACAGACTGGAATAGTAGAAGGAGGGAATTCTTGAAATGAGAAGATTTGAAAGATGGATAGTAAAGAATGCAAAGGGATGAAAAAAGTAAATTAAAAGCTCTAATTACTCAGAGATGCAGGAGCAAGCAAACTAAAGTATAGCTAGATGAAAAACAGATTAAATATTTGTACTGCAAGAAATGCCTGTAGATCCACATGCCAGTGGATATCAGTGAAGAAAAGACTTAGGGTTGAAAGGATGACTGAAGGTTTATATGGAGTATAAAACAGTTAGACACGCGGCAGAGATTAAAAAGAAACACCAGTAACTGGGCTGGTGCCTCAGCCATGGCCACTGCATTGCCTTCAGTGCTGTGACCCCAGCCTACGTGCTGAGGATCCATCTCCGGGACTCTGGAAAATTCAGTATCTCAACACTTTGAGGCATAACCCAAACTTTAATTATTACTGGGGGATTAGGAAGATTATTTTCCCCAATAGAGTCATTTAATAATTGCCTTTTTCAGGATTTCTTTTGTCTTCCTCTGAAGCAATACAAGGATGCTGCTGTAGGAAACATTACTGGACTAGTCAGGCCACTGGCCAGGCCTAGCTTACTGTTTCTGGGCTATGCTGGAGCACAAGCTCTGTGTGTTTGAAATGGAGATCGAGCCTGTTTAGTAGTGCAGTGTGATAATTACAGTGTCACCATGATGCTCCTGAAATAGGATTTAAAATTCTGCAAACTCTCACAGCAGCTTTCATAGGACCAGATGCTTCAGCTCAATCTGTGTTGACTCAGCTCAAGTGAAAACTGCTTGAAGTTTTTGCAGTTGAGGGAGAAGTTGCTGTCTCCAGGAAAAAAAAAAAAAAAGAAAAAAAAAAAAGGTTTATTTTTAACCTTCTTTTACTGATTTAAGAAGCTACAATTTTGTTTTATGAAAAATCTTTTTGAAAATACTTAGACTTTGCTGTGAAAACCTAAACCTTGAACTGGATTTATAATCACTAAAGTGGACAGAAAAAAATGTTTTTAGTTTTTTTTTAATAGATTGAGACATTCTTTACAGTTATGCAAATATTTATCAAACACCCTTTGATCAGATTCCAACTGCAGAATCATAAAAAAAAAAAAGGTTAAAAGCCTCTTCTATCTTCCAGCTCTATCACTAATCTCTGTATACGACTCCCTCATCCATGGAGCTCCTTTCAGCTGGAGTGCAGTTTGTCAAGAGTCAAGCAAAAATATTTAAAAATCAGGTGTGACTTTAATGATTCAGGCTTCACATCATTTCATGGTGAGTGACATTATCTGAGTGGGAAACATAAGAAGATATTTGTTACTGTAAATTCATTTGTGTTAAAATAAAGTTACTGATACTTTCAAAATTTTGTACAGTGCTTTTTTGGGGGTAGATCTGTTTGAAGGAAGAGATCATGACTTCCCTGTCAAATGTCATTAAAGTGTAAATCACTGATTCCTTAGAAAGAACAAACATTTTTTTCAATGATGATTCACTCTGAACTATATATGACCAATATTCTGGAAAGACTTTTCTTTTTTCCCTCTTTGCTACTGTTTTGAGTTGGTAAAAATTGGAATAATTTTTATACAATAAGTCATTGCAGCTTCCTGACAGTTTGGATAATTTTTGTGGTGTTCTGTCATCCAAATGACTTGATGCATTTGGTATGAATAGAGATGGGAACATTTTGTAAGTTATAACCACAAGATAATTTATTCATAGAGAGAAGGCATTGTATTTGATAACTGATAAATTTCGTTCTGTTTTCATGATAAAAGCAAAAAAGGGTGTGTGGATTGCAGCTGCTCGCTTAATAGTGTTACTGATGACTAAGGAGGGAATGGAGCTTTCTGTGAATTATATAATCAGTTTAAAAGCTCTCCACGTTCTGCCTGTGACAGTTTATTAAAAATAATTAAAACAAGAAGCCATGAAATAGAGATTTATTTTGAACACTTAGCTGTCCTAGATGAGTGTAATAGCCAGATAAAGATCAGGTATGAGTTTTTTGAACAGTAGTTCTAGGAATATTTTTTAAAGTAGGGACTGAATATCTTCTGTATTTAAATAAACTAAATATTACATTTATTTAGGCTGAGAAATTCTCATTTAGGAAACTATGAAGGAAAGGGTTGAGTGTTTAGTTCACACTAAGTGGGAACTTGCTTGGAATTATAATTATTAACAAGGGAGGGAAGTAGCAAATAAGAGCTCTTTTCTCCATACACCAGGGGTCAGTGCTTCCTAAAATGGAGCTTTGACTTAAATAGTAATAGCCTAAGTAAACACATAGCCTACAGGGCATTTGGGTTGCTTTTTTGCCTGGGACTAATTATTGGCTCAGCAAAATACCAAGTGTATGCTTACCCTCTGTCTAACTGAAGGTCTTTTATATACGTAACATTTACAGTCACCTGGATTCTCTTTAAAGTAGCTGTGTTTAGAAGCCATGGCAGAAGGAGTCCAGAAAGAAGAAAAGGGTGAGTCCATAAAGAGAAGCCTCACCCCCCTGCCCCCAACCAAACAAAAAAATTAGATATTTTGAAAGATGTGGGCTTGGGTGGGGTTTTTCTGTGCAATACAATCTCAAAGTAGAAGAAAAACCTTTTATAAGCCAAAGGTTTCTTGTCATCTCCAGGGAGGCTGAAAGTGTGTTTGCATCACTGGTTTTCTTCTCTGGACCCTGGAGAAGGTAAATGCAGGGAGCAGAGATTGGCATTAAGGTGGTAATGGGAGATTTTTGCTTTTATTTCTCTTTCATGGGAACAGAGTCCATCACAAGCTGACCCAAAGCCAGAAAAGAGAAATGACAAAGAAAACAAAATAGCTGGTTGATTACTCTCAGGAACTATTTTAAAAGATGTAGGTGGAAGAATCCCACTACAACTGAAGTAGTCTCTGGCCTTCTTCTGACCTTAAACTTCATCCTGTGACCAAGCATGTAACACCACAGACAGCCCGTATTTCTTCCACTGCATTTTCTTCACTCTTAGTTTTTACTTAAGCAAGTCACATGACATTTTGAGACCTTGGCCACCTCAGGTGTAGGATGGAAAAATTATTCCCAATGTGTGGTGAAGCACATCAGCTCCTTCCATGAAAGGATCTGGTTAAGTAGAAAGTGTCAGCACTGTATTGTTGAACACTTCTGTGAGGTTATTTTCTACCAGGCATTCTATTTTTCTCTGCATTTTCCAAATTGAATTTCCCCTTTCTTTCTTCACAGGATATTTTAGCCTCTTAAGGTCCTTTTGTGTTTTCCATAATACCTCAATGACTTCACATTTTTACAAAAATAACATTTCTTTTGTGTCAAAAATGTATGTCGAAGAAACCAAAAGTTAAATACAGCAGGATCTACTAGCTTTTCAAAGATCAGTCTTTGAGAGTAATCGGTGGAGACTGGCTGAGCTATACAGCAATGTGTGTGAGATGATGATGTGTATGTGGCAGGGAGAGAGGTGAGAGACAAGGGATTTATGATCATAATTTTCTGACAACTTGACAGAAGACATTAAAAAGAATAGAAAAATCCATCTGTAATGTGAAAGGGGTTCTGTCCATTTCCAAATCCTTTCGTGCTCATTTGTTTTCCTCATATGGGACACTGGAAACATCCGCTTATCTCTGGCAAAACTGGGCATGTATGCCATGTCTGGAAGCAGTTCCAAGCATTTTGGAAATAAATTGATTCTGGGAAAATACCTACCTGTATATTCGGATAGTATTTCTCAAATTGTTCTTCTACATGATTTTCATCATCTCAGAGGATATTTTCAAAGATTTAAAGTCTGGTGATGAAACAAGGCTGTTAGCAGTACTGACAGCAATCAAAAGAGTAATTCTGTGGTCTCAAATACTCCTGGAGAGGTAACTTAGGAAAACATTACTTGAAACCACAATGCAAGCTGAAATTTTAGCACTACGGCCAAGTAGCAAGTTGTTGCAGCCAAGGGCTCCAGCAGTTTCTTGATTAGTTTCTTCTTGGTTCTGCATGCCAAGCACAGAGAAAGTCCTGCTGGGTTGGTGACCTCAGTGCTCAGCACATCTGCTCCACCTGATCATGTGCAATGAGTCCAACAGCCAAGTTCTCACATCTGTTTTGTAGGGGAGCAGCACACACGTTTGTTCATGCACTCCAAACCACCACGAGAGAACCAGTGCAATCCTTTTCAGCTATCAACTGCTATATAAATTAATAAATAAGTATAGTAGGTAAAAGCGTTTATTGCAAGATTACCTAGCATAAAGTCAGATGGTTTTCATTTTGTAATTATGGAAAAAGTACATTGAACTGCATTTTCTTTACACCAAAATACTTTGATCTTACAGAGAAAGAAGAAACTGAACAGGTAACATTTTAGTAGGCTTTGCTGCTTCTGTGATCTGTAGATAACACTGATTACAGCCTTGAACAAAGCAGCTTTTCAGAGATACTCAAATTTGTCACATTAATGTCAACTATTGAAGTTGTTAAAAAAACTTGGTGGTTTTGTCAGTATGGCTATCACATAATTTATTATTTTCTGAGATAGCTGAGATATACATATGAAGTTTGAAGAAGCTTGTTCATGTATTGCAATTTTGGGTTGGCTGACAGGAGATTAAAAGACAAATAACAGTCTTGATCACTCATCTAACTGCCTTGCATATTATACAGTCATGAGAGACTGTACCTAGGCCATCTGTGCAATAATAATAACAACATTGTTTAATAAAAAGATTGTAAAATGGCATGTTTAGCTCCTGATATGAATGTTAAGGACATTACCTACCATGATGAGAGCATTGTGCTGTGATGATGTTCAAGCCAGAGCAAGGTTGTAAATAAAGATCCTTTTCCTTTTGTTCTTTACAAAAGCAGTGTGTTAAGACATCCCTAAGTGGGTCTGGCATAGAAGGAAGCAATAAACACTGTCATTTTGGGCATCAATATCACTGGAAGGAGTATAAAGAGGACAAAAATACGACTTGCGTGAATCTCTGGTATTCCTACCTTGCTCAAACAGCATTGGTAGAAGACGGTCCCATTGTACGCAATAGCGTTACTGTAGCTGCAAGGATAGAAGGATCTATCATACTTGTCTCCTGGAAACACAAGATCATTCCCTGTATTTCGGTGGGGAATTACTGTATTATTACTATATTATTGAAATAATACCGATCTCTATTTTAAAACCTCCAGAAAATGAGATTTGTATTTATTCATTTGCCAGATTATTCTATGGCTGTATGCAGGGTGCTTTTTCTGGAAATGTGAATAAATGTGCTTCTTCCTGATTTAATCCTAACATTTCAACTTCTTTTTCATTTCATGTTAAAATATCTCTTTTCCCAAAAATGGCTTTAGTAGTCTTCAAGCACTTGCAGGACACTGCCTTTCTCCCAAACTGAAGCAGCTATTTTATAATAAATGCATCTAATCCTTTTTCAACCTGAACCACTCTGTGCTCCCTCTTATCCTCTTTATCTGATTTAGTATTACTCTTTAGGTAACATGGTGCCACTAATTGGATATGATGATTCAAAGGTGATCCCACTCAAGTGCTAAGGAAAGGCATGTACCAGTTGCTAAAGAAGGTGTTTTAAAAGGGCAGGAAAGGATTCAATCATCAAAAAACCTGAAACACATCATCTTCAAGTAACTTGAAGTTCATTATCAGTAAACACCTTCCTTGCATGAAAGAGTGCAAATCCACTAAACAAATACAGCTATTTGCCTACATTCTGAATATTAGCTTCCACAAATAAATCTTTTGTTTTAGAACAAGAGGAGGTTGCAGAGAGCTGGGGATGAGTCTCTTTAACCAAGTAACAAGCGACAGGACAAGAGGTAATGGCCTCAAGTTGCACCAGGGAAGGTTTAGACTGGATATTAGGAAGCATTTCTTTACAGAAGGGGTTGTTAGGCATTGGAATGGGCTGCCCAGGGAGGTGGTGGAGTCCCCATCCCTGGAGGTGTTTAAGAGTCGACATAGCGCTGAGGGATCTGGTGTAGTTGGGAACTGTCAGTGTCAGGTTAATGGCTGGACTGGATGATCTACAAGGTCTTTTCCAACCTAGACAATTCTGTGATTCTGTGATTTCTGGAGCAGTCAATGGTGCTGTCAAGTATACTTAAAGTGTCCAGGACTTGTGTACTTAATTTTCAGAGATGGGACATGTACTTCATCACTTAATATTGGTAAGGTTTGAATACCACGGATAAAAGTGATATGAACACTGATAGTTAATTTACTCAATTTGTATTTTTCGATTTCCTCCAAAATCCAGGAGTGGCTGAGTTGAAAGTTCTTTTTTTTTTTTTTTCTTCAGGAAGGGTACAAGATTGCTTACATCTCCTTTCTTTTAACATCCTTACTAAAAACTCAAACATTATAGAATGTATTTTTCCTATAGGCAACCTATAGGTACTATTTATTTTAATAGAGTGTCACCCTCTGATGAGGGGAAGAACACTGAAGGTATGGCATATTCCAAAGTCTTTAATATTTTTTATTTTCTTAAAATTCCCCTTCTCTTTTGGAATAAACAGTTTCTTACTTCTTCCTATTAATTCACAAGCTGCCTTGCATAGATGCAAATTCAAAATGTTTTCATTTGTTTATCTGATATAATATAGATGAATATGGTTAAAATTACAAAATGCATATTTTGGAGATGAATCTTTAAGGAGAGATTTTGCCTTCTAGCTTCACCAGCTCTGCAGCACATACTATCACCAGAATCAGACTGCAATGGGGCTCCTAGAGAAAAAACTGCATGGTCCTTTCTTCCCTTCCCTGGATGGAAAGGATGAGATCTTCAACAGTTAAAAGCAGCATAAGTTATGCTGTAACTTTAAACAGCATAAGAATATGTCGAGGTCCATTTTAGCACTTCAGGGAAATGAAAATATACAGGTGCCATAAATACAAGAGCATATGCTAGTGCTTTGCAGAATGAGCCTGTTTTCTGGGATAGCAGTAACTCTGTGTGTGCCATTGAGTTGATCTGGGCATGGGCAGAAAGTCTGACACACAAAAAACTGCATCAGATCTACTACTGCATCCAGCTGTACGCAGTCTACTCAGTGCATAGGCACTTCTCAGGAAGGGAAGGATTTATGCATGGGCACTTTGGAGCTGATCTATATTTATGTAGCGGACATTTGACTATAGTTTTCTGAACATGTGGCAATGTGAACAGGGCTCCTGCTACTGTACCAGCCAACCTGGCAAACACTCAGACTCCTCTCATAAACTCCTTCAGGTACTGCACTGATATAATTTCTAGGTGGAAAGAGAGATGTGTGCAGAGGAGGTGTACTCCGTGGTATTTGTCTTGTGTTTCGCAGCATAGTGCTTGGCACATTGAGCCAGACAGTAAATTGTCTATTTTTCATAGGATCTGGACAGAAGCAACACCACTGAAATAATCAATCATATGGTGGGTCAGATTACTGCAAATAAATAGGAGAATTTAAACTTAGCTACAGTTCTGTTTTGATGATATCACAACGTTAGAATCATCTTATTCACACTGAAAATCTAATGTTTTCAAGAACGCCATTGCAGTAGAGTTGTTTTATCTCATTTCCCTCAGTTAGTCATTTGAGAAATTTTACACTCAGACCATAATTGGTATGCTTCATTACAGATGTATAAGACTATGCTTGTACTGTCACGTGCTCAGGCCAAGGATAACACTGATCTGGCAAATGTGTTAATGTCTGTTCTCAGAAGTATTTTATCTAAGGCATTGCTGAGATAGATTATCAGTGCTGCTGGGGAGGTTTTTGCATGCCTACCTATAATGTATCACCTGCACTGATGTTTTTTGCTGTAGTTGTCAGTTCCGCCATCACTTTCTTCAGACAAGAACTCAATTTTTCTTATGCCTTTTTTCTGAAATAGCAAATAATCATGCTGGTTTAACTCCAAGAGAAAGATTTTCAGCTGTGGTTCTATTAGTTATTCAAAGTCTGTTGATGCCTATTGTTTAACGGCAAAGAGGTATGCTGGGGCCAATACCTAAGGTTTTCATGTCCTTGATTCCCAGTTCAGCTTTAGATTCAGATGTACATTAGACCACTAAATCAGTACTTTTGAATAAACATGTATATAACTGTTTTTCTCTCATGGGGTATAGAATATTTCTTGGTTTGCTTTGCTTGATTTCAAAATCTGAAAGCTTAGCAATGGTATTGGAATGTTTTTGAGACTTGAAACAAGTCTATGTGAATTGTAAAAATCAAATACATCAGATGTTGCTTAAGAAACTGTGGAGAGCTCAAAACACAAAGTCTGTTATGTTTTTTCTCATATTTTACCAAAATCCTGAGAAAAAGGAGTGCTTATTGGTTTCCTGAAGTAGCCTATCCGTAGATGGACATCATGCAAAATAGGTTAAAAAGAAATGCAAGCTGAGTGTTACTGAAATTTCAAAAAATAAATTGTTTCTATTCTTCATAGCAGTAGTAAGGGAGCCCCTTGAGACATTTGTTTGCTTTTGTGCATTGTAACACCATTAAATTCTGGTGTAGAAGAGGCTGAAATCTTGGTGAAACAGAGAAGAAATGTTTTCCCGGATGGGTTTACTCTACATCTTCAAGACACCGTGAGGACTATGGGTGGAATCCATTTTGTTTAATTTTTGACATCTGAAAGACTACTGAATGTGAACTATTTATACTAGGCCCTGTTACCAGTGAGTAAAGATGGAAATGCAACTCAAGAAAGAAGTACTTCTCATACTAAAGTAGCCATCTGTGTTTTATCAGATGAATATCAAAGGTCTGACCAGGAAAGGCGAATGCCTTGATTTTAAACACCTAAGCTCAGTTAGCTGGAGCCCACACTAAGTCAGGAAACTGTCCTTCTAGCTCAGTATCACCCATGTGAGGAGTTCAGGTAGCATTTTACCTTCAGTGGGCAAAGTTCAAAAATGACCTATTAGGTGGTAAAGCTGGTTTAGCTTTGGGCAGTTTGTTGCTGAGGCAGTAGACCAGGCAGGGATTTTCAAGATGAGGGTGCACTTTTTAGAGAGGGTTGGTTTTCTGTGGAAAGTTATATTTGGTCTTTGTTACTTAAGTGTGTTGGTTTAAGCCCTGCTGGGACCAGAGACCACATTGCTGTTGTCCCTCCCCCACCCTCGGACACAAGTAGGGCACAAACCCCAGGTTAAAATAAGAAGAAATTTAATACAACAGTGTAATAAGCAATCTGAACAACAGTAGCAATGATAACAACAATAAACAGCAATAACAGTAAACAAGACAAAAGATATAAGAGAAATACTGCAATGGTTACGGACAGCTCGCTCGTATGCTCCCCGTCACCAAAGCCACAAAGGAAAAAGCTTCCTGTGTTGCCGCGCTGGACCTGACCTCAGCATGGTATGAATAAACCGGATGGAGATCCCTTCCCCCTCTCTGCTGGGGAAACTTAACCCTATCCTAGCTGAACCAGGACACTTAAGAAATAGAGAACAGTTTTAAGGAAATACAAATTCAAATTCAGAATACTATAATAAACACATAATCATTGAGAAATATTCTTTATTGAATCCATGCCTGCCAAAGTTAAACATAAGACCAAGAAAAGTTAGCATTTGGTAAAGGCAGATTTCAGATCTTTACATAGAGTCTGATATACCAATTTAGTCTGATTTTCATGAAATATTAATGCCTCATGTGGATAAAGGGAACTCTTTTGTAGTAACCTCTTAAAATTTCTTCCCTAAGATAGTTTGGGCATTTGATTATCTCCTATTTGGTTATAAAGCTGATGTAAAGAAAATGGTAAAATAGTTTTAAGTCATTCCACAGAGTCTTTATAATCTTATTCATAGGAAAGAAAAAGCAGAGTCTATAAATAGAGTTAGAAGCAGTTAGAGAAAATTCTGGCTTTCCAGGTTGCACAGCCCTCAGAAAGTTCAAGGTGCATAGGACAGCTCTTCACCACTGCAGGTCTGACTTGCTTTGCAGAGCCAGAGACAAAGCAGTGTATGCCTACAAAATTGTGGTATAATAGAAGGAAATGAGAGCTCATCTAAATTAGCCCTTTATTACTTCTGCAGTATAACTCAGTATTTAATCTGAAGGTTTTTGTTCATCGCCAGTGTTCCTGCATGTAGGACGCCTAGAGCAGGCAGTGCTTTGCTCGCTCCCATACTGCCACTGGCTCTGCGCAGTGCAGGAGGACTGGGGAGGGCAGTGCAACAGACTCTACTGACTTGGGGTGACCTGATCTTAGATCAAACTGGTCGTATGCAGAATTTAAAATAACGACAAAGCAAGAGTGGGGCGAGGAGAAGAAAAAGACAGATGCACCCTTGGGCGACAGCAAGAGGAGGAGAGAAGGCAGCAGCAGCAGTACTTTCCCCATGCATCTCTGTAGGCAAGACTGTGTTTATTTGATTGCATACCCAACAATGTTTGCTGTCCATTTTCTGTTCCATTGGGCCAGCACAGAATTAGACCTACTGCAGGAGCTGTGCCTACGGCAGACCCTGAAGTGATATTCCTGCCAGAGCCCACAGGATTGTGGCTTGGAGCACCTTTTGAATCAGATAAAACAGCAATAGAAGCAGCTGGGCAGTATCTCTGCAATTTAAGAGCTTCAATATGTAATCACAGTACAAATGAATGATCTGGCCAGTAAAATGAGATTATTGAATCGTTACATCATGCTACTTGATTTTCCTTTATTAATATATTTTATTATTTGGAGGCTGCAAGAGAACACAGCTTTTATGAGAGTATCTGACCACAGCTTTTACAGAAGGGAAGTGTGCCTTTGTTGCTTTTAAGATATATTTTATAAAAAAAAGCTTTTTAAAAAATAAATAATACAGTGAGAAGTCTGCTAGTCTATGTATCAGGTTTCTGGAGAAAGTGAATTTTGCTCATACTAATAAAAGTGATCATAGTTGGCATCTGGACATCAAACAGATGAAGGTGCTCCAAAGGACACCAGGAGGGATCAAATATTCTTTCAGTCACTCTCTAGGATAGGTTAAATTATTCCTGCCTTACAGTCAGAGTCAGAATAATTCAGCTTTCTTCTCATTTCATTGGCATCTCTGTAGTTTTAAGTTGTCCCAAGGCTTGATTTAGTTAAGTGTAGGCTGTATGACACTGGACGTCTGATGTGACTCCTTAGCACTGTGGGCTTCCACCCTGCAGGCAGGATTTAGAGAGGATTGCAAATAGAGTTGTATGAAACATTTTCTTCAAGAGAAAAATACTCCAATTTTTCTGCCTTCTAATGAACAAACTGTTTTGAGAAACATGTAGCTATTTGCTGAAAATGTTTTTGTGCCAGTGAAAATATTTATCTAAGTTGCCTGCCTGGTTTGTCTGCAGAAATGCTAATGCTATTATTTTATGAGATGATTTTGAGCTTTGAGGTGTGTTGGAATGGGCTACTATCATGGTTAAAATTGCATTGTATTTCTTCAGCTTTCCCAGGAGCCTGATACTATTCCATACCATTGCAGAGGTCTCTATAAGTTACTGTAATGCCACTTCTTAAAGGTAGATGTTGTTTTTTGAGTGTTTTCTTGGATTCAAGTTGATTAAATATATTGTATAGAATTTTCAGTGTTTCAGATGCTTACTATTTAATTACATGGCTTTCAACTGTTTCCTTTCCCTTATGAAATTTTCAGAAATCCAAATAAATTTTGCTCTGGCATTCAAATAAATTTTACACTGAGGTAAAGAGCTAAGGAGAAGAAGTGGTTTTGTCAGTCTGTCCTGTTAGGATATATGCATATAGGCTAGAAAAATTCAAGAACATAAGGTGGTAGCTGAGATATCAGATATTTATTCATCTTCACCACTCAAATTTGTTGTGTGATTATCTGATTTTCCCTATTCTTAAAACAAGGCCTGTTTTAAGAATGCAAGATATTGCTGATGAAGAAGGTACCCTTGAGGTGATGTCATTCATCTCTTAGCTAATATCAGGTCCTCATGACTTCTCAGAATACAACAAAATGGCATTTCTAACATTTATCTCTTTCCCCCATCTTTCTGTTCTTCATGTGTTGAGTTTCTTCTCTTTTCATACATTTTTTCTCTCTTTTTTCCCATTACAGAAGAAAAAAGTTCCTATTATAAAAGTTCCTATTATTAAAGTTCCTTTTTTTCTACTATAGAGGAAGAATTTCCAAAACTTAACCACAAACACAAGCAACAATCGTGAGCACTGTTTATGTATAAATTAGGTGAGTGATATGTGAGCATCCAGCAGATGTGGAGCTGCTAATCACATGACAGCGTTCAGGGGCAGCAGATGAATTATACTTAAACACCGTTGACTGTTCTCTAATTTGTCTCTGTCAGAGACACCAATATTCTAAACCTCTCAGCTGCTTCAGGTGTCTGACCTTTAATAAATATACACTGCTACTAATAATTTTCTTTCTTCCGGCAATTTATGGTACTCTGTCCCTTCAGTAGAAAATATGCAACCACCCACTGCATTTTCAAATTATGTTCAAATTAAGTGAGTAAAAATATGGTGTCCCATGTTCCTGAAAGTATTTAACTGTGGTGATGTTTTTTGTTATAGTTCTGAAAGGTGTTAGATATATGCACAGCAATTATTACCTAATTAGATGTCTACTATTAGAAAGATAGAACACCTAAATCTGTGACATTTTTATATGTGAATGAGTTTTTGTGTATAAATGTGTAGGGAACAAAAAAAAGTCTCTACCTCTCAACATTATGCACTTGAACTTATTTTGACTAAGATCTTCTTTAAGAAACAAGTCCTAAACATAGCTTGTAATTTTAAAAATGCTTACATAAAATATTAAATATATTTAGTTTGCAGAAATTAATGAAAAATAGTTCAATAACAATAGCTATGTCCAAGCAAACATGCTTAGTGTATTAGAAAGACAAAAATACATCTTATAAAGCTAAAGCAAGATAACAATAGTTAAAGGAACTAAAAAATTGTTTCCCAGTTATTTAATATTTATTATTTCTATTTTGTGTGTTACTTAAATGCATTGTCTAGCTAACCAGGAAGTTTAAAAGAACTAAATGAACCCAGGAAAATGCAAGAACGGGAGGGGTAGACAAAGATGAAAGTGGTAAATGGTTATATGGAAAAGTGATGCAACTGTGATTTAGTTGTGAAATTTTCAATTTACAGGCTCTTTGAGATGGCTTATAAGCTTCCTCTTAACCAGGGGATAATACAGTGATACTTATCTAGGCTTTCACTTCTTGACAGGGTGATGTCGCCTATCAAAAGGGTAAAGAGAAACTAATTTTTCTTTAAAATTCTTGTTTTTAATCTTTCCAGTGGTATGAGAATACTTTATTTAAGAGTTTCATAACTTCCCATGCTGTGTTTTCAGCAGACTGTAACACATATTGGAGCAGTAACCCCATCCATGTAATAGAAGAGAATAGCAAAAAATAGACAATGACATGCAAAGAACTGCTGCTGTTATAGTGGTGACCATTTAATGATATAAGGGATGCTCAGTTTGCAGGGAGAGGTATTGTCTTTTGTAATGTCAACCAATACAGTCAGAAAAATCAGTGAACTCATGTGCACCCTTCACCATGGGCTGAAAGCTTACCTGTAGCTTCTGACTCTCTCAGGTGATCTGATAAAATATACTGCCTCTCCCTGAAAACTGTGCTGTCCTCACAGAACGTGGAGGTTTGGCTGCTGTTGCCTTTGGGCTGGGAACAGGACTAGACACCTTCTCGAGTTCCCTTCTGGGGGAGTCCTCAAGCAGTGAGATACTTCGAATGTGAGCTTTCAGCGCACTCATGCCCACTAGACCTCCATGGCAGCTTTTGAACAGCTAAGCCATTTTTGAAAAAAATTAATTCCCTGATTTTGTCAACAAGCACTGTTTCTGTTTTGCCGTCAGGATGAGCTATGCATGAACTGCTGTGCATTGCCTCTTGTCTGCTGTGGATCCGTTATAGCCTTTGTACCTGTAAGAGGATCACTGAGACTTAGCAGGAGCCATTAATGCACTTATACACCCATCACAGTTTACTTGCTTTTTTTTTTTTTTTTGCTAAAATCCTTTGCTTTGGAGTCAGATGTCATTATTGGAATGAGTTAAATGTTTACCGGATCAGAATTTGATCCCTGTGCAAGCGTGAGGCTCACAGATATAAACAGCATTTGGTGAATCTGCCTGCTTTGACTGAATAAAATGAGAAGAGAACAGATAAGGTACTTTAAGAAACAGATCTTCTCTAATCTAATCTACTTTGTGTGTAATTTGATTTTGTTCTGACTCAGAGGAAAGGTGATTTTTTTTGACATCTTTACAGAAGCCAGATCAGCAGTCTTTCTAATCTTGAAGACTATGTATTTTAATTAGTTTAATAGCCTGAAGGCTGCAGATCTAAGTGCCTTGATGTGAAAGATGGGCAGACAGGCAAAAGGGATGTCACAAAGAATGTCCATGGAAGGTACATACCCTACAGGGTAGTAGTTACCAACTTCTAAGGATCCTACTGGGGATACTGCACCTGTCTAAGGTGTGTAGTTACAGCCACTCTCAGTCAGGTTCGTCAGGACAGTTGTAGCATATTTAGGCCATCAAGCATCTGTCTCAGCAGGACCCCTAAATAACTTCTAGCCAGGCCTGTCCAGCTTGGTTACTAAGTCCATCAAAAAAGCAAAATGAGAACCAAGCAAAGAAAAACCTCTTCAAGAAAATACCGTCTTCTCTTCAGACAAATCTGTTTGCCTACAAATTTCTCAATCCTCCTACATAATTTGGCAGCAGAATTAAAAGAGTTTGGATTCATTTTTTGTGATGCAGAGCTGATTTTAATCTTCTTTCCAAGGTGCCCTATTTGTTATAGGGCAAAACCCTACTCTCCTTTCCTGTTCTTTCTTCTGCAGTGAGGGTCTACATCCTCAAAATATTGGCTCCAAGACTTTTTAGACACTTTTTAAGACACTAAGGCTGCATCTACTGCTAAGTAAAAAAACCCCAGGGATCTTGATGTAGTTCATAACCATTTTCTTTAGGATTAGCTTCTCCAGAGTAGGCTGGCTGTCTAGAAACAAGGTAGTATCTGGCCTTGGTTCTCCTCTGGGTCCTGGGTGGGGAAAGTGTTTCTGCCCTTCAGAGCAACATCTCCATGCGTTGTATCCAGGCTGTTGCAATCCCTGGGGAAGGAGTAAGTGCTTAACCCTGCAAAACTTGGGACACATTTGGAGTGCAACACATGGTGGTTCTGACTAGGATTTTTTTAGACAGGGTAGTAAACACAGGCTTAAACTCTGTGAGGAAATAGCAAATAAGCAGTGAGAAAACTTCTGTGATTTAACAGCACAGGTGTACTATAACAACCTGGCAAGTTGCAGTTCAGTGTTCAAAGACTCCCTTTGAACTGTGTGGCTGAGGTGTCAGTGAGGACTCTTGAGAGGCTTAATTTTGCTGCAAGCAAGATACTTGGGAGGAGTTAAACATTAACATGACGGCACTGCTTCTGAGATCAGAATGGTGCTGCATAGGCATGGCTGTCTGTTTGCTATCACCAGGGTAGTCTTTGCTTTATAGATCTTGGATGTGGCTAACCAAGGCACCAAGACCCCTTCTTGATTCCTTAAACACCATTGTAACTTCCTACAGGTCATGACTGGATTTCCCCTTGACTGTCTAAACCAGGTTTCCTCCTATAGGACTTTCATCTAGCCTTTTAAATAGTCTACCTCTTTCTATATTCCTTCTGTATACGTTGCATCTCCATTTGGAGAGAACCAATAAATGCATAGTATATTCTTTCTGCTATCTATCCCCACTCCCTGACCTTTTTTGTTGGTGGTACAACTCTTCAAATTTTGTTGTGGTGAAGAAAAATGATGAATCAGGAAGTCCACACAACCTGAAAAAGGTTTATATTATCTTTCACTTCTCTCTCTAGATTTTGGGTCCAATGCAAACTTCATCTTGGTAAGGATAAGTAGAAAATATGTAATTGTTACAGCCAAGGGCTTTCCAGTCATGTAAACTGATTTCTGATGTCTAAAATTCTTACAATGAAGTTTGAGCCTTGCTGCACTAGAGTCTTTGGCTCCCGATGACCTTTAAGAGAGACCTGCAAAACAGTCATTGCAATTTTTCTGTTGGGACAGATTTTCTTTTGTTTTCTGCCATAACACATAGAAGGTGAAATGGAAAACAAAGTTGTATTTGTTGAAAAACTACTATCCCTCAGCAAGTATCTTTCATCTTATAACTGAGGCAAATATTGAAGCTGCATTATCCCGTTCCTTACCAGTACCTCAGTTACTCTGCTGGGGTGTAGTGAGGGCTGTCAGTGGGATTTTCATATGGCAAAATCTGCATGCAGATGCATCTCTGTGTTCTTACAGCGTCCTGAGAGAATACAGAGGTTGGTGGCTACATGTATATTAAGTAGCAACTAACAGTTACAGTCCTGTCCAGAAATGGTCAATATCAATCTCTTTAAGTATTTGATGCATAGACTGCTCAGGTCAATTGCTTTATGTATGGAAAAATCTGGATTTATACATTAAGATATATCCTGCTCTTAACAGACAGTCTTTCTCCTTTTCACCCAAGGGTAGGAGATAATTTCTCAAGGTTCTTGATCTCTTCTGCTTCTTTCCCATTCTCAGCTACTAAAATTGATAGTGGGTGAAATGTAGACTTTTATTTTTCTTGTAGATTAAAAAACATGAAGGCTGTAACCCTTTCAGATGAACCAGGATACCCAATTTTCAACAGTGAACAGTGGTGCTCTTGGGCCCAATCACAAAGGCATCTTAATGAAGAGACTGACATATGACCACTTATGCCCAGTATGTCTTTGCTTCCTAAGATGTATCAAATGCTGTAGTACGAACAAAAATTTTTAAATTATAGTTCAGCAACTTCCTATTTTGTCTGAAAGGAACAGTTCAGTAGAGGAGTAAAGATTGGATATTTTGCAAACACAGTTTGTGATATAAAGCTTCAAGAATTCATTTTAGCTTTCCTGTTGACATTTTAAGATGGACACAAAAAGAGCTGTTGCAGGGAGATCAGTGTAAGGGGTGTCCACTCATTGCTCTCATCTTGAACTGTAGTTCATTATTCTGTATACTTAATTAGGATTTTGCAATCTTTACATTTAGACAAATATGGAGAAAATATAAAGCTTGAAGAAGCTTGCCCAGTTTGGTTGAAGAATAAGATTAGAGAATATATTTTCAAATTAATGTCATGTCATCCTGCAGTAAAACAAGAGGTTTCTTTTTTAATCAGTCTGGTACTACTGAGGATGAGTTTATTTTAAAGCAAACAAACAAGCAAAACCCTTTTAACATTCTGCAAACCCACAAACCACCGTATTTTCCCCACCAGGAGAATTTCTTATCCTCTGATAACCTCCAAACTGTCAGACGGTTTGTGGCTAAACTACCTTGATCTCTAGTCTGCTCTGAGAAGACAGGATTTCCTCAGCTGTTTTCTCTCCAAAGGCAGTTTTTCTCAGGGAATTTTCCCCACCTCTGCCTTTCTTTCTCGATCTCCTGAAAAATAGGAGGTGGATTTCACTAGCAAGCTAACAGGATTGAAGTCTCTCCAGCCAGTGGTGCTGCAGCTGGATAGCCCCTCCCTGCTTTTCTCTCCAGAAGCTCAATAGTCACTGGTGAGCCCTTACAGATGCCCCTGCTCCATAACATGATGCTGCCCCCTCTTCCAGGCTACAGATGTGACCCCTAGTTGGACAGTTTTGCTCAGAAGCGTGGATCTAAATATTTTTCTAAAATATTTTTCAGTATTGTCATCCCTTGCTTTCAAAGCGAACAGTCCAGAGGCATCAAAAGGCGCCCTTCACAGTCTCCAGGAAAGTGTCTCTGCAATCACCGAGTTAAACCACTGCTTCAAATACACACTTCAATTCTGCAGCCAATTCCTGTTAGAGAATGAGAAAACTATATCTCCTGACAGTGAATTCACTTGGTAGCATACCCATTTTTTTTCGGCTCCTAATGGAAGTTACAGAACAGGCTCAAAATTACTATTAGATCATCTAATCTGGCCTTTTTTCTTTGACATAAATTATTCCATCCGCATTGGTGAACTCAACATGCCAAGGCAGAGTCAGGAAGAGGAAGTGTCCAGAGAACAGATGTCAATGCTCAATTTATATAGATTCAGTAATTCATTTACTGCAGCTCAAGCCTTTCCAATGTGCTGGTTTCACTTTCATCATGTATAACATTGTACTTGCCAGCTGCCTGCCCAAATGAGAACTGTGCATTCAATCAGCAACAGACTGGGGATGCACCTTTACAAAAAGTAGATTAAAACAAAAAGTTAAATAGACAGAGTTGAAATACTGGAGCTGGTTGCCATATCTTTATGATCTGTACAATTGTGTGTTTTCCTTTTTCCTAATATTATGCTGACACTATATCAAGTGTCTGCCCTAAATGCATAGGAGAATTGGAAGAAAATATTATATAAATGGAATATTAGAATTTACTACTAGCTTTGAGAAAATAGTGAATTTGACTTGGTTGCAGCCACAATTTATTGAGATTAATTTATTCATTGCTTAGTCTCCGCTTTTTGCTGGAATTTTAACGCATCATTTCACCATGTATCTCCATTTTTTTGTTTTTAAGGGCTTGATTCAATAAAAATACAAATTAGTTCTCTGCTGCATGTTTCATACCCCAAAAAATTCAGGATGCGCTGAGGAGACATATGGAAAATATATACTCTGAGGTGCTGGGAATATCAGAGTTTATACGCATGATTTACAATAGGTACTTACAGCTGGAACTTCTATAGCTAAGAGAGGAGATGAGGATGACATATATGCTGAATAATAAAATGTATTTCATTTCAAAAGAATGCAGACGTGACAATTACTCATGCGTCTTATTTCCTTGTGTGTGCAGCAATCTCTCAATGAAGAGCTAGATAAAAATCAAAAAATGAACAGGAGATATTCTGAGGCCACTTTACGGGCATTGTATTCCAAACTGACAGCTGTAAATAACAAAAGAAGGTAAATGTCATATTGCATCCAATCACAGCACAGCCCTAGTTAATTTAGCTACCAGAAAGGGTGTTCTGAAGGGACGTTTTCCTGCCATATGGCGCACTGCAAACGAAACCACATTTTCCCTTGAGCTTCTTTTAGTTTGGGCACGCTCCAGTTCCGGTGTCTTTCTTGTCTTCTCCTTGATCAAAAGGGTTCGTGGTCTCTTAATGCTTCAACACAAAGCTGTAGTTTCAGCTGTGCCATGAGCGGTGTGAACTGGGGTCCTGTGAACAGGCTGCCGGCCCAAAGTGTCACCACGCAGGGGCTTGGGTTGTCCTGTGGCTTCCTGAGACACCAGAGACACCCAGCACCCACTTTGCAGGAACTCCAAGCTTTCACTTAGTACAAGAAACTATAGACACAGGATCTAGTTTACTGCTCTGAATGCTTAAATCCCCTCCTTTCTCTCAACTAGAGATAAAGGAGAGTCTTTAAAAAATTCAACCTCTTTTTCTAGTTTGGTTCACTGGGGGATCTTCGTAGCTGGATTGAAATTCCTTGTCTGGTAATGAGTTACTTTTTATTTCTAATCTGCCTGCCTCGACTTTCCTGATCTGACCATCGTCTTGAATGATATTTTCATTTAAACAGATTTTCAAGATTCAAGAATCTCCACTACTTAGTGATGCCACCACTGCTTTAGATTTCATGTGGAAATGGAAGTAAAAATAATAATATATGTCAGGCTATCCTCACCATTAAAATATAAGGTGTCATTTAACAAAGATAGACACAAGGAGTTCATAAAATCAGTCTAGGATCCACACCTTCATAATACAGTGTTCACATGGCCACATGGTAATTATATTTTATGAACTCCACCACATCAAACTGTGAACATGTCTTAAATTTCTTCGGATTCTATTACCACCTGCAGTTTTTCAAAGAGAGAAACCTAATAAATTATCAACATAGGGATTCAGGCAGTAATAGAATGAGAATGACTGTGGAATTCATGTCTTTCATTACAACAGCACAAAAATATCTAGTAAAATGATTTTACCAGTAACCTACAGCAGGTCTGGGAACTTCCTGGGGTTCAGCCATTGTGCAGCAACTGGTTACTGAGAACGATGACCAGTCCAGTAACAGGTCTGAAGCAGCTGAAATTAATGGGATTTCAGTCCCTGGATACAGCTGAAATCCATATAGAGTCTCCCTGCTGCCTCAGGCACCTTTGCGTGTAGCAGTCTGGCCCTGTCTTCTTAAATGCTGTCTGAGGATGAGATATAGGCTCCAGAATTACCTAGGCTGTCACTGGAAGTATTGCCCTTTCCTTCCAGTGACCTTTTTCAGCTGCAAGTAATCATGAATTTTAGCTCGTGTCTTTGTTGGATTTTTATTTGCAAATCTGAGCCCTTCTGTTGCCTGCACCAGAGTAACCCTTGGGGTGGACAGGCAAAGTGGCCAGATGCTTTGGTAGGACCGACTTTGCTTCCAATTGAAATCAGTTCCACTAATTCAAGTGATGTCTTTTCTTGCCGACACCAGAAGATGTGTTACTGAAGCCGAAACAGCAGCAGATTATAGTTGGCTGTACGGAGGCAAATTCCAGTGCTGGGTCTAATGGCAAAATGATGCTTGTATTATTTGTTTTAAACTTCTTTTGGTCTACATATGTTTCTGCACAAGTACGTGCACAGATATGTGAAATACTTCACCAAACAGACTCAAAAAATAACCAGAAACAATTAAAATCTGAATGTACTGTCAATGGTGTCGCATAATTTTATGCTAAATCATTGGGTTTTTTGAGCTGCAGTTTTCTGTAAATGTACTTTTTTTAGAGAACATGAGAGTATATATTCGTGTCTGAAGATAAAAATATAAACTAGTAAAAACACATTAACTTAGTTAATATGTTAATTATTCCACTGTTTGCCCTCAAAGAAAAGTAGAAAAAAAAAAAGAAACACTGAGAAGTGAAAGTTATAAATTCGCTTTACCTGCTGCAGGCTTCTTGTCTTTATGTCTTTGCCATAGATGCTGTAGACACTATAGACATAATTTTAAGGTTTTTTCGTTACAAATTATTTCATAGTCTGCTGAAAAAAAGTCACAGACAGCACAGGAATGCTATAGAATTATCAGTGTACAGCAAGAAACATTTTTTCTCATAATTAACCCTTGCATTCTGACTTTGAGTATCTGATTCAGGATTGCAGCATGCTGATGTTATGGAAATTGGTGAATTAATCACAAATAACATGGAAGGAGAATGAAACATGGTCCATATGTGCTCTTGATAAAAATACCTTGATTTCAACATATATTTGCACTATATTTTAATTGTTTGCCAAACAGCTTTTACAATGCATATTAAAAAGGCAATAGTTGGCCACGCTAAGGTATTAAATTTGCTTTTATAACAAGGGGCCAAACCTCGCCTCTCTCAGGGACTTTTAAAGGCACCTACTCCATTGACTATCAGCAACTTTGGTATTTACTTCAGTAGTAATGCTTAAGCAGTGCTTTAAAACATATATGCAAGTTGGAGAGACAGTATTCCTGCTACCTGCTTGCCTTTCATAACATGCATCCAACTTTGGTCATTTCTTGTTGCAGATAGGAGATACGATCAAAGCAGGTACAGATATCCCCAAACTAGCATTCACCTAAATCTGCCAAAGTGGTGCAGAGAAGCATAGATTCCAGTGTAGGCTACACAGTTGCAACCTTATTAGCAACTCCAATCTTATTACTGTACTTCAGTGTTTTCAGCACCTGAGTAAACTAGTGCATTCGGCTATTCTTCTGCCTGTGTCATAAAGATTTTTCCAGGGAAAGTGCAGTATACAAATACTTAAACTCTCTCTGATAATAGCCATTACTGGCTGAATGAATTACCACAATTTGTGCAGTTGGTTCTCATTAACCATAATGCGTACATGCAGATCTCTCTATTCAGGCTCAGCAATCCCTCTGTCTGCTGTGTGGGTATTTTCTTGCTATTCTCAGCAAAGTCAGTGCATTGACTTTGCCTTCTCTTCAGGAGAAATTAGAACTTCAACATATACATGAGAGAGACAAGATGATGAGAGTATAACACTACTGAGATTTTTAAAGTTAATTTTCTTCCCTTTCCTCCTCCCATCCTTTTACACCTCCTCTATAAAATCCCTGCTTTAAGGACTTCAAAAGCCATAAAACGATGATCATTACCCCATACATCCTCTTCACAGCTACTGTCAGGAATGGAAAAGTGTTTTGTATCCATTCCACCTGACCTTTAGTCAGAGCAGATGTCCTTTGAAATACGGAAAGTTGTTTGTTTAGGTTTGTGTTATGCAGCTTAAGCCTAGTGATTACACAAATATTGGATAATTGTTACTGGTTGTGTAGTTGTTATAGACCGAACAATTCTATTTCTCCTACTGTGAGGTAACTTGCATTAAAGGTCAGTGTTAAAACTGTCATCTGTTGTGACTTCATTGCACAGAAGGAGTCAAGATTATTCCTCTGGAGGAAGATGTTGCTCAGTATTAGTCTGTCCTTCTTGAGCTGTCTCTATAGTACGCAGTTGCAGCATGAATGTAAGATCTGATGCAGATGAAGTGTTCCATATCTTACAAGACTGAGTAAAGTCAGATGGCTGTTGTCTAGAGGATATGATCTGATCATAATCTTCATTGTTTGGTCTGTTGTGGTGCCTTGAGATCTTGAGAGCTTTAACTTCATAATAGGGATTTTGAACTGAAAGCGGTAAGATAGGGATCTGGGCTCTTGATGTTGACTTTGATGCCATTGGGGTAATAAAAATACTAATACTCCACAGAGAATCAATATTCCGTATTTTCCCATATCGACACATGGCATTATCTGTAGGGGAAAACCACCTTGCCTTTTGTCTTGTCAGATTACAAGGATCCGCTTCCTGCTGAGGACTTGGCTAGTTTATGGTTTATGTTACTCCTGATCTTTCTGTTGGTGTCAGTCTTCAGCAGATTCTGGAAATATAAGAGGTATAATGCAGAACTATGGATTGTCTTCACAGGTGTCTGTAGCTTCAGAGCAGATCCACTCTCCAGACCCTTTGAACAGAATTTGACTCTCCAGACCCTTTGAACAGAATTTGATAAGGTGGAACACAGAAGCTGTGATAACAAAAAGCTATAAAAAGAATATGACTACATATATGGGTAGAGAGGGTAATAATAACTATATACATTGCATTTTCTCATTCATATTTAGAGAAATTTGCCATTCAAAAAACCTTTGACTTAGATATTTCTGATTTCCTTTCCTTTAAAATATAAACAATAGATACAGAAGTTCAGTGTTGTAACAAGCTTATTATTTCTGATCCACTCCCAAGGCATTGATATTTTAGGCCAAAATAATGTGATGACTTAAGCATTTGTAATAAAACAACACTAGATGTCTGAATGATGTATAGAAGGTATGCACTGATGCTTTGTAATGTATTATGTGGCATTGTTTTGATTCCTTTACATATCTGACTCAAAAGTGGATGATTATAGAGGAATCTGGGGGCTGTGTTGCTCTCTGCCATTTCAAGGAACAAAAATTTTGAACATAAAAAGAAATTTAACTCTTGTGTTTGATTTGTCTTGCACCTTAGAAGATTATGTCATGAACCTTGATGGAACATTTCATGATGCCAGTTCACATTTTAAAATAGTCTAGTGTATTTTTTGACTCCCTGACAGAGCATTCTGAGGCAGGACACATTTGGGCAGACTTTGAGCTGCACAATCAAGTGTAAGAATCCAATTAATGCTCATTGTTCTTTGAGAAGATTGATAACGTTCACTGACCTGACTGCCCATTTTACAATTTGGACAATGTTTAAATGACTGGCCTCCATGAGAAGATCTGACAGTTTCTTGGTAGCCCTATCAGGGTTGCCTTGCTTTGGGAAAGGATTGAGCATGAATTATTTTTCTCTCTGAGTCTATTGCTTCTGGGAAGGGTGGCAGTGGATACTGCAACATTATTCTAGCATTTCAGAATCCTTTAAAAGATATACAAGAGCCTATAAGAATTTCCTTTTAGACTTTATTTCCAAACAGAAAACCCTTTCTTTCATGATCCTTTTGAATCTTAAATACTCCATTCATCTTCTCCAATTGTGCTACATGTCACTATATCATAATAGGTAGCAACCTCCTATTGCTTCAGCCTCTGTAAACTGACTGTCTGCTGCATGTCTCTCCCATGTTATTGCAAATGAGAAAGCCAGACTTGTTCTGGCATCTGTGTTAAAGTGAGGAGAGTATAACAGTATTATATCTGGCAAGTCATATGGATGCCTTGTTTGATCACATCAATCATTGACTTTGTGACTGAGACTTTTTAATGATAGTACCAAGCACATTCGTGGAATCTGACTGAAACAGAAAAGGCTGGATGCAAAAGGAGGATGTCAAAATCTAAATGTGTCTCAAGCAGAATTCAGAAGCCAGTACACCAGTTTGTGATGTGGAAACTACTGTTCATCTGCTCCCTAACCCTGGAAGAGCAGCATGAGTGCTGCTCTCTTTGACTGTAAAATTTCTCAGGCACCTGGAATCTGACTTCTGTGAATATTCACACTCTTTCATTCTTGATGTGGTTGAATAACTTGCACTTAAGCCCCACTTGGATCCAAAGACAAACTTCCTGTCCTTAACCTTCTGGAGCACTTCTAGCATTGACTGAACACCCTGAGCAGAACGTGTTCGTGCCTTCTGCTACTGTTCACAACACAGTTGGAGAAGCCGGAGACAAAGAGTTTCTTGATGCCTCTGGGGCCAAAGTCCCAAACTCTTCATGGTTGGAAGGTACTAGAATTAGGTATGAGGAGGGTAGCATTGTGCAAAAAATGAGCCACAGAAGCCAGTCTCTGCTCATAGTACTGGCTTACCCTCTGAAACTGGTCATGAGAAAGAGAAGGAGGAGGAAACTGAAGCAGTACAGTATAGGACAGACAGCATGAGAGTGTGTGGGGAAGGTTAGGGACCATGCCAAGAGGTCTGGGAAGAAAAAAGCAGCTGGTGGGAGTGTGAGGGTGCAGGAGATAGGAGGAGAACACTTTGCAGTGAAGCTCATGAGGTGAAGTGCTCAGGCAGCAAGTAGCAAACGTTTGTTCAGCTTCCTAATGAGCCAGATCTTCTACCTCCCAGGAAAGTGCTCAGTACCTCTTAGTAGGCATGGCTCAGTAAGGAGGAGGGAAGCTTCTCTGCTTTCTCACTTCATACCTCCATGTAAAGCAAGCCTACTACCAGGGAAAAGGAACTACTGTGCTTCCTGACTCAGCTGAAAAATGTCTAATACTATTGAAATGAGTCTTTGGAGAAGGATCTGGCATTTGCTCACTCTAAGATGTGTATTGTAGCTACAAAATACAGTGTTCCTAGTTTTTAGGTGGCACTGCATGGTCTGAGGTAGAGTAACTGTCATAGGTGAAAAAATGGGCCGAATTGTGAATGCCACAAGGCAGCAGATATTTGGATGCCTGCATGTATGCAGGTGAGTGTCCCAAGCTGAAATAATGAACTCTCAGGTAGAAGCCTGCTACTTACTAGTTGCAACCTGATACCTGCAAGTTGCTTGTAAACTTTGATAACACCAAAGGCTAACAAGAAAGTGTCATGTCCTCAGTTCTCCAATTAAGAGAGACATGAGCCCGTAACAGCAATTGGGAGGCTGATCACAGGTTGTGTTTCTGCATGTAGACAATTTAGATAGGAGAACTGTGGGACTGGGATGCTGGAAAGAAGAGCTAATGTCAATAAGAAGTGTTTCTGCAAAGAAGGAGCAATCTGTGAAAAAAAGAAGGGAGCCTGGAAAGATGAAGGTGAAGATTTTGGTTGGAAGAAAGATCCTGGAACTGATCATGGAGATCAAAGATGTCACCAAAGACCCAAGTGGAGATGATGTCAGGAGATGCTCAGGGGCCTTGGTCTGTACCGACCAAAATGGGTCATGGTGAGCAGCAACATAGCAGGAACTGACTTGACTTTTTGCCTGACTGGCCTGAGCCAGTAGCGACTTCCCTGCTGGAAAGGGATGGCAAGATCTAGCAACTACAGCACTGGGGGCAGTCAAAGAGTGGATGCCTCATAATCAAGTAGAGTAAAACTCTGTCTCACTAGCTGTTAAATAAGCCCCAGTATCCCAATCCACTGTGGGATGTTTTTCACTCTGTCTTGCCCGTGGGACTCTAAATCATGGATCCTGGGGCTGTTGGGATCCCAGTGACTTGCACCAGCCTTACAACTGCAGCTTTATCTTCCCTTATGGAGCAGGAATTTCTGAAGCTGGAAGGATTTTTGACCACATCCATTTTCCCTCTGTCATGCCTTAGCAAAGCCTACAGCTATTTCAGGCCAGGAACTCATATCAAGTTAGCATTTTCTACTAAAACTGGGTCTTTGGAAGGGCTTATAATTATCTAACTGAATGATGCGACCTGAACTTTTGTAAGACAGATGGTTTTAAATATAAAAATACCCTGCCTGTAGATACATAATATATTTTTGACTTATTCTTCTCCTCTCCTCTCCTCTCCTCTCCTCTCCTCTCCTCTCCTCTCCTCTCCTCTCCTCTCCTCTCCTCTCCAAGTATTTAAGGCTTGCAGATTCCTCAGTACAACTACAGAATGGCATTCTCATTTTCTTCACCTGTTTTTCCTTCCCTCTTACTTTAATATCATACCTTTCTGTGGTTTGTCATCCACCCTATTCTTTTTTCCTGTTGTACAGCATGTTCAGATCTTCACTATACTTACCTTTCCCTAACTGCTCAAAGGGCTTTTACCAGCCTCTCTTTGACGTAGAAGAGTCTGTGGAATACTTTCAATATCCATGTACAGTCTATGTCAAGGATTTATAAGCAGAAAAATTCAGTGTACCATCAAAGGAGAAAAGACATTTATTTTCTTTTGCTATGGAAAAATCACTAACAACAAATTTGGCTTGGATATAATAACTTCATTAGTGCTATGCAGGTTATTCCATTTTATTTGAGATCTAGATTTCCTGACTGAGATGTGACTGGTAGAAGTCATAGAACCAGTAAAACCACTGGATTGGTGATGGGATATCAGTAATGAGCAGTGGTTTTGTATCAAAATGAGAACAGAAATAGGCCATATGGGACACAGCTAGTAATACCACTGGAGGTACTTCTGGCACAAGAAGTGTACACGTGCTAGAATTAGGTCATGCTCCTCGTCCAGTTTCTAGCACAGAATTGTCTGACCCTGGCACTTGCCCCAGTGCACCTGAGGGAGAGCGATCTGGCCCAGCATCTGTCATCATTTTTAAATCTTAAAATGGAGATTTATGGTAGTCTATGGAAAAATCAGTGTTTCAAGCAGATCTGCCATGGTCTGAATTACCTTCCCTGAGTATGTCTGTGATTCTTGACAGGCTCTTGGTTGTTAGTAAGGAAAATATGAAACCAGAAGGGTTTTGTTTGAAGGAAAAAAATCTTACAGGATTAACCTAAGCAGAACATTGTGAGAAGATATGGCCCTGTAAAGACTCAGGGTGCACAAGCTAGGTACTCCAGAACTGGCAGGCACAGAGCTTGAGGATTTTTTCACTTTTTCTGCAGCATGGACCACAGATCACCAGCTGATATCATCTTGATATTTCTAGCTGACTGGCTCCTTTCCACTGCAAGACTACATGTCAAATTCTCCTGCTCTTTACATATAACAAGTGACTTCTCAGTGTCTTTGTAGGTTGAATTACTTGGTCACGTCTTTACTATTAAATAAAAGGAGCCAGGAGACAGTCTCTGGCCCTGAAACCATCTTGTGCATCTTGCCTTACAACCTTCAGGTGATGCTCTTCCTTCCTTAAACGAGGCTCCACAGATCTAACTAAAATCTTGTAAGAAACAGCTGTAACATGTTAATACTCTGAAGGAAAGTTTGCAAGTGCTCAGACATGTATATTTGTGCACAACAGGTAGATTTTAATCTAAAGAAAGTCTCTGGGCCTTTTCTAGAGGTGTTAATTAGCCAGCTAATGCATAAAATCTGCCTGATGAGCTGTGTATGTCATGTATTAGGGATATGGAGGATGCCAGTGCAATCTAAACATAAAGGCAAATGGCAGACCCAAGTTGTAATAACCCAAAGATGCAATGTAGGGGGTGCCTGCAGCATGGGACTAGACCTGCTTATGTCGGGCATTCTCTGCCAGACTGGGACTTGTTGGGATTATTGTGGCTGATAAAAATTAACACTGGTGGGGAAGGTAAATATTGTACGTTTCTCCTGTGAAGAGTCTTCTTCCTGAGTTCTGTTACTAATACTCTCTTCTAGAATTAAGCAGATTTCAATGTTTTAACTGTTGATATAGGTATTATAAATGTTTCAATATAATTTCAATATAATTATTTTCTTTTATTCTTGCAGTGTAACATGACATTTATCCTATTTACTGCCCAACTGATCCTGTGTCTTGCTGTAAGACTGCATGATCCTCTATCACAGAAAGTCCTTATGGGCCTAATGTCAATGATGCAAGTGAAGAAGCACTCTTTTTTTGCTCACAAAATGAAGCTTCTGTGCAGTGGAAAAGCACAATTATTTTGTATTGTAGTATTACATACCACTGTAATGTTGCATACATAACAATGAATGGATAACACAGCAATACATTACACCCTTTTAAGATGATTAAATGAATGCCTTCTCCAACTGATGAACAGCTTAATGCTAGAAATAACTTAGGAGGCTCTTTTATGTCAGCCTGCTTGTAGAGTGTGGCAGTGTTTTAAGTAGTGCAGTATGTTCTGCGAGTTTGGTGCAGTGCAGCAAGCTTGTATAATATTAGCATCATCTTGATGTTACATTTGGATCTTAACTTCAAGAAATGGAAAGCATCCAGTGTTTTGCCTTTCTTTTCTGTCTCTTCCCCTTGTGTTATTTTTTTTTTAAATAAAATTGTCGCTCAGCAAATGAGTTTCAGTACAATGTTGCTACCAGCAAGCCCACCATTTGCTGAGGTTTGATTTTTGTCTAGATGGTTATAGACTCTTGAGGAAACTTTGTGCTAGCCCTGGGAAGTCATGGGTCTAAGCCCTTTTTTTACCCTCATGTAGACAGGAAATAGACAATATGGTGTTTCTTTGCTATTCTCAGGTGGATGTTGTTCTTAAAAATCAGTTTTAGGGTCAGATACATTCATTGTCAAATATTAACAAAAGCCGCAAACCTGGTAGTTGTTGCAAGACAAATATTTTATCCTTTCCTTTCTCTGAAATCTGGAAACATTCATGCAACACATTTTCCTTTTGCTACCAGGTTTGCTATTTTCTCACTTGCATATTTGTTTCAATGTGCTAGGACTCCACAAACAGTTCCTTGAATTCAGAATATGAAGCTCTCTTAAAAGAGCAGAAGTCATTATCTACTGTCTTTAAGACTCTTCCTGCAGTGGAGATGTGTTTTTCTAGGCCTTTTTCTCTAGATCTGCTTAGTATCATAGTAATCTTTTCTGCTTACTCATAAAGGAGCAATCTAATTTAGAAGGCTGCTTCTCCTGAAAGATAATTTTTTTATCTGCCAATTTTAGCCTCATTTTTTTGGAATGAAGTCACCTTTTTCACAAGTGGGGATTAAAAATGATGAATGATTTCATTTATTTGTCCAGGCAGAATAATGCACTTCTGGGGTTTTTTTTGTTGCTTTTTTGTTTTGTTTTGTTTTTTTGTTTTTTTTTTTTTTTTTGTTTTGGTTTTTTTTTTTTTGTATCAGGCTTATTTCAGAATTAATGCAGCTAAAACACAGTCAGCAGTCACCTTTTTCATTTTCCTCAGTTCCTTGTCATGATCATTAATTAAACTGTATCTTTTAGTGTAAATATACTGCAACAAAATAAAAGTAGTTTATGGCCATAACTCTCATGGGTGTTGGTAGACTGTTTATGCACACTATGATTATTCTGCAGCCCTTAGGAAGGGTAACAGTGATGCAGAATTCATAATTTCATAATACTGTTTACCAATCATAAGATTCATATGCCTTTCAATAATAAAATTGTAGTGATTTTTTGCAATGTATCTCTTCCTTATTATTTCCTAATGGCAAAAACATAGCAGGAAAAAGAGAAATGGCTCAGGCAGGTTCTTTCTGGTACTTAGACTATATTGTTATATGATATTTTATATATGCTGTTACGTATTTTCAATTATGCCATCTCTCCTTTTTCTCTTTTCTTAGGGTTTTTTTGATTTCAAATCCTAATTTCCTCCTTTCAGTTTCCTGAAACTAGCTACTATCTGCAGAAGAAGCAATTTCTATGTTACATAGTTTCTGCTAAAGGAAATTCATTCTTAAATGAGGCTTATAAATTAGCTTTCTAACAGAAAATGAGTCTTGGTGTTGGATGCTGGACCAAAATCTGATGATGCAAAGACATCTGGGCTAAGGCAGAAAGGAGATTTAAAGCTGACTTTTTTCTTCTGAACTCATTCTGCTCTCCCACACACATACATGCACAATTTCTCTCCTCTGCCTCCTAGTACATTTGCCACCCCCCTTCTTCCTTACTTTTTGTTTTTCTCCCTCAGTAAATGTTTAAAAACCGGTATTAGAGACCAGTTATATTCATGTTGCATTCATTGTAAAGGGAAGCTCTGACTCCTGTGCCCAGGGAGCACAGATTAGCATTTCTTGAAGGACATAGCATTCAGTGTTACAGAAGAAAAAAATCCATTGAAATTTCACTCAAACCTCTACTTCCTACTTTAGATAGCTCCTTATTGTCAAGGTTTTCATTTAAATGCTTTTCAAAAATTATTTTTCTTTCTTTTCACTTTTTTTCAACATAGAGGCCTTATTCTCCTAGTATTTTTAACACCGAGTGTAAAGGATTATGAATTTAAGAACAGCCACTGCCCAGATGGTCTCTCAGTTCTGTTAACAAAGACACTTTTTTCTCAACTCTGCCTGGGCATGTTCACCACAGGATGAAAGCTGCACTTTTTCTTTAGCTAAAATGATGCAAAATCCCAGTGAACATAAGGGTTTTTTTATACCTCTCAGATACTATAACAGATCAAAGGATAGATTAGGGTGGAGCCTGGAAGTCCTAAAATGTTTTTAAAGCTACCAGAGCCTGTTCTTCACCAGGACTTCATCTCAGAGGTAGTTACCACAAAAAGACAGAGTGGGTTTGTGCTGAAAAAAAAGACTGTAGGAAAGAAGTGGGATCTGTTTGATATTCAGAAAACTTTGAAATATTAGCAGCCTGGGATACAAAGGCTTGGGACGAGCTGGTGACCATTCCCATGGCTTATTCCCCAGAATGCCACTTTAGAGGACATTTTGCTTGTTTATTTAAAGGGAAGGATCTAGCTGATGCAATTGCAAACCTCAAAAGTATGAGCTGAGTGCAAGTTACATCACATTGCAGTTCAGAATACGACATTAGAGATAACATTAAAAAGCTTTAAAAATGCCATCAGATCTCTTGGTAATTAATTGTAATTTCCAGAGGTTGAATACTCCTGTTTCTCAACCTCTGCACTTCTCAGTAGTCAGTAGTGTATTTTTCTCTCCTCAAGCTCTCTTAAGCAACTTTATTGTCTTCTGAAAGAACAGCATTTTTCCTGTGTTGCTTAAAGGAATGAACTTTAGCAAGGCCTCTGCACTACTAACATCTTCTTTGTTTCCTTTTACCTTTGGGGCTTTTAAGGTTTAAATGTCTTTGCATCTACTGCCATTTTTTGAGGTTATCTCTTTTTGTGGTACACAGAAAAGACTAAACACTCCCTGACAGCTAGATCATGGCAGACAGAGCGAGTTGATTGTTAAGAATAAATTCTTTTATATGATCTAAGACATCAAAATGTGTGATTGAAAAAAACTAGATGACTGCATGGCCTTATTATCACTAACCCTCCTCCCTGTCCTCCTCTTCATCAAACTTGCTAGTAGTATTTCATTGCAAATAAGGGTTTAGGTCTCTGAACCTGTCTTTGCTGTCTGTCTTTGCTTTTGTCCAGTGTTAAGCAAAATATGCCTAGAGGCTTTGGGACTTTGGGAGAACATACCTCCAATATTTGATGATATCCATTCTTCAGTTTCTTTCTGAGAGAAAAATCTTCTCTTCACTTATAAGGGGCACAGATTTTCTCATTCATTTGTCCTATGAGCAATTGGAAAACTCAATCTATCAAACTCTTGTAGAACCACCTGAAGCAATGTAAGTGTTGATTAAACCTCCTCTTCAGGGTAAAATGCGGCCTGAGCAAGGGACTGAACTCTCGAAGAGGGTCACTTGTGGCTGTGTGGACAGTAAATCTGTGCCGCCTTAGCTCTGCTATTATGGTTTATTGAAAAGGTACTTTGCTCTGAAATGTGATAGGGCTGTGAAACAAAGTGGCAAGACAATTCTTTCTAGCAAAATATGGATGTTTCTTCTTTCACCAGCGCTCTCAAATTTTCATCCAGTCTCAGCAGGCCATGTGCAGGAGTATGGGGAGATAATTTGTACTCTGGTGCTGATTTGTTCTGAGTCACTAAGAAGATGATGGAAAGAAGATGCCAAAATGGTAAGCAAAATGGGCACCCCAAAGGTTAAGGACTGAATGTAAGTTTTAGAGGAGAATGGAGGTGAAAGACTGCTGCTAAAAATTCCTTCATTTCCAAAACTGGGACTACAGGTTGGAGGCTGAACGACCTAACAAAAAAAGAGATGGTAAATTCTGAAGAAACTGTAAATGTTTGTGCCCCAAATTGGAATTCTGATTTTTTTTTTTTTCTTCTGGGTGGCAGTTCTTTCTCGTCCCGAAATCACCCTGCCATTTGAAGTTGAGCAGTGTATATTTAATTTGGAGTAAATATGAAGTTAGGTATTGTATAGGTAGATCTATGCAGTAACTTAATAAAACACTCAAGGAGCCTAAACTTCTTCTTGAAATTGATGAACAGATTGCTTAATGTGAAATGATAAATAAAAAATAAAATAATCCCAGAATAACTGTAGGCAGATTACATAGCTGAATACCACCTTTCAAGGGTGCAGAACCTTGGGTCTATAAAATGTGAGGGATGCAAGAAAGAACATCTAAAATGATTTCAGTCTACATTTTGATATTATAAATATATTTTTAGTCAGCCCGTTCATATTTGTATTCAGTGCTACCATGGTGGTAACATCACATTGGTGAGTCAAAGTACAAAAAGAGAGGCTTTACATTTTCAAAAATGAGTAGGAGAGAGGTTTTCATGCATCTGCAGCGATAGCAGTAATTGTCACAAGGCTTTACTGGAGTTTGTGCAGAAGAATTTTCTCAATCGTTTAGAAATGACTGTCAGATATAGGGCTGCATGCAAATTGAGCAGATCACAAATGCAACCCTAGCATAGCTCAAGAACAGAATTCTTCAAACTTTTGCAGTACAAACATTGTGAAACAAAAAAATACAATAAGTGATAAAGAGGATTCTGGAGAAAGTATGTTGGTTTACTACATATTATGCATAATTATTCACACTGATCACTTAACCATGGTGGAAAATTAACTGCTGTTTGCCACACAGCAGGATAGAAACTTTATGCATAGTCAATCATGTATCAGTTCTTCTTAAAATTAATTACTGGTTTGAAAGGATATGTTTTTCTCTGTGGCCACTGATGCCTTAAACCAAGGAAATACCAAAATGTTTCCAAATTAATTATTTGTTGTCACATAACTTCAGTGAAAATAATCTGTTGTTTCCTTGGTTATTTTTTAAGAGTATTAGGAATATTTTAAAATATAATAATGCATACTGTATAAACTGATTTCAGTTTTGACAGGATATCTTCATCTGCAGCTAATAATATACTGATTGTAGACAATATTTGTAGACACCATCTTGTCTAGAGACAAATGAAATTTAGGATGAGTACTTGTTTCCAGGTATTTACCAGTTCTTGTGCTGCAGTGTTCAGCAAAGCTGAACATCAACCATCATTTGAAAGCTGTGCAGTACGATTTTTTTATTTCCTTCTTGTTATTAACTCCAAAAGGTTCAAAATTTTTCATATGCAGTAAAATTTTCTCTCATCTCTGACACTGCCTATTTTCAGCCTGCAGTCAAATGTATAGAAAAATATTTTCCAAGTGGTTTAAGTTGCTTTCTGCTTCATATAAAAATAGCAATTTTTAAGTCCTCTTAAGGAAGACAAAGATGAAGAAATTATGTCAGTAACATAATACTAATTTCTATTTCTGTCACAGTATGTTTAAATTTTTTATGAAGCAGTTTGAAAGCTAGAAAAAAATATTTTAAACATGACAAATTTATGACATAACATAGTCAGTCACCTGAAGGGCAAATGATAGCAAGTAATTCCCGAGAAAACAATCCGATAAATTAAAACTTTTCTGTAGAAACATATCATTATAAAGCAGAAAGACAGAGAGAGGCTTTAATTCTGCAGTGTATTAGTATTTAAATACCTGCCTTCACACTGTAATTTCAACAAGAACATCTACCTTAACTTGATTTAGACATTTCCACTTCTCTCAATTTCTTCGTCATTCTGGAGTTACAGTGTTCAGTCCTGCCTCAAACACAGCAGTGGAAAGATCACGTTGTCTAAAAGATGTGGACAGATTGCAGAACCTGATGCATATTGATTCTGTTAAGCCTGGGCTCCCAAGTTCATTTTTTCATATCCAGAGTTCTGTGAATGAAGAATGATACATTCAAATGTATTAAAACTGATAAATGTTACTTTAAATAATAAACTGAACTTTTAAAGTAATCGAACAATACATGTGGAGGCAGAAGAAGTGTACATTTCAGGAAAAGTACACATTATATGGTATTTCTTGAGAAAATCCTGTTTTATCTCATTGTCTTTTTTCCATCGAAGAAATATTCTGCCTCCAGTTTGACCCTATTATCAAAATAAGTTTTAGTGGTAAATTATTATGCTGGGTAAAATGCAATAATCAATAGGTAAATTTCCCTCAGGGTTGACTAGCTGTAATAAACATCTACTGGCAATGACAGAAACTGATGTTTAAAAGCAAAATACGTTAAGCATTTTCTTGCTTCAGTACAAATAAAACCAGACTCTGAACTAATGGAACCCATCAGATATACAGCATGTTGTTGATGGCAAAAGGAAATAAATAATCTCTTTTTAAATGATAAATCCTTTTTTGCTTCATAGCAATTTAAAAACGGATAATGTAAAAGTTGTTTGCACAAATATAAGCCTTCTTTGAAATAGTGTATCTTTGGGACGACATCTTGCTGAAATGTATCTCTTTTTGTAAGGTGATTCATTTGACTTCTACTATTGTATTAACAGATTAATTATTTCTTTATGCTATTTTCTTCTAAAGAGGTTTGGTGCTAATTTGCTTCTTGTAGCATTGCTGTTTAATTAAGCATTCACCTTTGTGTCTACATGCTGGTAGAAAAAAGAAGTGACAGCATTACACAATGGGTTCATTTAAAACTGCAAAATATAAACTTGAACTAAGAAAACAAAATGGGGTCAAAATACAGCTGAGGTCTATGAATAGGAAGATTCTTGATGTTATATACCCCACTGCTAGGGTATAATACATGCTTTCCTGCATAGAGTGTAACAGAAGTTTTCCAAATACAGCATTATTTAACCTGGTAATCCTTCTAAGACTTGTAAACTGCTTGAAAGCTTCATATTTAAGTTTGACCAGATTTTTTTTCCTTTACTTGATCTATGTCTTTTATCCTTTAAAATCCTTACTGTAATCCCTGAGATCACATGCAGGATAAAGTGATGCTTATTTGCCCGAGAACATGAGAATTCTCCATAGATTTTAACATAAAGAAAAACAGGTGAATCAGGCTACACGTGCACATAATGTCATTTGGAAGGTGTAACACATAAAATCAGCAAGTTTCTTCAAAAGAGATGAGCTTTGAAACATATCTGATTAATCCTTCAACTATTCAGGGATTTCTGGGTCAACATATGGAGTCAATTCCAAAGTTATGGGCCTCTTCTAAAAAAAAAAAAAAAGTCTTTGTAGCACCTTTATTTTTTCTGTATTGAGAAATCTCCAGAAATATCGATGAAAGCAATAATCTTCAAAACCTCAAAATACAGTCCAAAGTAGCTCATTTTGAGTTACACAATGCAGAAAAAAATCAAAGCTAGTGAACATTTCTGAACCCTGGGTTTCAAATTGGTTTATGTCTCTGCTTCTCCACCTGCAAAGTAAGTGGAGTCATAACTATACAGTGCTTAAATGCTTGAAGATTTATAAACAATGAAGAGATACCCCAAAACTATTTCTACAACCTTGTTTAAAAATATAAAGCAAATCTCAAATATTTTGTAGTGAATATAATATGCTTACAGTACATTTTTTTAACTTCTTTCAACCCCTCTTCATGTGATAATTTCAAGCTTATCATCATGAACATGAAGACTACACATTTATTATAATTTTTTTAATAAAACCTTGAATTGTAGTGAACTATCCTGGCTCTGACATTCAAAGGAAAAAAAGATCCATATTACCAAAAAGCTTGTTAAAAAGTAATGAGTGATTGTGCTACTCTATTACTGATTTGCTATGGCACTTCTGGGTTTAGGAATTGTCACTGTTTGTGTCAGTGGAGGAGTAAAAAGCTTTCTCTGTTCTTGCATCCAACTTATTTTTTTCAATTAAGGATGAAAAAAACATTCACACTGATTTAAAAATAAGTTGTTCGTACAATTAATCATCCCATTGAAATATATTCTTTCCTTCTCCTTTTGTTTGATACTTCAGTAATCTCTGTCAGCTTTGTAAAGCTTAAATCTCTCTACAATATGTTTCAGTTATTGACCTAATTAACATACAGCTTTACATGATTGAGTGATCAGTGCAAATTAAATATCAAGGGGGGCCATTGACCTAATAGGCAGACAATCCCAAAAATCAGATCCTCGAAGTTTTGCAATGAATTCAGAATGTGGAGTCAGCACCATATGTGCTGCGTGGCTGAGCTCCCTTGGATTTAAAATAATTATCTTGCAGTTCAGAAATGTAGAGAGGACTTGAGCTTGCCCAGAACACTTCGTGGTGTCTCACTCCTATCAAAGCATGGAGCAGAAGGAAAGTGAAAAGTGACCTCAGTCACTGTTGTTATGTCATTACAAAAGTTAAAATGACATTTTGAAGCAAACCACTCCTTTCTTTGGGAAAGCTCAATCTCCATATGAGACTTATTTTATTGGAAAGGTGAAAGGGGAGGTAGCACCAAGTTTGCATATTTCTAATGAATGAAAATGTATGTATATTTCTCATGTAAAAAAATATCTGTGAGTTTCTGTAATTATTTTGTGAAAAATTACCTTAAAACTATTTTCAAACGCTAATGGCTAGTACTAATCAGGGGGCAGAGCAAAAGATTTTTTTCAAAGCTAAGTGTATCTCTTGTCTCTGCTTAACTCCTCTCTGTGACTTGTGTTCAGAAATACAAGGCCTGATACCATTGGATTAAGGTCAGGAGCATGTCTGTTGCTAAAACTTAGGGATGACAGGTATGAAAATACTCTTTAAAATACATGCAAGAATTCTGGTGTAGGTTTCCTCTGAGACATCTGCCTGTGATGATCTATTTTAAGAACGAATAGCCTGTGTGGTTTGCCTTGCTAGAAACTTTACAGTTTAATCAGTTGTTTGATCTGCCCCAGCTGTCTTGGCTTGAAACTTTACAACAGTTGTGCAGAAGTTTCTTCCCCTGACTTCCCAGTTCATTCCATTACAGCCCAGACCTGTTACCCACAGGTAGACCAAGCCCACCCTTACCTAGGCACTACAATGCTGTCTGCCCAAGGCCAGCAAGTTTTTGCTTGAGTCTGAGAGCGTGAATGACACCAGCAGGGTTCTTTTTTATCTCCAATATTAAATGACAGGTGGAATCAATCCCTGTTTACTGGAAGGTTTTCTTGGCATCTGAAACCAAAATATTCTTTGTAACACTTCAGAGCGAACAAGTGAACGCTTCAAAGCACAAATGTAGGGTTGCTAGCTGTTGTCTTTCATTTTTGCCCCCTGTGCACACCTTCACAAAGTGGAACAAAGGGGAATGTATTGGAAGAGGCTTCTGGTGGTTTCTATTTATTTAATTTATTAATTTATTAATTCATTCATTCATCCATGTATTTTGCAAAACTGCTATTCATCTCATTTGTGCTTAGCAGATAGAATTAATTACTGCACTGCAGATAATAGCACATAAAGGTCATCCTTTGAATTGTGTTTTGCTTTGGTATCTTTTTCATGCTTTGAAGATAATGGTGTGATGTTGTTTGTACACTGTGGAGTGTGCTTCTATCCCTTGGGAAGCATACTGAGAAAACAAATAATAGTAACAGGATGGTGCAGCATAGCTGTTCTGCAATGTTTTCCCTGCTTTAAATGTCTCTACTGCTTAAAGGAGTGCCTGATGACAGTGCAGAGGTTCCTCAGTCTGTAAACGTGAAAGCATCGATCTGAGGACACTGAAATAAATGTATCTGTGTGTGAGAAAAGGGATGTGTTGGACTGAAGGTTACTAAATTAATGGTTTGCTGCTGTAGTGCCTTTCTGCAACATCCTTCCTGTGCGTCCCTCTCCCACCCAGTGCTGGGTGAGGAATGTCAGCTCAGAATGGGCCTGGCTCCTAATAATGGTGTTTTATTTATTAGGTGGTTTTCCCCCTACGCAGTGCAGGAGTGTAAATGAAGCTGATTGGGAGCAATGTGTTAGATTTCACCAGTACTCACATAGCATTTTTTGTGCTTTGGACAAGTGCTGTGGGTTTACTAATGGTCACAGAGCATATGGTTCAGCTTCTCCACCTCAAAATGTGCAAAAAATGTGTTGCACCATCAATGAAGATGCAGAGGACAAGCAGCATGTGCTCAGGGCCTACTTTGGAAGAAATTTGATCGTTTTTAAATCTCTATGAGCAGGAACGGGTATAATTATCATATGATGGAGCTCTCTAGGCCCCACCAACATGTTTGATCACAGCATGGGCCTGTGTGGGTCCTGTGCTGGAGACAGCATGACGTGCCAAAGCTTCAGGGGAAGGGGAGATGTGTACATGTGCCCATGCACACACCTGGCTGTGGTGTGGCTTTGCTGCTTCTCCCTGATGCCTGTGAAGCAGCTGGTGAGGGGTGAGCTGCCAGGACTGTGGCAATGAAGGGAGAAGATGATGCATGAGGGATGATGTGAGGAGCTCTGGAGATGGAGGTTGATAAGGGCTTAAGCACCATCTCCTCTTCATTGTGAAAACTAACACCTGGACTTTGTTAGAGAAGAGGAATGTTTTGCTGCTGAGAGATGATCATACACCCTAGTCAGGCACTTTTCAGTGAATTAAAAGAAGTTACTTGGAGAGAGAGGAAGGTTGTCCCATCACAACTTATCTTCTGAATGCGAGCAGTCTAGAGTTAAAGTAATTCATGGCCTGTGAAATAATAAAAAGCATTTAATTTGAAAGATACTGTTTTTCAAATAGAGTGGAGAGTATCTAATTTAAATCTTTTGGGGGATGATAGTTTAGTAGGAATGGTAATGGTGTTTGGAAATTTCTCTTTGTAGTTAATGCTTACAATACAGCCTGTTTAATGCTGTCCAGAAATGTACATAATTTACCCAATAGCTTATTGGAACTGCATTGGTTTCCATGCAGCTTTCACTAGAAAGATGCCTACTTCATTTTTCATTAATTAACAATTAATCACGTAAGTCTAAGTGTAGTGTAGAGAATGAACCTGAGTCTTAACAGTAGTGACAACTATAACATGTTGGTGGACTACTGCAAAAGTTATCTGTCTATAGCCATAGAGTTACAGACAAGATTATGATCCTTTTCTCAAGTGCACAGTTATCCCTCGGAGAAACTGAGGTCACTCTGTTGGTATATCAGTCCAGCAATGAAATAATGTAGCTTGCAAACATATATAGAAATTTAAGGGCAAGCAAATACTATTTACTGCTCTAACTTCAGCTGTTGTTGGTGATGGGATAGGTTCTCTCTAGGAATATATAAGCTATACAAAAGCAAGAGATAGACTACTTTGCATTAAGAACAAGCCTTGCGTAGATCAGAGGTGTTAGATCTGAAGCTGTTTAGAACACATCTGGTTCATCTGCACCCAGGAAAGGACACAGTATATCAAAAGTGCTTGTAATAAGCTACAAAATAGTCTGAATTACCTCTGATGCCTTTGATAATTATCATGTGATCTTTGGCTATTGATAGAAGTGTTTCAAAGGAGATATAGTGCTGAGTCTCAAGGATGTTGTTAGTGCTGAAGAGATCGCTCATAATCAGTAAGTGGTTCGTCATGCTGTTAAAAGCCAGTTGGGAAAGCCAATAATACAGAAAAAAGCCTCAAAGGAAGGGTGTCACTGTGTCTCACATTACTTGTATCATTAGATGGATTCTCATAGTAGCCTTTCTTCCAGAAATAATTCTTCATGACAAGCAATATTTGTGTCATTAAATGTTTGTGCCATATAGTAGGACCCAGGCCTGAAGACTGTAAACAAATACTCGGTGATACATTTCAAAGCTCTGAAAGCCTTGCAATCCTACCTTTATCAATGAAAGAAAAATAAATATAAGGTAAACATGCAATTAGAAAAAAAAAATCCAATAGTGGACTACTTTGTTTTTCATCCTTAATTTACTACAGTTATTTAAAGAAGATTCAGTATGTTTTGACAGTGATTGCCCTGCTGATTAAGGCTATAAGGGAAAAGTTTTTGCACTGTGAGTGCCCCTTCAATTTTGGAAATTATTTGTCTCTTGTCACGCTGGTTACTAAACCTAAAGGTAGTAAAAGCCACTGTAAGATTCTGACTTCCTGTCAAGGACTTTTAAGAGGTCCAAAGAACTAGCTGTGGATATCCAGGACAACCGTTCTGAAACAATGAAAATAATTTAGCAGTCCAGGTATATTTGGGTTGGTTTGTTTGGTTGGTTTTTTTTTGCCTGTAAACAGTTGTCAGCACAGTTCTTTCAGAGTACATCTGCTTTATTCTCGGTAACTACTCTATGACTGGAGGATGTATACTTTCTTCTTCATCAGCTGACCCCATCCATTTCTTGAAGGGAAATTGTCTAATCAAAGGCAATGCTAAAACCAGATTCTTTGTGAATTCAGAATAATTTAAAAATAATCAGTGATTGGCTGACATAACTTGAAAATAATCAGTGGTTGGCTGATTCTTCTCTTTGGTGCTGAGACACGGGCTGCACCCCAAAAAAACCCCTGCTTCTGAGTGGAGACCCTGCACTAGCTTCAATGGCAGCTGGGCACTCACCTGCCTTCGAGGATCTGGGCCATGTGAAGGGGGAGCAAAGGGTAGAACCCTTCAAAAGTAGTGTCTTTCAGTGTTGCCATGCAGAAGGTGTACTGGGGTCTGATAACACATTTAACTATATTATTTGATCTGTTTTTTCTTATGACAGCAGACAGTGCTGCACTTCCTTCTGCAGATCTGTGCAGCAGAGCACATTTGGGCAAAATTTCATTGTTTTTTACCCAATAATTCTCGAGTCTAAAGAGAGACAGTAGAAACACAGTCGGTTTAAACCTATTCAACAACGCAGGAAGCTGAAACACTTCCAGAGAGCTTGCTTTGTCTGCTGGCAGACTCCCCGAGACAGGATATTATGGGAAGACACCTCTCTCCCTCCTCCACTGCTCATCTCCAGCCCTTTATGTAAGATATTCTGAGCTCTTCTTGTTTTTGCAACAAAGACCTGGCTCTGCAGAGCTGTTGGGAGGTGGGGTGGCAGGCCCACATTCAAGGTTTTCTTCCCCAGAAGGGTGTGCAGGAGGTGTGAGTATTAAACATGTGATGACTCATATGATTGCCCCGGAGCAGGGGGCCATGGGACTTTCACAGATGACCTGTGGCAGAGAACAAAGCTTCCCTGCAGAATAACACCATGGGACTCGGCTGGCCCCGAATGGGGGGGTCCCATGAGGGGGAATGGGCAGCAGTGTGCCCATCCTTCCCACCCCTGTGACTGGAAATAGGTTTCCTTGTGGCAAAGCACAGTATCAAATACTGAACTGCCTTCTCCAGGGTAAGCAAAGCCACTATACACTTCTTTTGAGTTTCTCACTGAATCAGGCAGCAGGTCTCATCACCTTTCTTGATCGACTAATTGCAAAAGAGTACCGAGGGTAATCAGCTGGGTCAAAGCTGGGAATATTTTCTTTGCATCAGCACAAGATGGGCAGCAGTGGTAGTAGGGGGAAATCTGTTGTGAAGACTACCTAATCCTCCAGTCACACATATCTGTTGATGCCTTAGAAAGGCATCTGGCTCTTGGATACCAAATCACTTTATACAGCATCCTGGGCAATATATTTTCTTACTGCTGTGATCTCTGTTCTGCCACCAGAGCACAAGAAGTGCTGAAATCCAGGTGCTGAAGCAGTCAGCCCTTTTCTGAGGTGACCACAAATAGAAATGAACCTCTTTATGTTATTTCTGGCCACTCATAACTCGAGTCAGAACTCCTTTCAGTCTGACCTGGAATAACAGTACCACTTTGTAACCTCAGGACTGCCTTTTCCTTGTTCCTGAATGTGTTTCACAGTCATTCCCTCTCCTTATATAGAGGCAGGGAGCAGATCTGCACCCCAGTGTGCTAGGGTAAGAGCAGAGGACTCATAAATTCCTAATTTCCTGTAGGGCTCATAAGGCTGATGATAAGACTTTCTCTGAACCCATGAGACAATATCACCTAATCTAGCACAAGAGCTTTTGTCACTGCCATAGCATTAACTAACTTTAGCCTTCATCCTTAGTTTCAACCCTGGAAGATTTACAGCTCAGTGAAGCCTTGGATGTGCCAGTTTTCTTTGTGAAAGCTTCTGTCTTCACTAGATGAGGCAATGCTGAATATTTTAGATCCTGGAAGGCTTTTGTGGCTTCATAGTTAGATTGGTCAAAAAAGCTGATGAATTTGTGCTGATCATTGGGCTTAAGAATTTATTCTGCTTACTCTGGTGAAATCACTACAGCTGTGCTATTAACAATCAGTTGTTACAAATGTATGAGGCCTTGCCCAGAAGAATGCTCTAAAATGGCTACTATTTCTGTATCAGAAAGATTTTTTAAGAGATTCAGACCACTTCTGATAGTCAAGACCTGCAGAGCTAGTATTTGGAGCAGATCTCAGTGTTCACTTTTGTGAGACCCATTTGGATCCATTGCCCAGATTTGGACTTCAGTTAGGAATTTCTTTTTAACTGGCCCTCTTTTTTTCAAAACCTTGGGAAGGTTGGGAAGCTCTTTGGTAAGCACTCTGAAAGAGGAACAGAAGATCTCTGAAGAAATAGTTACTTAACAGTACCTAGAATTTGGTGGAAACACCCAACCAAACTAACTTCATCCCTACCTGTATTCCTATTTTCTTGCTAAAGGCTCCCGGCTTTGCAAGCAGCAAAATTATAGAAAACTGAAATTACTTTCTGGCTGTTACAGCCTTTTAGAGTATGACTGGATAGATATCACAGCAAGTTTTTAGAGGCTTCCATTAGCACTACTCTTCTGTGATACTGCAGGTGTTCACTAGAAGGGATGCCCGTTGCCATCCTGTTTCATACTGCAGCCTGGAATTGCAGCGAGTTGCTGGGTGCCTGGCAATGCCACACAGCTGTTTCTGCCTGTCTACGCTGTGGAACAGATACTGATTGCCACGCTTCCTTCCAAATACTGCCATGCCAAATCCTTCTCTTTTTAACCTTGAAAAGTCAGGATCACGCAGAGCAGTACATTCTACTGCATAACCCACAGAGAATTTTAAGAAATGGACTAGCACTTACTTTCGCCAGAGTACTTCACAGGAAGACTTCATTCCTCATAAACCTTCCTGTGAGCTCAACAGCAAAGTGATGTCAAGCTGGACATGTACTTGGGACAAGACTATTTAAATATGGTGATGGAAGAGATTTAAACTTAATAAATATATGTAATGGACTTCACATTGGGGTGCTTATTAGATGGCTGATAGGGAGAGAATTAAGGGTTAATGTATATTTCAATGTGTTTAATTTGACAGAGACCATGCAATTTTTGTGCAACACTGTAACTGTTGCTGATAATAAGCTGATTCAAGTGCTACATGCAGGTGTCGTAATAAGTTTTCTTGTTACAGTTATGCATAATAACAATACAGTTGTATGAAGATGATAGTGCTTGGGTAATCACAGTACCAGGAGCGTTTACCCTCTATTCTGAGCAGAGAAGTGGAACAGTGCTGGACATGGGGAGAGGAAGTTAATATATGCCCTTGCAGAACGCCTTTCTTCCACCAGGTTTGCATGCAGCTCATCACACTTCTGCTTCATCTCAGTTATGCTCCTGTCCAATTCAGCAGGAGAACTGTCTCGGCTTGACATCGAGGGACTGAACTTTGAATAATTAGTTTTGGTTATTCTCATAGGAGGATGTGTATAGAGATCCAGTGGGTTTTTTTTCTGTTTGCCTCACTCTTCGAATTCAAATAGTACTTAGCATTGGTCTGACTGGTAAGAAGATTCCTACTGTACAGGGTGACGGTCATCCATGGCTTTAAATATGTTTGTTTCCAGATAGCTAGTATTTTCTGTAGTGGATTTATTCTCATGATGAAGGTTTATTCTGTGGCCCTGGGTATTAGGAAGTTTGCCCTTGACACAGCTCCTTCCAGGCCTTTTGTCTATCCTCGAAGAGAGATACTAAGCTAATATTTCCCATGGGGTATGTGGCTTCTCAGCACCATAAGGCATACATGGCAGTAAGTATGCTCACTGAAGTTTCTTCAAGACCACTTTTTAGTCTATGATGCGATTTGTACAGGCTTCTCTTCTACTCTCTTATATTGCTGAAATAAGCTCTAACTCCAGAGTAAGGGATCCTTACTTGGTAGTCAGAAATTTTGTCCAACCCTTCAAATTTTTCCCATGAAAACTGGTGAAACCCAAAATACAGCTGTTGACTCCTCATGTAACTGCCTGGACTTCCATGTCTTCTTTCTAGTGAAGTCCTCCTTCAGTGATACCAGACTAGAAACACATGTTGGTTTACGCATGAGCACCTCTTCTTTTAGTAACTGATGAGTGCTGGATGTAGGGGTAGGAATGTCAGGTCTCCTTCCAAACAAGCTGCTTAGACTTCCAAAAATATTTGAAAAATGTTCCACCTATAGTATTTAACATTCAAAATGTAGTTTTTCACCAGATTAGTACTTTGCTCTTATACTTGCCTTCTATTGCATTTAACATAAAATACAACTTAATTCTGAGTTTTATGTTTCATGATTAACTCTTGGCTAGCTTATACTGTTTTTTGAGGCTTTATGTACCTTAGCAGATGGTGCTAAAATTTCTGTGAATAGTTTAATTTAATTTCTTCCCACTGTCTTAACATCACCCTTTGTTTTTAATTATTTTGCTTGCAAACTAGCTGATGCAAACTAGCTGAACATGATGATGACAATGGATTGCAGTTACAATATAAACTTTAGGAGGTCAAAATGTGAAGCAATTAACTGGTTTTAAAAGGGAAACTTTTCAAGAATGTGTCAACCTCTTTATTGCAGGTTATTATATATATATATAAAAAAAAAATCCGTTCTAGTGAGGTGTGATAGGTATTCCTGGAATATGACTATATATCATCTTGGGCAAATTTGGTCTCTAGTCACAACCACGCTGAAAAGGAGAAACACAAGGATAAGCTTTTATCAGGCTCCAATTCTGCAAAAATGTCTTTTCGTGTAGGATCCATGCAGAGTCGGGGCCTTTGTCAACAAAAACACTAGGAACAGATTTTTACTCAGAATTATGTCCTAATCTCATTTTCAGACATCTAAATATGTAGTATTTTCTCAGATGTACTATATGTGCTATTAGTATGGATCAGGAATGTCTGTAGGCTAATTCCTGTCTTTCATTCTGAAACTCAAATACTCCAGCCAGGATTCAATTGACAAAACATAGGTGTGAAGTGCCATTTAAGATGCTACTGGCTAAAATAACACAAGACTTTAAGGAAACTCTGCCTTATGGAGTGGTAGTTAAGGTTAGACAGGGCATCTCATGGTGCTCAGAATGATGCTGTGTGTTTTAAATGAGATAACTGAGTCCAGAATTTAGTACTGACACAGTGGGAACTTCTGCAAATCCACCACATTTGAAGTCATGAACTTATCAAAGCATATGCATTACATCACATTGTCTTCAGGAGTTTAATTTTAGGCAATCAAAAAATAATAATAGCTTTTCTACATACTAAAGTATTGGCAAGAATAAATAATCAAAAATAGTGAAAATTTCCATAGCTGTGTGTTCCAAAAATATTATTCTTGCTGTCCTATCTGTTATTAATGGCAATCTCCACACCTTGCAATCTTGTATTTTCTGCATCATTTACTGCAGTATTTTGAATGTCATGCTATTAACAAACTGCATCTGTCAATGTATAGAGTAGTTTTACAAGGTCTTGTTGATGACAGTAGTATTTGAGTTTTTGAAAAAAGCCTAAGAAACATTAAGTTTCAGGTGACTTTTTTACAGACTGAAATAATGAATCAAGTTTAATTTAGCAGATTTAAATGACATTTCTTTATACGAAGAAAACCCTATTTGGATTTTGTTTTCTCCCAGACATATTAGAAGTGTCTAAAACCTACTTAATTTTAGAAATATGCCAGTAATTCACATAATATAAATTTTCTTATCTAAGAATTTTGGTTAATTTACCTGGAGCCCAAAACTTAATCCAACTGAATTTTAATTAAAAAAAGTTTCCAACAGCTACAGCCCAACTGGTGTCAAAAAGTTATTGCTTCTCTCATGATTGTAAAACCTCCTGATTTTTCTCTATTTTTAGAATTCCCTGTGCCTTTAAACAGCTACACTTTACACTCTTGCAACCCACAACTTTTCAATCTCCTTTTCCACAGTCATTACACCGTCCCATTCCTTCTCAGCTCCATTAAAATCATATCTTTAACTCAACAGTGAAGCATTAATTTCTTTTACCTGGGCACCAGCATTGTTTGCCCTCAAATATAAAAATTCGTTCAATGATAGAGTCTCACAGGTTTCTGGTTTGTTTTTATAAAAAAGGAAAAGCTATATTTAGATAGAGATACATTTACTGAACTACAGCCTGAAGCTGAAACTAGTTTTCATTTTGAAGTTTTGTCTTTCCCTAGCTACAGTACTGGCTTGTAATATTGGCTCTACATAAAAAAGACCAAATTCATGCTGGAAGCAGAAACGAGTGTCTTCTGAAAATTTCAAAATGAAAATAAAGTCATCTTTGTGTCATCCCCGTCTCTGAAATTCTGACTTTAACCTGTCCATCTCCACTGCTCAAAATAGCCCTTTATTGACATGCCAAAATTAATCTCCATGCAGGCCTGTATGGTAACTATATACAGGAACATAATCTTTATTAGAGCAAAGCTATGAGTGGTTCTGCAGTTTACCTCACTAGTGGGAGTTTTTTCCCTGCTGCAGAAGCATGAGAATGTTATTCTATGTGTGTGCATGGAAATATGCAGGAAAAGATATAAATATGGACGCATTAACTGAATGCTTATTTTCTCTGACATTTAAAGACATTGAGTAACAGCCAAATCTTACATGTCTGTGAATGACAGGGTCTAACGTTAATTCTTCCCTTTATTTTACAAGGAATATTGCCCATCTCTTTTGAGCATTAATTTGTCCTTACAGTTGCTATCATAGTTAAATTAAAACCATTTTGGGCTTCTTCCTGTGTGATTATATTATATATGTAATATTATAGAGATAAAATGTTCAAGGATTTTGTGTCGGTATTTTGACTTGCCCCTGATATTATTTTTCCACTGAATTTTGCGTGGAGAAGAAATAGGGCTTTTCTTAAGCCATCAGGAACATACATTTTTAGTAGTCATTGCTTTCTCATTTAAGCTTCAGATATTTTTCCATGAAATGGTATAGATAAAAATAAAAATTTCTCTAAGTAGAAAGAAAAATGAAAAGAACAAATGATAAAGCTTAAATACATAATAGCATCCTTTGTATTATCTATGAAATACAGTATGTAGTGGAAGTATTTCATTGCAAAGTCTCTTGTGTTTTTGGCATCTTTAAATTTTAATAAAATATTTGCAGGACATTACCTGGATTTTTATACCCACACATACATTTTACTGGTACTGCTGTACCTGTTTTGCCCTTTTTACTTGGTTTAATAAAAGCTTGTGAGTAGTTACAATGAATAATGTATTTGAAAAATGTCTTTCTTTTTCCTTTGTGAGCCAGTAGTGTGTTCTTCCAGTTTTCCAGCACTTACTTGCCTGTGGCTTTTCCAAGACAGCTGCACAGTATGATAGGCTTCATCCAAAGTAGCACGCATTCTTTCATCTTCTTTTTCTCAATAGGTTATTTTACAGTGTCTTCACTGATTTCTATTTATTCAATAGACTTCTTTTCTCTATCTTTCTAAAGATGGATTTGAAAAGGGATTTCAGTATCGCAATCATTAGTGAAACATCACTAATTTAATCTCTCTTTTCATTTATTAATATGCTTTCTTTTTCTTGTAGATTTGGGTTTCCGGTTTATAAAAACTTCTATTTCTCCTAAACTCTGTGGAATAACAAAAAAAGTTTTAAAACATACACTATCAACCATGTGTTTCTTCTTGTCTTTCCCTTTTCATCTGCTGATTTTCACCCAGGTTTACGGATCCGTTAGCATGAGACTCATCACCAGGTTTCTCATGAATACCAGAATACTTCTGCCTAAATTTTCTGCTCAACTATGCATCCATAACTGAATGCGTTAACATCACAGAAGTGAATAAATATTTAATTAATAGCAATCTATGAGGTTGAGTCAGAATCTGTTCCAGGTAAATGTTGTTGCCAAATAGAGCTGGCTGGTGAGGACTTTTACCTAATATGAGCTTTGATTTTAGTCTCATAATTGACCTAAATTAATGTAGTTTCCTAAATTATTTTCATAGAAGTACAAATGGAAAGAGGTGTCCAAAGATAGAGCCATTCTGCCTGGATCTATGAATTCATGTTAGATGGACATGCTATGCCTCTGCAGGCATTTCCCCTTCTTCATTTGCAGTATGAGAACTTCATTATTTTCTTAGATAACTGCTTCACTGCCTAAAATTTTGAGTGCAAATTAGCTGCTGGAGTCTGGCAGATTGAGCCGACAAGGCTCAGTACAGGCATAAAATCTTGTTTAAGAGAAGTGTAATTTGCATCGCAAAATGAGCATGTAGTTGTGCTGTAGATTGCTCAAGATTTATGCTCAGCTCCAGGTCAGCCCCTTCTGTACTGGTTGTTATGTAGTTTAGGAATTATACATGGTTCAAGCACCTCTGTTAAAAAAGCTAAACAGACTGCCTTATCTAGGAAGTCAGTGGGGAAGGAATTAAATCTCTTAGTTAAAGAGCAGTTGGGACTGTCTTTGTTTTCATTTGAATTTCAGAGCCCTTTCTTTATAGCTTGGCTAAGCCCAACGCATATTTAAAGAACGGTAAAGGGATAACATTTTAGTATGGAAAACTGTGAAAACAATTTAAACAAGTCTTTCAGTTAAGCTTAAAATTGTTTTCTGGCTTGTATCCAGACAAGAAAGGCACACATAAATGCCTACCATTTTATATCCAATCCATTATTTTTGGAATAACAACAGCTGAACGAACACAATTCTAACTGAAGATGCACGTACATGCACTTTCACATGTGCTCACAGTACCAAGAACTATCTTTTAAACCGCTGCAACAGCCTATCTCCAATGTTTTTCAAGCAATTGACATGCTGGTTAGAAGAACTTTTACTTAAATGAAAAATGAGAATGATTGTTGCAAATAGTTACATCGGAAGATACTCTCCCTGATTCCAAGCCGCTGTTTCATGATCAACAAAGATTTGCTCTGTAGAGATTAAATTCAACACAGATTAAGTTTAATGAAATTTTTGTTTAACTATCTGTTTGGTAACTGACAGGGTATAAAAACTGTAGATTTAGGATACACTGGAAAAGAACTTCTCTAGATAGACTGAAAAGGACTACATTACCCATAGGCCTTGAATGTGTCACTGGTTGGGAAGTTTTCTTGAGGTTCTAGTTCTTGAAGCAATATAAATATCAGAAACCCATTTATAGTTTTTAATATGTTCTTGACTCTAGGGCCTGCAAGAAAAAAAGTTAGGACATTATTAAAAAATGCTGTTTAAATGCTCAAAAACCAGAAAGTAAAATAAAGGCACCCAAACAGTGTTTTTCTCCCACCCACCCTAAATGCTATCTTGAAGTGTGTGGGGACCTGGGTCAAGAATTGTGAACATCTGGCATCAGCAATACTGTGAAGGCTGTGGTGAATGACTTGGGTTCTTTTTTTCCCCTTTTTTACCCCCTAATATATTGATAAATTTCCTGTTCAGAAATAAAGAACGCTGTAACACAGGAGTGGGGGAGCTGCTGATAGTGAGTAGGTACCTGAGATTGTAGTGCTGTAGAAAGAATGAGAAAACTATACTGCTTGCTCAAAATAATAAAATAAATGAAAGAGAAAGAGAAATAGTTAGTACTGGAGGAAATTGTCCTGCTCCTGAGACTTTCTGCAGAGAGGATTCATACTGGCATTGGAGAGATATGTATTGGCCAGAAATCTTGAACACCTGCCCCAGTTTCCAATGTCATTCATAATCAATATGGAGAATTAAAAATAATTACTAACTATGATCTTCTTGGTAGCGATTTTATGCGCTGGATGTTGCGTAGTCTTGGTACGGCTTCGGAGAGACAAGTGAATGGTGGGATGAAGCACAGAAATAGTTATTTAAGTTATTTGATTGTGTTGGGACTTGCTCATGTGTGCAAACAGACTTGAGGAACTGATGGAGAAATCTGAGAGAGGTGCTAATTCACAGCAATATACATATCTATTGTATGTTTTTGTTCCTGACATTTAAGAGCAAAGAATATTAACCAAAAGTACTGGCTGAAAAGGCTGAAGAAAGATATCTTGACTTCCTTGGCAAGGTGCTGGTAGTACCAAGACAGTACTTTAAAAGACAATCAAAGCAGACTCAAAATGTCATTGTTGATATTCCCTCTGCACAGATAACTTTAACAGATAGCCAGCTACTTAGAGGCAGGGTAACAGTATTGGCACATGGCCATTGCAGGGCACTTAACAGTATCGGTTTGCTAAAAGTCTTGTCAGTCGGTATGCTGATACAGAAACACTTTGTTTCATTTCCCAAGAATGCATTTGGCCAACCTAAATCAACTGCAATCTGATCTACATCTCTGGTGACTGCACGAGCCATAAATTTTATTGTTGCAAATGTCAGTCTCCTTAACAAATCTCATCTAAGCAATTTCTTGCATTCCAGTTCCTTTTTTTTTTTTTTTTTTTTTTTTTTTTTCCCAGTTTCCCACTTAATAAAACATAAGGTTGTCCTGGAAACACGGAAATCTGGCAGAAAGGAATTATCTCCTCAAAACTTTTGGACAATTTGCATCTTTTCTTTCCTCATGGCTTTTTGAACTGATCTACAGACTGGTCCTATTCCACCACATTACAAAAGAAGATCATGACTGTGACACAGATTTATGGTATTTTGGCATTAGCTATACCAGGTGCTTCTCCTGATGGATAAACTAATTTAGATAAGATGTCTGTTGTAACTTTTTTTTTTTTTTCCTTTCAATATGAAGAGATCCTGCATTACACTGGGTTAAAAAATGTGCAACAGTCAGGCTTTAAGGGGCGGTATGGAATTGAATTTCACCTTATTTGTGCTAAAGGTGGTTGCCATATCACAGGTAAAACTGTACCTAGTATCTATCCATTAAGTGTAAAAAGTTAAAAGCCTTTCTCTCTGGTTTGCTACCTAAACAAGGGGAAGAAATGGACAGAGGTTTGAAGAGGAAGAGATGGTGCATGTGTTATGCCCGAAGAGAGGACACAGTGCTTAGTCCACATGAATAAGCTAGACATTCAGAAACTGTTTCAACTGAACAAACCATGTGTAGTTATGAGTCTTTGGAAAAGAAACATGGAAGAAGTAGCATATGAGAATGTACACATCCAGGCTACAACAATTTGCATATATGGAATTAGTATGGTAAATTTAATGCTCATTTTCCCTGTTTTCTGAAATTATAAAGGAGTGAAACTTGCAGAAAACTACCAAGCAATGTCCTGGACGTTTGCAAAACATGGTCCTATCATACAGCCTTGTTGAGCACATCCCAGCCTGTTCGAGGCGGTCAGGCACACAGAGCTGCACTGTGCGATGCTGTTTCCCTTCCATTTTAAGAGGTGGGTCGGAGCTGTACAACAGGTTTTAAGAGGTTTGTCAGTCTTAACACTCCTTGTGGGTAGCATTTTTCTATTCCTGATGGCCTAAGGGCAAAGCAAGGTATGTTGGTAGAATTAATACTTTTTGTTAAAACCTATCAGTGTTGCCAGAAGAAGGAGACAATGCAACCGTTACTGGCATCATTTCAGTGATGAGGCCTAAGGAATGTGAAACTAATTCTTTTTGGTACCATTATGCATCTGAGATATTATGGTTCTTGAATTTATTTTTTTTTCCCCTTTATGTAACCAGCTGCTGCTTTTTAAAGGAGCACGTCCTTTTCCCAGAAACACATTTACTATTTTGTACTTGTGCCCTGAGTGTGCCCATGGGCCTAAATGGCCCTGCCCAGCCTCACCTGGGACTCATCAGGAGACACCTGGGCCATAATACCTGTCTGAGGTTGACTTGTGCAATACAAAAGCAGTTATAATTAATTTGGACTCTAAAATAATAGCTTGATAGAAAGGAGATTAAGCTGAAAGACATCAGTTTAGAAGGTGGCATGAAAATGCATAAAGACATAACAACACAGAAGGTTGCTTCCATGGGTATCACATCAGGATCAAGACAGATATGATGGGTATAGATCTGTGAACTTCTTTCAGTAGTTTGTTAGCTTTCAGTATGATTATTTTTCGAACATGCATTATTGATCAATTTACAGAAGAGAGTGCCATCTCGCACTTTCTTTCATGTTAGTATGGACCATTAGCAAAACTAGTAGTGTTAGAATTACAAGTATTCTCTCATAGAAAATACAGGCAAATAGCTGGATTTAATTCAATAAATCTGACCTGTTTAATGTACATGTCTCATTTTCAAGAGAATAAAACAAAGCTCATTCACAGAAGCCATGTTAAAAGCTTGGAAGACTTTTCATTTCAGACATTTATGTCTGATCTATTAGTGTGTATCTATTATGCTCGATTTTAATAATAGCGGAACAATGTTTAACAGAGGAATTGAAAAGTAAAAGAATGGATAGGAACAATTTCTAAAGAGATTTTAAGAAGGTCAATTTGAGATTTTTGGCTTAAGAAGACTAGAACATTTTATATATATATATATATATATATATGTTTTCTCTACTTTTTCCTAGTTCTACGTTACTATCTTCTTTTTTTATAATAAAAAGTGAAATATAAACATCGCTAAGATGCCATTGAAAATCCAATTTTCAAGTTTACAGCATGCATTTAAACCTCTGACCCATTCAGAAGATACCAATGGTGTCATCAGTAAGATTAGTATATATGTGTACTACTGAAATAATATGTACTCCTTTTCAAGAAAAATGAGCCATTAAAATTTAAAGATTTTGAAAAGTTTGTATTAAAAGTTAGAGACAGTAGCTGCCTCTAATAAACACAACCCCTCTTTCAAATAATTAGCTTTCTATCTTCCAAGCTACAGGTACCATTAAACTTAGAATGAAGATTTCTGTATTTCTTTTTTTTAAGGCCAAAGAGTAAACGCACTATGGTAAAATCAGGACAAGACATGGAACTTCAATTTCTACAGCTGGGTTGCAGGGACAAACTGCTGCTTCTAGAGCCACTGCTATTTCCCACAGTGGATCTCAAGCTAGGCACTGCAATTCCCCAAAATCCACTGGAGCACAACTTGCCAGGTGACAGCCTCAGAGTGACAATTACAGGCTTTTAACAGTCATATATTTGGGCTGGACATGTTTTTTTTTAATTAATCATGTAAATGACTGGCAGCACTCATGTTCCTTGGTGATGAACCCTAAAACTATATAGAGACAGGTAAATTTAAAATGTAGTTTCTTCATGGAGTCATCCTCCAACATTCTTGCTCTACTGAAATTATACTTCCATGTATGTATCTGACACTTTATTCGCCCTTTTCAAGAGGAGAAAAGAATATTGAATCCAAATGATGATCATTTTTGCTGCCTTATACTCTTACTTGCATATCTTCTTTGAACTGCATAAAACCGAGAAAATGTTAGACATGAAAAATTCATTAGTTGCAAGTTTTGAAATATACTTAGCCAAGAAGTAGGTTGTAATCCTACCAACTGAATGTAATACTTTTCATATACATAAAATTAAAATAATGTATTTATTTTGTGGTGTTTAAACCTAAAACTACACAATGCTTTTGTTTTCCTCACAGCTGGTTGAGTTGATGACTTTGGAATTGGAAAAGTAAGGCTTAGAAGCACAGAAAAATTTGTATATCATAGAGACAAACTTTGTTCTGTTTATTATCTACTTTTCATTCTTTCCATGATAGCTACCATTTTTGAACAGGGAAAACTTCACAGAGATTGGTTTTTTTTACAGAGGTTTTAATATTTACAGTTTTATTCTTACCTCCATTTCTTCTTCTTTCAGCTGCACATAGTGATGCTTAAAAGGTGTATTTTCAGATCAAAAGGAAAATGATTAGATACTCCTCCTTTACCCAAATTGCCTTGTTCTTCAGAACAGATTTATTCCTTTACAAATTGTAGGAGTGTATTCATTCCTTAGTGAATTAAGAATTCATGAGACACTGTCTTCCTCTCCTTTTTTGTGGAGTTGTCTGTGGTGCTGCTGCTATTTTGTGTTGGTGCATGGTAATATAACCTCTAACTTGTGTGAAACACAATTAACTTTTTTTTTTTTTTCCTTCAGGAAAAAATATAGACTGTAGTTTGTGGTATGTTCATGGTATGTGAACTATGCTGCTGCAATATTTTCGTTATTACAATGCAGGGTCCTTAATTACTGTAGAATACTTTTTGAGGGGAAACACACTAAATTTTTTCTTATTTCAAAAGGACCAGAAGACTACAATTTTTACATTGTTTTATCGCTTCTCCAAATGGTTTCCTTCAAATGCAATAAGCTAACATGCAGACACGCTCTTCAGTGTGCACAGTATGGATAAATGTTAATAAAAGTATTCAGAGTCCTGGTGTGGGGTAGGGTTTACAAGCTCTTTCAAGCAGAGAAATGGTTAACGCAGGGACTGGCAAGACAGCAGATGGGATGATGAAATGCAGCTGCAAGGGCTAAATGCACTCAGGAGCAGGCTGCAGAGGAGGGGAAGTGCCTAAGGAAGTAGGGAGAGCACTTAGAGGAGTACTGCTAGAAGGGCATGCTGTGAAGTTCAAGGTGATACGAATCTCTGAAAGAAGGAAACGGGAAAGCAGCCTCTATGTGAAGGTGAAAAGATAAAGATGCACTTCTGGGAATGGGTTTGAAGATGAGTTATAAAAGAGCTTTTTTTCCTAGCAAGGCTGTACCTGACAAGGTCGAGCCTTGGCACTGCAGCCTGTTTGTAGGGTATGGGTGGGGTTCAGCTCCCCAAACCTCAGAAGTCTTCTATGTGGTAGCAGTTTGCATTTGAGCTTGTTGGTGTTGGCCCCTTCACTGTCAATGGAAAGAAACAGATGCTTTTAGGGTGTGATTCATCTGACCTATTTTGGACGCTTGCCTGAGGGGGAGATGAATCATGCCCTAGAACTGCTTCTTTCCATCCATTGACTATAAAGAGAGCCTAGGGCAACCAGCTCAGATTTAAATACCTATATAATAGATGTTTGGCTTGGCCAGATGTAAATGGTCCCAAAGAATACCATGTAAGTGCTGAAGTTAATGTTTAGATGTCATCATTGTGACAGCTCTAGGGCATGAGCACTACAGCAGTTTCTCTGTATTTACCTTTTGCTCCACTGCTTTGTTTCTATATAGGATACAGTTAGGGTGTTGTATGTGTGCTGAGGTCTGGTGGCTGCTGCAGGAGTCTGTGGCTCTCCCAACCATTCTGCAGTCTTGCTGGTTCTTAGGAGTATCTTCCCTCTGAGCTTCAGGGGTAAATGTCACAAAGGAGAGAGAGGGGAAAAAACCCCACCCCTATTTCTCTATGTGCTAAACTATCTCATGCTCCCTTTGTAAAGGAGCTCTGTAGCACTTCAGCGATTGGGAGGGAGATTGTGACATTTTGCTGTGGGAGGGATAAGGTTATCTTCACATAAAATTTTTCGGTGGGAAGGATAAGGTTATCTTCACATCGGCTATTTGTCTGTTGGAAATATGCTCAGTTCTGTCTGAATGGTGAGCCTCCATGTACCTTAGTTCATGTAAGCTCAGTGGGAACCTGTCAGTTTTCACTCAGTATTTGTGGACACATTTAACATGGCATCACTGTGTCACAGTTTCCCAGCTGTGAAATCAGATTGCTGTTATGGCCCTCACCTGAAAAGGAGATGAATTTTCCTGAGGCCTTTAACCAGCAAAAATGATGGCAGCCTTGAAAAAGCCCATGAGGAAATTAATGATTTCTCTTTCAGACTAGAATTTGAATAATCTGTAGTAAATAAATATTGGACTACGCCTCCAACTGTAATGAAATGTTGAATAGAAGTTCATCAAATGAGCCCTGTCAAGATGGTGTACTTAGTAAGACCTAAGTGTCGTGAAAAAACATTTTAAAGAAATGAGCACTCATAGTTCTGGCATCTCCTAAAGGCTGAATATGAACAAATGACTTCTACAACCATAATAACGTTCTTTAACAATTTATGTGCAGATCACAAAGGTCCACTGAAATTATAACTGTGTATATAGTCTTTAGAAGTATAAGTTTGAGTCTGTTTTCTGTTCATAATATTTGTGCCAGGAAGTGAAATGTCTTTTTTGATTCCTGAGCACAAGCTGAAAATCGTTGTAATTTCTCTTTAAGCTCAGCACAAGCCAAGTCTGGCATATCTCCTTTTTCTACAGTAGGAGCTTGGATATGTGTCAACATAATGGAGTTGGCTGGAGGAAGTGAACAAATTTAGGTCAGAATACAGATCTATATTCTATATTTATTTTTCACATTTACAGTAAGCAGATATCATCAGTGACTCCTTAAAGATGGTAATATTTGAATTTTAAAATTAATGGAATTATAATTCTTTTATAATTTAGAATTTTTTCTGCATACTTTTCATATTAATTTTGCAGTTATTTCATACTCAAAGTACAGAAAAAATAATTTTACTATATCACCATTTTCCATTAAACCTTCCCTTTAACAAACCAAAGCACAAAGAAGCAAGTGCCTTCACTATTAGGATATTTTTTTTTGCTTTCAGTCTGTTTTGCATATATTCAGATACTGTGCTTTTCTTTCACAGGCAATTCAAATGACTGAAGGAGAATTAAGTCTTTGTTTAATGACTAGTACATGGGTATGTTTGCACAGTTGGCCCTAAGAAGTGAATTCAAATCAAGAACTATTTTTGTCAACTAACTATACATTTACCTGGAATTTAAAAGAAAATTGGCCTTAATGGCAGAGTTAATTATTATCTTACCTACATCTATTTGTGTATATTTTATCCTGTCTCAGTGCTGGAAGTTAGACTAAGTTATGTTTAAAGATCGTTCTAGTCCTATGTTTTCATGATAAGGGAAGAAGAGAACTGAAGTGACACAAATAATGTCTGCTCTCTTGCCATGCTCATGTGGACACAAGTCCTCTTAGAGCTAAAGGAAAATGCTCCAACCTCCTATTCCAGGATTAGGGGAAGACCTGATTAGGAGAAAATTTCAGGATGATCCCAAACTGTATTCATCTCTTACTGTATCTGCCGTAGTCTCTTTACATTTCAAAGTTCAGTGGGAAGACATGAGGTGGATTTAAAAGATAAGCAATGTTTAGCTGATATTATCTAATTATTAGAAATAAAATATGAAACCTCCCAAATTACAAGTCATGCATCATTCCAGAAGTCAGGTAAAACAGATGAGGTTATTTGATGGAAAGGGTTAGTGAAAAGGAAAAATCTCCCTCCCGGCCAAAACCAAGCAGTTTAACAAGGCTGCCTAGAGTTCCAGTTAAAACTGTCTTAGATGATTAGTTTACTTTCTTTTCCTTTGTATGAATAAAAGGCAAAGCCAGGAGAGCTGCTAATAAAGCTAACACTGCCTTTTTAAGGTATCTACTTTTTTATTTACTCTAAGTTGTTCATCACATTTGATACTTTGGTTAAAAATCTATTATTTGAGGCAGAGGTTTAAAAGAAGAATATCAAAGATATGTGGGATAAGCCTCTGTGAAGTAAAGACTATCAACTTATTTGTTGATTGATGTTTCTGACTCAGTGTAGCTGTGCACATTATATTTGTGCTTTTTTACTATTATTGAATACAATTTATCAATAAGACATAATACTGTTTCTGAACGCTGACTAAAGAAATTTCTGAGGTGGACTAATTTATTACTTTCATCACCTTAGAATGTTATTTCTATATATATGAAATAAATATGGAAAATTACTATTTCCCATGTCTTTCTTTGAACAGTATCATCCTCATTTCTGTGAGCTATTTCTGCATTAAGTTAAGAAACATGTGGGTGCTAAATAAACTTTGTATCTGGGATCTTGCATGTTTACTCATATTTGCATACATATATATGTATTATTTTTTCACATGGAACTTCTGGTCACTGTTAAGACTTCTTTCATCTTCAATATCAAACTTCTATTTCCGTTACTGAGATTTTTCAATACTGTATCTGAAAAGGGTCTTCATCTTTGGTATCTCGTGGGCCTAGTCCACATGGATTGATTTTTTGCAATTGCTGATTAACTTTTTTCAGGATGAAGCTGTAGCATAAGTCTGCCCTGTATTTGATAAACAGTTCTGACACTTTAAAAACTCACTCAAGAAATATATTCTGAGCATTTTGTGATAAGAACAACAGAAGCAGAATAAGGCTCACTAAGCTGAGGGAGTAGAAAAACTCCACAGAAAGAAACAAAAATCATACCTAAAACTTCTGAAGATTTGGGGCTAAGCCCTAATAATTTGTATTCTGGGAAGTGCATGGTCTGTCTGCCAAAACCTTGTGTAAACTCTTGTGTGACCTTTTTTTAGAGTGGCAGTTGTTATCACTAAGGTCAAACAAAACAGGTTGAATCACTGTCCACCTGGGCGTTCACCTGAAGATGTGTAATCACAACTGATTTTTCAGTGGCTTCATTGTCACTTAAATATACAATATGAGGCCATTTTTGTATCTCTATGTGGTAAAACACCCCCCACACCCCTCAATCCAGCCAGAGAAATGTGTACTTTCTTTTACTTAAGAGGTACTTTGAGGTGCTCAAGAACAACCAAGCTTACCGTTGTGGTGAGTTCAGTGAGTAGGAAGGCAATTCAGGGCTTAACTCTCACTGGAAGCTGGCAGCTGTGACCCAGGAGCACAGAAAGAAAATCTGTGAAAATAAATACTAGTCATTATGCAGATTTCAGTCACTGCTCTGACTTGGCACTAATAGATGGCCAGCCCTTTTTTTCCATTTTGATGTAAATGACCAAACTGAGAGCTCATTTTTTAAAAAAATCGATAACTGCAGAAAAAAAAGAAAAAAAACAAACGTAAGTTTTAATTGCCTTTTTGCTGTGTGTTGGGACAGCTCCATTCTTTTTCTTTTTTCTTTTTTTCCAGTTGGTCAGAAGTGTTTCCCTGTTTGGTTATGAGAGCAATTACTATGATCACTATATTGCAGTGGGTGCATAATAATAGCTTTATAGGTATAAATATCAAAATGTTGTTAATGCTGAGAAATATTGTTTTGGTAACTGGATATTGTGTGGAATAACCTGATTTTTAAGAACATAATTTGCTTAACGTTATGGGTTCACAAAATTAACCGTCATTGAAACTTCCTATACATTTTATTTTTTGAATGGAAATGGTTTTGCCTGTCAGATGACATGTTATTAAAGAACATTAGTTAAATTAAAATTGCTCCTAGGCTGAGAGCGTTCATGACACTTAATGGACTTTTTGCAGTTTGCTTCCAAGTAGTTTCCTATGCCAAGATTAAAGGCATATTAAGATGAGTGTATTTGTGGGGGGAATTTGTGTGCTTAAAAAAATAAAGCCACTTTCAGCTGCACATCTTTTTACCCATGATTTTATCACACAGAAAGGTAAGGAATGTAAGCAAGGCAAGTATAACTTCTGCCATCGTTGCTGCAGTCTGGCAAGACACTGAACTGTAGCAAGGGGGAAGTAAGATGGGTGCCTGCCCCAGCACTCTGACAGAAAAAACTTAAATATCAGGAAGGGAGGTCTGAGCCCCACTGACCAGCACTGTCCTGAAAGAGGGGCTGCATGTCCCCAGGCAGGTGGCAGGCTGGTGATAGGAGGTAGCTGTAAACATCTGGAGGTTGCAATGTGGAGCATCACTCTCAGGAGAAATCAGCTTTCCTCCTTCCCACCCCATCTTTATACCACACAATTTTCTTACAGTTCTTCTGCAATAACCTACATTTACTGAGAGCTTTGTAACGCATTTATGGTCTTGTGCAAGTCAATAACTCCTCCAGACAGCAGAGTGGCTTTCCACAGTACAAGCATATTATTTCCAAAAATTGTCAGGGTCTCAGGAGACTTCACCTGTATTTATAAAATGTCCTCAGATGTTCCTGTGAGAGATGTTTTATACTGCGATAGCTGCTGTGGAACAGGCCCTCCTCCATCCCTCTATCCCATACGCAAAAGAAACAGCTCTACAGTGGTAATCAGTAATTTCTATAGCACCCAGACAATTTTTTCCTCAAAGGGCTGTGCCATACCTGTTGTGGGATTCTCCACATCAGTATTCAAGTCTTGCTGTGGTATCTGGCAGCGTTACCCAGATCAGTACAGCACCCTGAATTGAACCAAAAATGCCAAAATAAACTTACTTTTCATTGACCGTAAGTCATACAGCATCTTTTTCCCACTCTTTAGTCTCATCGCAAATTGAACTTCTCTTACTGTTGTTTCCAGTACGCTGTACCAGAAGAGAGAAGACATGAAGGGAGCAGTTTGAATTGCCCCTGCACCCATGAGACTGTCCCAACATTCCTCACCTGCAAGTCATTCAGCTGAACATGTGGCTGGGTTTGGGTGGTTTTTCTTTTAATCAGTGTGCCAGCATTTGCCTTGCCACTCATTCATTGCTTCATACAAGCAGCAACCAGATTCATTATCTTCTGTTTGTTCTAGTTTTGTTGTTCTGGATGGGTCACTGAATCATATTCTGGACTATGTCTCATGTTGCCATGTTGAAAACAATGTGTGGGGCTATGGAGTACAGGGAACTGGCAACTGTAGCTGGGTTTTAGGTTTTGTGTCTTTCAAAGAGAAAGATTTGAGACTGTGCTTTTCAGTTTTAACATGGAACTAAATAAGCACTTTCTAAAAGTGTCATTTTAGGTTAAAATCAATGGGAGCAACACAGAGGCATGTAACGAGTGCAAATGACCCAAATCCAAATCAGAAACCCACTCTGAACTTTCAGAAGTCAAAAGGTGGAAAGGCAGATTTTAGTTCTGCATCTTGAATCACAAACTTCTGTAACAATAATATTGTCAAAAAATGGATACTGATTTTCCACTCATTGTCAATGCGTTCTTTAATGGGGGATTTCTCCGGTTTGTACTTCTACAAAATATGTCTCATTTTTATAGTTTTCTTTCAAATATACATATTTAAATATGCTGCTAACTGGGATAGTACTTCTTAAAGATGTCAGAACTTCTAATTAATGACATCAGAAAGGAGTCTTGCTTTTATTAAGGAACAGAAGGAAATAGAAATTGCTTGCATCTTTAATAACTGGAGGCCTAAGCCTTATCTTGATACAGTCTGCAGACATCAATCCCATGTACAGAAGACAATTCATGCAATTTAAAAGTTACCAACCTTTATTTGTTTGTTTGTTTGTTTTTTAAAAACAGAACTCTGTGCATGATTAAGTCTCTTACATATACCTGTAGGACAGTATTTTCATCATTCAGCGAACTGCAATCATCTACAAATTACTAGTAAATGGAAAACAGATACTACCTAGCAGCAAGAAATCTGAGAATCCTTTTGTTTGGGCCAGATTAGTCTTTACATTGGTCCAAAAAGGCCAAGCCATAGGAGAGATTATCTGCTGGAGTCACATAATTCAAATATGCGTGTGCAGCATCATCGCTGAAGTACCTTAGGCAGTACAGGTTGCCCATGAATGACTGTACCAGTTCTGGGAAATAGCAGCAGTACTGTTATTAACAGGTACTGAAAAGCAGTGCCAAAATGAAAAATCTTGAACATTTAGAAAGTAATAATATTGTACTGTTTAAAAAAAGAATCATTAAGACTCAGCAATAACTTTACTTGAGTGGAAGATCCATATGTCTTAGAATAAAATTAAAAGATTCATACATTCATTTCAGTAAAAGATTCATAAGCATTCATTACTGTGAGAGTAAGACTGAGCCATAAATTCCAGAGAAAGTTTAGTTACTAGCCAGTAGGAATTTCTTGTATACAGGTTGAATTATAAAGCTGGTAACACAGCCAATAATTTTAAACTTGGTGGTCATGTTTTTGTTTTTCAATTTCAGCTTGTTTTGATGATTTACTCTTTTTTTTTTTTTTTTTTTTAATAAATTACACTTTAGAATATTTCTTCTATTTTAACAAAAGTGATTTCCTGTCTTTGATGATGTGTCATACCTGTGGCTTGCAGCATTTATTATAAGTGAAGTCCAGATCCAAGTTTTCATATTTTTATTTTTAGGAGAGGAAGGCATTCTTGGAGAAAGATCAATTTGTAACATGAGAAATACATAAAACGTCATCTAGCACAGTATCATGTCTCTAATAGTCAGCTATAGCAGTTGCTGGAGATAGGACAAGAATATTATGAACCTTCTTTTCACTAACTATCCTGAATTTCAGTAGACAAAAATTTTTGAGCCTTTCTGTTCATGCTTCCAAGCAAAAACAAAAACAAAAACAAAAACCAAAAACCACTTGCTAAGGGTTAGGAGGAAATATGTCCTGAAAACTTTACATGAAATAGATTTTTCCCTAGACAGCATCAGCTGTTTCTTAACATTCCTAACTTTTCAACACCTAGGAATATAATGGTCCTGGAGACTAGTATTATACTAACCTTAATACGTTGTTACAATATCTATTTAAAAAGAAATAGCTTTTTGTTTCTGTAATTATTTTCCTCAAATGATAATCAGACAATTTTTCTTATGTCTGAGAAATATTAGGATGAGTTATTATCTCAATTTCACTGCTGTATTCTCAGGGCTGTAAGTTTGTCTGGATATGCTACTTTCATTTGATAAATTATGTTGCCTCTGTCTTGTTATGTAAAGACTTACATATGACATGTGATGACTTGTTCCCCTTCTATGTAATTGATGTTCCATACAAATGTAAAGTGTTAAGGTATCTTCCCAAATCAGGTAGAGTGAACATGCATTAAATAGGAAGTTAATGCACAATGGCAGTGGACTTTTTCTTTAATTCCAAGCTAGCATTATATATGGCCCATAAAGCCCAAGGCAGGGAGATGAAAGCATCCGCTGAAGTCAACAGGTCATTAGTAGTACACAAAGGTAAACTTGTCTATTTTGAAAGGGAGTGTTTTTATATAAAGGCATCAAGAGGGCATCCAGCTTGCTTTCAGAACAGGTTTTTATTAGATAGCAGATAAGCACTCTTGAAAGAGCTACATTTCACAAAGCTGTTACACCTTTCTTCAACAGTGCTGTCACAAGAGTAAGAAGGGGACAGAGTGGTTTTGAAAAGAAGGCTAAGTGGCTATTCACTTCTGCTTGCCCTTTGCACACCCTGGTCTCTGGGTGCTTGAGAGGGAGACCTGTCCTAATTTATCCCTCTTCCTTGAAGCAGTTGCACTTCTCCTAACAATTTTTGGACTAAATTCAGATATGACCCCAGTAGGGATAGGGGTCATTCCCAGAAGGGTACATCCCCCTGCCCTTCTCATGCTAAAGCCATCTTGCTCCTTATTATTTCTGAAAACAAAACCAACTATTTTTGCCTATCCCTGCAGGTATCTGCAACAGCTTTTGCAAATGAAGATAATCCTAAAGTCAACCTTAATGTGGTCTCACATGGCTAAAATGACACAGCACTTCATAGCCCAGTGCTATATCAACTTCATAATCTCCAGACAAGATGTTGATAGGCATTGGAATGTAATCACTGTACAAGCTGAGAGGTTTTTCTTTGTGTTTTCATATGGCTTTCCTCTGGTTTCTGTCATCAGCACTTAGACTTATACATACAGAAAAACACTAAATTATGGAGGGACATCAGCTACGTAATACTAATTCAGTAAAATTGCTGCAGTTTTAAAATGTTTCATTTTTCATTGCAGTGATCAGTGCAAAGCAGATTCCATATTCAGAATAAAAAGGTGAAAATATGTATTACCAGTGATTCAACAACCACAGTGTACTTGAATGCCTGTTACAATTTTAGTTGTAAATGCTTTGCCGTATTTTCCTTTTGATGTAAAAGCCTTCCGCCTCAGACTTTTACGTGTATTAACAGGATATAACCATTTGGTAACTGTCTTATGTAAAGCATAACCATAATTTTTCTAAGATAAATTTCACTGTTGAATTCATCCAAGACAATTATTTTTGTGTGGAACTGCATTGGTCCCATTCCTTGTGCTGGGTGGTGAATGGTCAGCAGTGGTGGGTCTCTTGGCATCTTCTCTTCACTGCCTGTGGGAAGGGGTTGGGCAGGTGGCTGGGAATGACTTAGGCTCCTACAGTTGGGTTCCTGCAAAACAGGAGTACAAATAATGTCTCATCTGCCACCAGGTATGGTCAAGGTTATATGGCTTGCATAAGCTATGCTAGCTAGTTCAACGCTAACTCAAACTGTCTATATCATCTTTATTTGCAGTTTTATTATGGACCACTGACCTATATAGTCATATAGTTACTACTTGTATTTTGCTAATGGGGTTACTAGACACAGGACAATTACAAAGGTTTTTTCATCCTGACAGAGGTAGTTCAAGTGCAAATCCATAGCCTTTACCTGAAGATCACCTTTCTCCTTCAAATTTATTGTGTAGAAAATTGTGGAGAGTCTAATCTGAAGTCTAATTTTTTTGGTATATTTGCATATGATTTTGTATGTGAGTAATTTCAAGATTTGTATATGCCAAGTAAAGACGTAGATACTAATTGATAACATAAATCATATCCTTTCTAAATGTAATTTAAAAATGTCTTTTAGTTTCTGAATGTCAGACATAATCATAGTCACTGTAGAAAGTTTAAGACAGAAGTGTAGTAAATAGCATTGTGCAGAGGCTGACAAGTAAATTTGCATAATATAAGATGGAACAAAATGGAGTTACTATATAAAAAGTTCTAAGAAAAAGATTTCTGTGATCTATTTGGCAACTTGTCTTTTTCAAATGGTATGCTCACCTGAATCTTCTCTTGTAAATACTTAGAAAATAATTGGCATGAAAGCTGGTATAGAGTTTTCATACAAATGTATGTGTACTGACTATTCCAATATATTTAAATTTACTGCAATGCTAAAAGCATTATAGCACAATATAGATTGTACTTCTGCTAAACTGCTGAAGTAAAAACAAACACACACACACACCCACCCCATATTTTAGCTATTAGATATGAATTACTTTTATAACCTAATTACACATTTAATAATTTTTGATGTGTTGGAGTAGAAAGGAGGGTAATGAGAATGCTGGAGTTAATTTTACATTGAGTGCACCTTAGAAGACAATTTAGAGAGTGACTGTCAGTTGTGTAGTTTTGCAGTTGGAGGGAAAGTTTGGTGGGAACCCAGATGGAACAGCTATCTGCTGTCATGTTCAGAAATGTGCTACAGTGTAGAAGAAGAAAAAAAAAAAAAAACTAACCCCAAATCAGTAAATTAATTTTCCTACAATAAGTTATATATTGATGTAGTTTCTGGATACCTACCATTGTGTTCACAAGATGAGGTTAATTGCAAATGAAAGAGTTTTTGAAGAGTACAAACCCATTGAATTTCTAGGTAATGGTTAATTTTCAAATTAGTCCATAATGAAAATTCTCTGTTCTGGGCAGAATTGTGCCTTAAGTTGCTCTTGTATCTCCTAGTAGGGCAAGGTTTTTTGGTAGGTGAGTGACAGGATTATAAGGGTGGTCATATGCAGGCAGACTGAGTCTGTAAAGAAGCATCAAGAATAAGTGCAGATCCTTACCATTTTAATAAAGACCTTTTTCAGCTGCCACACCCTTCAAAGCAATAATCTATATGGCAACACTTATGAATACAAGGTTTAGTTTCCTCATACTCCTTGGAAAGCTTCTTGGGTTTTAGTCCACCTTTAAATGCCCAGAACTCTAGAGCCCAGTGCAGGCAATATGTCTGCTGAGCTATAAACTGATGTGGGGAAAAAACAAGCGGTTTGTGTTTGTGCTGAAATGAAGTATGTGAAGGTCTGTCATTTGACTATTTATTAAAACTAACCTGCACCTGCAGCATTAGTGGTGGAATGAAGTTGTGTTAGCTGGAGTTGTAGGGGGTCCTGCATTTTGCAAGCACACGCTTTTATGGTAAAATTAGGTTTCAGGCTAAAGTAAGGGAGTGGCAGCTCCACCATAGAGTAGTTTGAGCTGTCACCAAATCACACCTTGAGTTAGTTAATTTACCCTTCCAAGGAAGTCCCTCTGTTTCTGTTTGGATTTGGTTTTGCTACCTTCTGCTTCTCTTGCAGAAATACCTGTATGGATACACTTATTGGGTTTGGGCAAGTTGCACAGAGCCTGTAACGCAGAGACGTTACCCTGAAGTATGTTAAAACGGGGTAGTAAAGTAAAACGCCACATGTAGCTTAAATGAATCTAATATGACACTGCTGCTAAAGGAGGCGTGTTGAAAAGGCCACCTAGCCTACTGGCATCCCCCGACCTGGACATACGACCTGCGTCCGCTTAAACAAAACCCAGCATGGCCCAGTGAGGCCACCCCACCAGTACAGCTGAAAACCTGAGCAGAATGGGATGGATATTGGTTGCTGGTGGCCATGTTGCTCCATGGATACATCTCCACCAGGGCCTCTTGGTACCCGATCTTTGTTAGGTATGCCATGAGGTGGCCACTGCGTCCTAATGATGTGGGCATATGAGTTGCCCTGAAGTAGCTGGGAAGCTGTAAATTCACATCAGCCTCATCAGCTCCCTTTTGTAGACAAGCCTTCAAGCTTATTACAGCACCTTTTTTGAAAGTGAAGAGAACAATGTGTGCTTCACTGGTGTGTTGAAAGTTTACATCTGAAAAGACTTTTGAATCGTGGATGAAAAGTAAATTTTAAATCCACAGGAATGTTATTGATTATAAAACAGGATTTGGGGAAGCTGAGAACTAATGTGAGAATTGACTGTTATTCTAACTGGAGTTATTACAGCCTACAGATTTTTAATGGAAGTAAAATCCTTGTTAATATTTATGTTATTTGTAAAGGGCACTGCCATAATTCCCCTGAGTAGCTGACTTCATTAAGTGTCCATGATCTTTAAATTGCCAAGCAGGTGAGGTGAATGAAAGCTGTAACGATAAATTGCTTGCTTGGTGGGCTCACCTTAGTGTTCTTTCTTTCAAATCTCAGGCTTTGTCAATGTTTCTTCCAGGGTGTTCAATATTTTAAAAAGTGGCAATTGCAACAATATGTAAAGGGAGCCGACAGCAATAATCTGAAAATGCTGTCCTTTTCTTCTTGTGAGCCCACGGGTGTTTGCTGGATGTAGAGAAGCACAATTCAAGGCTCTTTGTTAGGATGAGGCATAAAGCTATATAGAATAATACCACCTGCGAGTATCTTTTTTCTTTAGGATTGCTGGAAGCTGATGTTTTAACCTACTGTGCATATAATAGTTGCCTTAAACACAGTTGTATTCTTTTTCTTTCCCTGTAACTGTTGCTTTCTTCTTCCCCAAGCTTACATTTTTAATATTTTGCCTGCTAATTTGCTGTTGGCACCACAACCCTCAGTTTTTTATAGATGGACACAATACAAAGTAATAGATTTTTCCTGTTTAATTTCATCTGATATATTTGACATACTTAAATTTTGTTCATATAGATAGGGTGGCAGCTTAGTGAGGTTTTGGTTGTAATTAATCTTTTTTTTTCCAGATAAAAATCCAAAAAGGTAGTTTTTCCTGATTTGTAAGTACAGTGAGTGCTGATATAAACCCAAAATAAATCTGAAAAACATCACGTGAAAAAATAATAGATGAAAAAATATGAAATCCTTCATGAAAAACCATTTCCTAAGAATTTTTTCCTCTTTCAGTAGTATCAAACTCATTAAACTTGTTGATTTAGTATTCTGTGGGGTTGTCAAAATAGGAAATTAATGTGAAGTAAACTGTTGAACAGAATTTTTTTGACAGAGAGGAAAAAACTGCTTAAAAAAGAGAAAAGACAAACCCACTAATTTTTAACTCTGTTTCCACTTTAGGTAGAAATTTCAAGAAAGGGAATCACAGTCTGCTTTTTTTTTTTTTTTTTGACGGGATAGGCAAGGTTGAGGAGGATTGATTGCTTTCCACATGGTGTGGCATGATGCTTTCACAGTAGATTTTCAAGGACAAAACCGGAATATAAATTCTTCCTATTGTGGCATGTTTGGATGATGATATGACTCCTAACTGGAGATTTAAGACCAAAGGAAAAGGCCCCTGTTGGAAAGGTGTGCCAGATGCGTGGCTGGGGTTAAGCTTGAGCTTGGCCACGTGGCAGGTAGGGTGAGCACACTGATGAGGCACATGCACTAAGCTAAACCCCAAATGCTCTGTCCTTGCTAGCCAGCGATAGCTGATAGGTAGCCGGTTGCCCACGGCTGTCTCTCAGTGGGGAGGATCAGACAGCAGCTACATCTGGGAGAGGCAATGATCAAGGGATGGCTGCCACAGTCATGAAGGGGTGACACAGATCAACCTTAGAGGTTTGAAGATGTTGGATGTAAGGTCTAGGGGAATGAGAGTGGACTGTCCATGAAATGGTGACAAGGCTGGGAGAAATTTGTTTTTATCATGTTTGTCTAATAACCAGTTAGCGGTTGCCTGTGCCTGGTGGAGCTTTTTCCCTGAAAAGATTGAATGGGGTTTGGTAAGTTGCTAAGGCAAGAATGATGCATCTCCAGAGGATCTCTGAGCTGTGACTAATGGGGGTTTGCATAGTGCAGATATTGCATCTCCAAAGGAAGGTCCAGCTGCAAAGAAGCCTCGAAGGAATGCAATATCACCTTTCATTTTCTTTAGTAAGAAAATGAATGCCCTAAGAAAAGAATGAATTTTGGTTGCCAAGTAATATTTTATATTAGACCAAGCTGAGGAAAGTTCTGTTTCATATAGAATTATTGAATAGTCATACTTAAAATCTTATTTTTGAGTGCAACATGAAATAAAGTCGTTATAATAGAGATTCTCTAGGGAAAAAAGGACAGAATTTATATCCTAATATAAACTTTTTTTGACAGGCTGAGGGGACATTAATGTTTTAGCAAAATGAGTTTGAGGATCATGCTATACTTACCAAATCTCCCCCAAATATCTCAGAAGGTATAGCCTTGTAAAACATTCTCTTCTTTCTTTTGCTAGAAATGGGATCATTAGATGTGTGTTGATTTAATTATTTCTGCAATGAACATGGAGTGGATGAAGAGATATATGTTCCTTTTTCACCCATTCTTCAATGACCTAGAATTTGGATAAGAAAATTCTTAGGAATTACCCCATTCCAATAATCCTGAAGATTTGTTTTAAATGTTCTGGAATGGAAAAAGAAAGCTTATTTTTTTTAATTAAAAAGTAGTCCAGTTAGAATGATTGAAAAGCTGTTATTTCTCTTGAGTAAGAGCCACAAACTTTTATCAAACTTTCATTCACCAGTTAATTTTAATTCTGGTGAAAGAATAATTGCCTCAGCTTCAGATAGAAAAAAACTATTACAGTGGCTAACTTCCAGAGGACAGAGTTTCAGGTAGCAGGGCGGCTTAGTGATTCTATTTTGAATTACAGGCACTTGAATAGGTATACAATTTTATTTTTTTAAACTGTGGTACTGAGGAGATGTTTCAGTCACAGCAATGTATGAGAAGCTGAATTCACTGATGTATTTTCAAAATTTTCAGAGGATTTTTGAGGCTTAATCTCTCATTAGTGAACTTCTAGCTAGCTTTAGTGAAATTGTACATGTGAATAAATCAATGAAGCAAAAGAGTGTATTTTGAATTGGTTTACTTTTCTCCTTAAATTAAACCAACAGCTGAACACTGGCTTCTACTTTATTACTGAGTTAATACTGTACACACCTACAAAGGTTTTAGCACTTCTGGCTCTGAGGTTTGGAGTAATTTTGTTCTGCAAGTTTTCAGATTCTGAGAAAGAAGCATTCAGGTATTTTTATCTTGTTCATGCTACCACACAACAATAAAACCCTCTGTTTGAAATTAATTTTGTATTAAACATGATGTTGGTTTATTTTGAAAATGTTTAATTTTGTTTTAAAAACAAGAGGATTTGGATATTTTTTCAAGTAGGATAAGAGAACTCCACTTCTAATTATCATACTGAGGGTTGGCGGAGGCTGAGATATATATGGCATATGCTGCAGCAATGCTTGGGGCCCTTTTATTTGAGTGTTCAGCCAGGAAAAGATGAGCAAACCTGCAATGGGAAAATCATATACATGGATGGAGATTGGTGAGGTGAAATAAGATGAATTGTTGAAATATAAGTGGTTAGAGGAAGGGTCCTAAGAAAGGGGTGATAAGAAGGTCACTGTGTGACTAAAAATAAGCAAAGCATGGCTGGGAGCAGAAGACTCTCAGATTTGCAGCACGGTGAAAAGCTGTGCCCCATCAAGAGGAGGGTAAAGACTTTTTTAGGATTCTGTGTTCATATGGACTCTGATACCCAGAAAAGTCTTTTTTCCTTAGGTCTTGCCAAATTCCCAGAGCAACCAAACCACATGGGTACAATCAACTTCTATGATGGCCAGTGAAGCAGGCTACTTTGGGTGCTGTCATTTCTCATGCCTGTATTGCATCCCTGCCTCAGTGCTCAAGGATGCAGAATTGCTGAGAGGCAGGACCTCATGTTCCTCCAACAACACAGCCCCACCTTCCCGTGTGCCCCAGGCCAAAGTGCTATGGTGCTTGCAGTCTGTGCTGGAACATCTGTTTTGCGCTTTGTGTGAAACAGCTGTACCCAAAATAATTACAGGGAGAGTGCTACCCTTGGGGATCAGGCGCAGGGACCAGACCTGCTCTGTGACCCTTCTGTGTCTACCAAGAGCGAACAAACAGAGACATTGTTGAAAATTCAGGCTGAGTGACTTTTTTTAAAAGTGTGCTTCGTATCACTTTCCACAAGTTACTTAGTTTTGCTTGTTTTGACTAGGCTTTGGTTTAGGTGCTTCCTTCTTGCTGTTAATCAATAAAGCATTAAATTAATTAGCTCAGCATTTCAACCTATCTAAATCTACAATTATTCTTATAGCACTTTATATATGGGTTGAGTTTACAACACAAAGTAGTAATAATATTAAAAGCCTAACAGCCAAGTATTGCTTAATGTAGTGGTGCCCAGGAAAGTACAAATGCAGTTACTCTGACTGTGTGTGTGTGCGCAAGCGTGTGTGCACACAAGGCCCTTAGATTTCTTTTCTTGCCCATCTAAACAAGAGAAGCAAGCAGTTCTTCAGGGCATTACCTGGTATTAGGGCCTCGATCAGGGCCACTCTGCTTGAGAAGGTCTCTCTGAGTGTTTCACTCACTGCTCTCCTAAGGACTGTGTGCCTCATCAAGGCTGACTCAAGACTTGCCCTTACATTAATGTGATTGTACGCTGTCTGTGTAGGTTTATACTGACTGCTGTGTCAGTGCTGTACTCAAATGGACTGGGTAGACGTTGTTTGCAAGGTGGAGAACTGTGGCTATTTCTTACCAAGCTACAAGTTGTCCTGGAATGAGTAAGTTTCACATCATAGAAAGTCAGCTACAGACATGTACATGAGTCACCTCTAAGAAGATTTCTCTTTGTCTAGGGAAAAAAAAAAAAAAGTATTTGAAGAAGAAGAAACACAGATGTGACTGATTCATCTGACCTGACATTCAGTCAGGTGTTTACAAAGCATATGGCTGATCAGAGTATTACTCAGCTGTGAAAAAATATATACTCCATACTTGCCCCATTTATTTGTGAATTATTGGCAAAAAATTGATTTATTTTTGAAGTAATGTGTACCGTGCCTTGTTTGTTTATAATTAGTTTTTTCTCTGCTCACACTCTTCTGCAAACTGTTTTTCTCAAATCAATATTTGCTACCTTTATTCTCCAAAGTGCTAAATGACCCTGTGACATACTCAAATCTTGAAAGTGCTTCTGACATTCATGTATGTTCACAATACTGAGTATTTTGCAGCACTGAACTCTGATTACCTATTTATTGTCTTCTTTGATTTTTGCATCTGAGTCTGCCTGCTTGAAGAATATCTCATTTCTTAGTATTATTCTTTTTAGCTTGTGTACTGTTGTTTAGTGAAAGTTTGAAACGTGCATGTAAAGGATTAGTCTGTTGATTTCTTTGGGTCCCTTTTCCAGCCTTTAGCAGTTGCCTACACTGTTCCTTTGCACAAGCTCCCTTTGCCTGAGCAACAGCTGAGAAACAAATGATCCAGTACTCCACTTTTGTCACGCAGTTGCTTATTGATTGTCCTGAAGATTGGCATATGCAAAATAACAGGCAACATTTGTTCCAACAGAGCAGTCAGATTCAGTTTATGCTAGTTGAAAGGTTCTTTGCAATCAGTCACAGTACAGGTATATAAGAAAAGAAAGAGTTAACTTGAAACAGAATTACTTGATTTGACTTACGCAGTTTGCCAGTCCTTTGTGTAGTGTTTAGGGCTACACAGAGAAAAAGTAAGTATATTAAAGAATTAATTAATAACTTGACATATTGAATCTCACAAGCTAACAATAATTCTAAAATAAAACCTCGAAGCTATTAGGCTTTAAACAAAACTTCCCAGCTGCCAATCCTTTCCCAAACTGAGCCTTGTTGTATGTGAAGAAGACTTGTTATTTAAGACATTTGGACCTTAGTTACCAAATAGGCCTAGTGGAAGCTAAAACCACTCTTCCTTCTGCAAAATGTTTCTGGCTTGAAATAGCTATATCACCCTGCTTTTCCATGCTCTTATGGACTTAGAGAGAGAATCTGGCAGTTAGATTGAACACTCATTCTGGGACAAACAACAAAACAAGCTTAACTTCAGTAATGAATATACCAAAGGAAAACTATTCATATGGACCATTTGGAAAGATTTACATGAATTAGAGTGAAGAAGAGCTCACTTCTAGTAAGCAATGATGCTCCTATGGATTCAAGTACAGATCTGTGTAAAATTTTCATTTTAGTATAAAAAAGATCTAACAACCCATGAAGGTGTATGTAGGATGAAAACCAGAGGGAAATATTGCAAGATTGAGGTATACTCAAAAGATGCTGGACTGTGATATTGAAATTAAAAGAAAAAAAAAAATCAGAGAAATGTAAAAGAAATTGCCTGATATGCTTAGAAATCCTCCTGCGGAAAAAATATTATGATGCATTCTTAGAAGGGCATCAAGATGGGGTGCAAGCAATGCAGGAGGCTTGGAACCAATGCCAGATATTACTGCATCACACAAATGTTAGATTGGCTGGCCCAGTGTGATGGTGTCCTGAATTTGCTATGAAAAACAAGAAAGCATTTTGTTCAACTGGATATGGTATTTAATCTTTGGCAGCCTTAACTGTAGGGACCATGAAATATTGCTGTTCAAAATCAGAGCAAAGTAGGGAAGGTAGGTAGCAGAGGAGGCTTCTTTGGCTTCTGCAGGGAACTGGTAGGTGGGATACCAAGGGAGGCAGTTCTGAAGGGCAGAGGAGCTCAATAGAGCTGGAATGTCTTTAAGGACAATATCTGAAGGTCCTTAAGGGCAGCATCCTCCAAGGAAAAAGATGTTCCATTCTGATACTCTGGAAATCTAGTAACTATATCAGGAGGCCAGCTTAGCTAAGAAGGGAACTCATGAATGAGCTCTAGCACACTGCACATGGAAGCAAGGATGGGTTACAAAGGAAACACTGGCCAGCCTTGTATGGATAGTGTTGGGAAGGCCAAAGCTCAATGAGAGTTGAAAGTGGTAATGGATACCCAGAGAAAGAAAAGTTTCTAGTGCTACATTAATAATAAAAGGCTAAACAGGAAAAATGTGAGCGCAGTGGTGAATGGGGTGGTTTATTTAGTATCAGGAGGCACAGATAAGGCTGATAGACTCAATGCTTTCTTTGCCTCAGTCTTCACCAGAAAGGTCTCCTAGGCCTCAGTGCTTAGTGACAGGCTTGGAGGAGGAGAATGACCAACAGTGGATGAGGACTGAGCCAAGGATTAGTTTTAAGAGCACAACCCATACAAGTCTATGGAATCAGATTGGCTGCATTTAAGGCTGCCTAGAGATCTGACTGATGTACTTGCAAGGCCAGTCTATCATCTTTGAAAGTCAGTGAGATCAGGGTAGGTCCTCAGTGAGTGCGGAAAGACAAATGTTGCACCTATCTTCAAAGTAAAAAATCATGATCTAGAGAACTACAGAGGTTCAGCTGAACTCTGACCCCTGGGGTTACTGTAGAAGTCATCTTGGGGCACATTTCTGGGCACGTAAAGAAGGTGATTGGGAGCAGTCAGCATTAATTTATCAATGATAAATCATGTCTGGCAAAATTTACTGTCTTTTTTGATAAAGTTACTGGATTGGTGGACAAGGGGAGTCAGTGAATGTCATTTACTTTGACTTTAGCAAAGCTTTCCACACCATCTGCCACAGTATTATTCTGTCCAAGTTAGGGCATTCCAGACTACATCAATGGACTCGCAGATGGGTGAAAAAAACAGTTGGATAGTCAGGCTAAAGTTCAGTGATTGTACTCTACCTGGAGGTCAGTTACAAGTGCAGTACTGCAGGGGTCTGTCCTGAGTCCTATCCTGTTTAATATCTTTATCAATGACTTGCAGGAGGAGATTGAAGGCACCATAAGCAATCTGAAGCCATCAATATGCTTGTGGGTAAGGCTGCCATCCAGAAAGGCCTAGACAACCAAGAGGAGTCATGAAATCTGACAAAGGCCGATGTGAAAGCCTGCAGCTGGGATGGACCATCCCTCTGCAATGACACTGGCTGGGGAGCAGCTCTGCAGAGAGAAGCTGGAGAGGTCTTGGCAGACAGTGAGCTAGACAGAGCTAGTAGGGAGACATGGCAGCAGAGATGGCCAACAGTATCCATGACTGCATCAGCAGGAGCATGGCCAGGAGACTGGGACAGTGGTTGTCCCTCTCTGCTCCATACAGCACCTGGAGTCCTGCTTATGTCTCTTACTGTAATACAAGGAAGATGATAAATTCATGCTCAGCAGAGTGCCACCAAATTAGTCAGTGCTGGGGCATGCTGAGGAAGAGGGGCTTGTTCAGCCTGGTACAGAGATGGCTTCAGAGGACCTAAGAGCAGGCCCATAATACCTACAGGGAGGGATCTGAGAAGTCTGAGCCAGGCTCTGAGGTGTATAACAAGTGACCAAGAGGCAGTGGCCACAGACTGAAAAATGGGAGGTTTCAACCTTTTCTAAAGTAGAGCTTTTTTAACTCAGGAGGACAACTGGGCAGTGGGACAGGTTGTCCACTGAGGTTTTGCAGACTTCATCCTTGGAAGGTTTCAAGGTGCAGAAGGGTAAATCTCTGAGCAACCTGGTCTTATCTCAGAGTTGACCCTCTTGTGAGCAGGAGGTTGGACTATATACCTTCTGAGGTCTCTTCCAACTTGAGTCATCCTGTGATTAAATAGAAATGAAACTATATTTAGTTTTCACAGAATGCTGGGTAATATACTGATTTTTGTATGCTCAGACAAGATTTTTAAATTGGGAAGTGAGGGATTGAGGTACCTTAATCTGTAATGTGTGTTTTTCCCAGAGTTTGAACATCAGTATTATTAAGTAGTGGGTATGAAGAGGCAGAACAGATGAAGAGAGAGGGATATATCTTCTGAATTGGTGGTGTCTTCACTTGGTTTCAGTCAAAATAAAGTATTTTACATAAGAGCTGGAGCCCATACCCTTCAATTTCTTGGAGATAAACTGATTCCAGTATGATTATTTACTGGATGTATTCCACTGAGTGTAGTGTTTAATGTTTCTTTGACTGATTGTTCTGACAGAAATTTCTTGTGTAGTCATATAAAAATAAAAGGGGAGGGAGGGAGCTTGAATTAGCAGCCTTCTAAACAACAAAATCATAAATCCACAACTGGATTTTTCTTCCCTTAAGCCTGACATTACTTTTTTTCTGATTGAATTTGTATCTTCTGAAGAGTGAAGAAAAAAAATTGCAACTGTGTTTTGCAAATATGAGAATCTGTGAAATAGAATATATTACCAACTATTGGCTTGATTCTGAAACTTGAATTCAAGCACATGGTTGGTTAGTCATACAAATATTCTTCAAGTAAGCCAGCGTCCTATTCTCAGGTGTCAGGTTTTTAAAACTAGCTGTGATGTGATGAACAATTTAAGATATTTCAAGTTGATGTGAATATTAGAGTCATAATTATACCTACCCTGTCTGTGCGGTTCCTTTCTGGTTAGTGTTTCCAATCTACATTTATTTAAGTGCTTTGAAAGCACAGAATGTTCTTTGTGTAGGAAAAGTATGTCCTACCAAAATACAGGGCATTTTTATGGAAAATGTAATGTATTATGTTGAATATTCCTCTTCTACCTACTCTACATTAAAATATATAATATCTAAAAAGACCAAGGGCCTAATCTGGTGTATTTGTTACTGCCTTAGATCTGCCCACAACTCTTCCTTGAGGCATGTGGAAAGATTTGATAAGTAAACCTTGCCAGATGGCTAATGCTTGAAGGGAACGTTTAGCTACAAACATTGTGAAGTATAGAAATGTTAAAGTGTGGCAGCATTCTACAGTACAGGCACAGGACTGCACAGTACTTTGAAGTACATGCTCACTTATCTTCTGTAATGGGGACAGAGGGCTGAACTGGCTTTTCAAATACCCTCGGCACAACTGCCATTAGCATACACATTTGTGGCGTTGACTGAATTAAAAAGTGAACAAAAATTATGTATGTGCACACTGTAGGAAATTAATGTACCTCCAGTCTGCAGGTTCCTGGTCGTGTTATAGATATATTAGGCTCTAGACAGGGAGGAAGGGATAAAAGGGGAAGGAAAATCTGGCAGAGCTGTTAGTCTTGAGTCGACACTTTGCTGCACACACTGTGATGGAGGACACGAGCTTGCTCAAGGTAAATGCCAGCTGGTGGCAGTTGGATAGACGTCTGCTGTACCTCCCCTGTCCCTCTCCCTGCCCTTGCTTACAGCTGGTAAGCAAAAAAGTGGCAGCTGCTCCAGCCATGTAAGGGGCTCTTGAGTAGAAGTAATGATCTTTGATGCCTTGATTGTTGTGGATGTGTCATCAAAATAAACTTTTTGCTGTCACAAGGCTGTGTCCAGCGAGGAGTATGATATCCTGTGAAACAGTTGTGCTTGGACAAGCACTTAAAGTTTCTCCTATAGAGATGAATGGGCAGAAAATAGATTCAGGTCAGTATTGTGTATTTGTGATTTGTTCTTTTAGAAATTGTGTTTAGGGATGAATAAACTGAAAATTATGGAGGTACATATATAATACGTATATATTATTAGTTTCCTATATCCTCTATTATCATTTCTCTTAGATTTTGCATGTTTGTGAAGAAATTAGGCTTTTTTAAAATGTAAGGATCAAGTCCTTAGTTGTAACTTGAGAATATGATCTACCAATTCTAGAAGTGCATTTGACTGGTGCATACATCTACGCTTTACATCTTCAAGGCCCAGCATCACATTCAGTGTGGATTTTGACAAGGTTGATGGATTTCAAGGATTCCTGCAAATATCCGAGTCCATGGTTCTTGGGGGAACTCTACACGACCTGTAGTATAACATTGTGGTCTGAGGTGATGTTGGCATCCCTCCCAAATTTGCAAACTTCTGCCTTCACTTCCTCTTTTCTCCTCTTCTTTCCACTGCCTTCTGTCATAGTTACTTAAAGTCTTAACTACAGATCTACTGTATATAACAACATACAAATCCTTAAACAGCTGAATAGTTTGACTAACCTTGAGCTGTTGGAAATGAAGTAAAACACCAAGGCAAAGCAATAACTCTGGATGCTTGTGTAACATAAAAGCTTTGAAAGCTTCCCATGATCACTTCCTAAAATCTCAATCATTAAATTGTTTGCCTCCGAGACTTTATATAAGCAACAGATCATAGGTCTGCTGGAAAAAAAATCTCAGCAAACTGCAGAGGAGTTTTACAGTTGTAACCTATGGAGCATCTCTTCCCTTGGTGTTCATTAGGATGAGCTGCTTGAGAAGTCCAAAACTTTCTTTTTTTCATGCTATGAAAATGATTAGTTTAGCCTCTTACAGGACACAAATGTTGTCCATAACCTCTGGACAGCAGATACTGTCAGAACATACTGTGTCACAAAGGAGTTTTACTTGCTAGGTCTGAATCACACTTGAAATGCATGAGTATTCATTGCTAATTTGACAGACAGGCGCCATTAAGTTACAGAATAATGTGCCTAAAGTTACTGCAATATTAAAGTGTTTGTAGTATCAAATCCAAAACATATTCACTTAAATGCTAAAACAAATTTTCCGCGATGCTTGCAAAAGCTATGAACGTCTTTGTTCATGTGAAAACCCATTTTTTTAAAAATATGAAGTAAAATCCAAAATTAGTAGTCAGCGAGGACCACGTGTGCCACGTTTCATATTTTAGCAGTTATTCCTGTAGTCTTTCCTTAAGGAATAAAAAAGGATAAAAATATCAGCCTAAGAACATTATTCTTCACTCTTCGACTTTTGAAGGCAAGTGAAAATATATTGTAAGATTACCTACGGTGCTACTAATTAGCGCCTGGTAAAGCACTGCATAGGGGAAATTATTTGCAGGATGAGGGGGCCAAATACTTGTACAGATCATATTGATAAATAATATACCTCAGCAGCTTCCTGTGGTGTTTAATCTTAACTGTTTCAAAATGTTTTTCATAACTGTATGAATAAACCACTCATTATACACAGTAAAGTGTATTTCATTATTTTCTTCCCTGCATTTGTTATGATTGATCTTGTAGCACACCTCAGCTCTAGAAGAGAAGAAATGGAAAGCTGGCAATGCATGCCAATTGCTCTTCCTTCAGAAGTGGAAAGATCCATTTAAGCTGCGCAAGATTAAACAACCCTGTGAGTCTTTATTGGACTAGGAGCTAGACTGGAACGATGAGGTTTCTGTACCTCTGTACAGAAGGTGCTTTTGTATTTTGAAGGGAGCCTCAGCTGAGGCCACAGAGAGTTACACAGAGCCCCGGAGGCACCTGCTAAGATCTTGAGGAATACTCACTGGTGTCACAAGTGTTTCAGGTGGGATCTTTCTACACCAGGCAGTCAGGCACTTGCAAAAGATTATTTAAATGAAAACAGAGCATAGTAAAGCACATTTCAATTTATTTTTTCCTTGAAGAGGTTAGGATGGCTTCTATCATGTAAATGATGCAGTTTTTAAATTAATTTTTTTAAGAAACCAAGTAGGGATTTTTTTGTTTGTTTTGTTTTGCTTTGTTTTTGCGTTGGAAGATCCTGTTTTGAGTGGTTTACAACTTTGCCAAATTTAAACATAGGAGTGAAACTATTGGCGCTGAGTGTTTGCCTCAGAATGTCTGTGGTTTGCTTAGTGATTTTTGTCTTTTTTTTGAAAAACCTCAAAGGAAGTATGTTGAAGGGAAACAGAAGTCATGCAATTCTGAGCAATTTCGATTTGTATGTACTCTGGCAAACCTTTGATGATCCGTAGCTGAATGTGACTCATCTTAGATCTGAAATGGACAATGCAGCTTTTTCTTTCATAATTTTAGTACTAGTAAGCAGCCACTCTCATGTATGGAAATGAAAGTACAATTAATGACTGATACATTCTGCCTATGTAGAAAAGACTGAATTAAGATTTTATAGATGTTTCCTTTTTGTATACTCAGACTTTCAAACGTTTGTTATTTGCAATTTTAGCACATTCTGAGATATTGATTTTCAGTGTTAATTTTATGTAGGCTGTTTGGTCTGAATATTTGTTAATCCCTGTAGGTTGGTCACAAATGTGTAGTGCAGATTGAAGGTGCATAAAACCAGATCTCCCTCTAGAGACAGCTTTGTTTTGTTTCCTTCTTGAACTTCAAGCAAAGCAGCATGAAAGCTTGGAGAAAATTGACCCTTATTCTGTAAGAACAATTCCACACCAGTGTTGGCAAACTTGGAGATAGGTGATTACCATAAGCTCCATCTGTGTAAGGATTGGTCACTAACATTTTGTTTAACAAAACTGCTGCTTTTTTCCTTCTCCTCTATATCTTTTGAAAAGGAAAGAAGATTGTTTTAACTTTTGCCCTTTTCTGCTGAATGTTAAACTTGATTTAGAAGCCTGAATCTTCAATGCCACTTGAGTATGGAGCTCCAAAACAATCAGGGTATGGCATGTTTGTAAAGGCAAGCCAGTTACAGTAGCTGACTTTGCTGGTTACACAGTGCCCATCAGCACAGGCACCTTAATTAGAATTCCTCTTCAGTTGTTTGCTATATATAATAAATGATGTGATTTTTTTGAAATGTGTCAATATTTTGTGAGAGACCTAAGGAGAACTGAACAAAAAGATATTTATCCAGCAAACTTAGAAATAAAATATTGATCCAGGAGCAAGTGGTAGTCAAAGATATCTCAAAGAAGAAGCTGCAGTGAGATTCCAACCCCCACCCCAATAAAATGGTGTATGTGTGAGACTTTGCTAAGCTGAACTACCTTTTAGCAGAGAAGTAGTAGAAGAGTGTCTTCTCTGAATTTACTGTAATGATGGGACATTATACAGTGTCATAAATGTTACTTTACTACCCTGGTACTTTCATCTGCTAGAACGGGTAATTCTGAAATCCATATAGTGCTTGTTTGGTGTTACTAATATTAGTGTAACACAGTTTTACATAGAGGAAAAAGCAGAGTTACATTCTGTTTCTATAAATAAACCCAGGGAATTAAATATGCTTAATGTGGATAATGAATTCAGAGATCACTTGCAGTTTTGAGTAACTGGGACTGCATCTATATCAGCATTTTTGTGGATGTCAGGTCCCTAGCACCAGCTGTTTTGCTCTGCAGTTCTGTTCCTGTTGCAGTAGGCCACATGCTAATGCAGATGCCAGTGGGTACTGTGGGCTGCTTTGTTCATGTTAGCAAATGTTTATCTGGGCAGGATGGATGAGAGAGAGGAGAAGAGGTAAAGACAAGCAATGAGAACATTCAAGAGAAACTGAGACTTCCATTTTTGCATCAGTTTTTCATTTTTGTTTTGCTTTTAATCTTCAGTTTTTCTAGAAATTGTGTGGATTTGTTTTGTTCTCTTTTTTTTGTTCTTTTTATAGCAGAGAAAAATCCTGCTTGACTGCCTTTTACTATATTTAGAACTAATGAGCATTCTCTTAGGTACTAGGGAAGGGATGGTAGAGAAAAAGTTAGTTGAGATGGACTGCTGCTTTAAAGGTTCTTTTCTTAAGACAAAATGTACTAGAAAAAAGTAGCAAAAATAGAAAAAGCCATTCTTGTCTCAGGTGCTGGAAAGACGTAGGCAGAACACATGGTCTCATCAGCTGCTCTGCGATGTGGCAAACCTGTAGCAGGATTGGGCTGTTGAGGATATTATTGAGTTATCTCATTTGTCACAAGTTCACAGAAATGTTGCCTTGTGAAAAAAATGGGCTTGCATGTCAAAGAGAGACTCTCAAAGAGGAGAAAAGTAGGGATCAGTAGAAAACAGACATCTCTCAGGATTTGCTCAAGATTTAGCTAGAGGTGATGGGCATGGTAGTAAAATCTGCATCCACCTCTCTGTCAGGTCATTTTGGGACAACATTCAAAAAGTAGGAGGTTCCTCACTGTCCTAATGGCTCTGTGACTCTGAGGAATGATGAGAGGTGTAGCAGAGAGGGTTGTTCATCCTGTCAGTCCTCTTGCTTCCCATGTTTTCTTTCCCACCCAAAGTCTTCTCCCACCCCTCCTCTTATACAATTTCTTTCTCATTCTTTTGGATCCTTTATTCTTACATACACATTTGTTCACCTGACACAATTTTTATCCTTTCTGTCAAAGGTATTAAACCTTTTTTTCACATTAGATCCTCTGTCTATCTAGAATGTTGAGATGCATTATGAGTTTTTCTCACAGTTTTCAAGACTGCAATCTGAATAATACATACTCTTATAAACAGTAATGTGGTGATGCTTATATTGTCAAGGTGTATCATAAAGTTCGAGTGGTCAGTCCTCTGAAATTGTGTTTTTAACTTCAAGGATATGAATATATCAGCTGGAATAGCCATACCACCTGATTATAGGCATCTAACGTAGAAATCCAGGCTAGCCTTCTGGTCAAGAGATGTACCATGAATCTGGAGGTTTTCTGCATTATCTTTGATTCCATAAAAACCCGGAGAAAATGATCTTCCAAAATGACATATTCATAAGGAGACATTTAAAGCCCCAGAGCTAGTTGGTATAACATGTCTTTCCAAGCTCTGGTTTGTGAACAGCTCTTGAGCCTGCCTCTCTCCTCAGGGTAAGTTCATCCATCAGTATTGTCATGATTTGAACACGAAGCCTTCAATGTGTTCACGAACCTCTTTTTTTTTTTTCTACTTGCTCTTTCTTCCCCCTCTTTTGCTCCACTGTCCCACTGTGTTCTTTCTGTTAATTTATTTGACATGATATTATAAAAAAGAATGGGGTCTGGAAAGAAATTTCTGGGCAATAAAGCCTCTTTTTAAAAACCATGTACATAAAGTAAAAATAACAAAAACTGTCAAAAGAAGCTGCTAGTGTGAATGTATTTATTTTCTCATCAGTGGAAAATCTTGAATCAGCTCCAGGACTTCAGGACTACAATAGTCAGTAATTTCTATATGAGTAGAACATCTATTTCTCTTTTAAAATATGGGACAATCTGAACCCCAGGTTGTCAGCTGCTTTCACATGCGTTTGGGGAAAAAAAAAAAAAAAATAAAAGAAAAAGATAGAGCAACTGCTTTCTGAACCATTTATGAGTCAATAATCCAAATCACTTGCAGGAATGGGTCACTTGCAGAAAGCGTACCCCAGCATGGGTGAATGCAGTGAATACTGCAATTACTTCTGGATGGTGCCAATATGGTCTGGGTTAGAAACTTCGACTTAGATCCGTATTTCTGTAGGAAAGGGGAGTAGTGGGGGCATTTCACAGGTAAGGAAAGACAGCATGAGAGTGAAAGAGACTTTTCAGCAGGCGCTGTGGTAGCTCTTGTCAGTTTATGACTTCCCACTGTCAGGGATTGGGCTCCCGTGGCATAGGGACTGGGGTCCCCTGGCATCCCTGATGCATCACGGGCCCACTGCCCCGCAGTACCCAGCCAGCCCCTGAGCTGTGCAAACACCACAGGTGGTCGCCCACATCTACTGGGGTGGGAGAATTGCTCGCATGACTGAAATCAGGAGCTGAGCTGTGGGCTGCTTCTTCTGTTTGGAGACTCTGGCTGGGAGAAGAGGAGATGCTACAGAGATATGATTCATTCCTGATAACGAGTGGGTGAAACTCAGGCAGGCAAAAAAGCTGTAATTCAATGAACCTCCTGAACAAAGAGAGGACAGGAAGAGAGCAACCAGCAAGGGTGCTTGGAGAATGAGTTAGGGTGTACCACTTTAAAAACTATACTAATGTGTCCACTTAAATAACCATTTTTGGAGGCAATCACAGTTCTTTATAGCAGAACACCCAAATGTTGTAACAAAAATGTGTTCCTTAGTGTGTTAGGACATTTCTTTCTGTGATTTCTTTTATTCACTTGATAATGGAATGCTTCAAACATCATAAGAAAAACTACAAATTAAAAAAAAAAATCATTTTATAAAAAAGTATATTGAACTATTTTTCAAAATTTGATCTGAATGTTAATTTCTCTGGCTCAGTCAGTTCATTATTTGAGAGCCTGAAGGACTAGGGGAAGAAAAAAGCAAAGAGAGAAATTATGTAGCGTACTGCCAGCTTCATAGATCCTGGGTGGGATGAATTAGCTGGAGAAACAAAACCCAGAGCTGAAAGTACTTTGAGCATCTTTTTAAAAAGTGCCAATTCAGAAGGAAAAGAAATGGGAAATTTTTCACTAATAATAATAAAAATTTAAACATTTGCACTTGTTTACTTGCATTCCTCTCACCCTGTTACCTTTTATCTGTAGCTTTTCTTTTAAAGCACTGAGTCTTTCTCAATTTCATGAGCACAGATGACAGGCTATGCAGAATTTTATGGCTATTTCAGGGTTTTGGCATGGACTGAAGAGCTATGCTTATGAATTTCAGTGCAGCATCAAATTGTCAGAGGGTGTGCTTTCTAGGGCAGAGATTATTAGCCCTTCATTTGTGCTTTGCCGAGACTATTCTAGATACTATCCCTGGACAGACAAGAGCTCTATTCTGCAGTGACGAGGCCCTGGCTGACAGCACACTGACACTGCAGCACTGCTGTGTGATTACCCTCCCAGCACTGGCAGAGTCCAAGGAGTGCTGATAAGTCAAACCTGGACTTCATTTCCTGGGCTTGGGAGTATGATGTGGGTCAAAAAAGATTTGTTGGGCATTTTCACTGGCTGTGTTTCTAACCCTCACCTAATAGCTCTATATGTATTCAGTTTCAGCAATGTGAATTCATTTGTTTCTAACCAGATTTTCATTTCAAGATGACAAACACATTTTAGGACAATAATTTACAAGGTAGGTGTATAGAACTCATATGTGGGAATCAATATTAATATTAGTATGTCCATGCATAATATTTCTTTATGTATGGACAAATTTAGTAGGCATTTCTTAAAGAACTAAACACATACAACTTGTTTCTTTATTTGCTCAGTTCCAGACAAGTGTCCTGAGCTTTCCTCCAAGCTCTCTGAAAGTGGTAATAATAGAAAGTGCACATCTACTCAGTGTCTGTCAGTGAGTGTGTTCATTTTTGGTCTCTGCTGTACAAAAAGATGTGGACAGGCTGGAGAGGGTCCAGAGAAGAGCCAGAAAGATGATCAATGGACTGGGAGGCCTACCGTGTGAGGAAAGGCTTAGAGAATTAGGTTTGTTCAGCCTTGAGAAAAGGTGACTTAGGGGAGACCTTATCATTATGTTCCAGTATTTAAAGGGTGGCTACAGAGAAGATGGAGACTCCCTTTTTACAAGGAGTCACATGGAAAAGACAAGGGGTAATGGGTACAAGTTACTCCTGGGAAGATTCCGATTGGAGACAAGAGGAACAGTTTTCTCAATGACAATCAGCCACTGGAATAATGTCCCCAAGGAACTGGTGACTTCCCCAACACTGGACACTTTTAATATTCAGCTGGACAGGGTACTGGGTCATTTTGTCTAGACCATGCTTTTGCCAAGAAAGGTTGGTCGTTGAGGTGATCCTTGAGGTCCCTTCCAATGTTGTATTCTATGATCATGAAAGAAAATTGAGAGGTCAGCTGAAACATTAAAATAGTATCCCACTATTCATGGGTATAGCTGTTAACTTAAAGAAGAAAATTCCCACATATACTTCAACTTGTAAATAAATTACCATATTAATAAAAGGCAAGCCAATGAAGCAGGTGATGTATTTTCATATGTCAAATTATATGATGTGCAAATATATTGGGAACATGGAAGACTTTGTCTGCTTTCTCATACTTATGGCAACAGGTTGCTGTCAACTAGCATAACTGATCAGTGAAGCTACCGTTTTCATGAATTGCTTTAAAAGTTTCTTGCATTTTTGTTAGGCTTCTGGTTTTGAAATATATATATGTAATCAATATAATACATTACATCTTAACTGAAAAGTCAGGAGAATTAATGCAAAGCACTACAGAAATTCCAGGGAGGCCTGCCATTTACATAGTGGGCAGGGACAAAAGTTTGTGGGTGCTCTAAGTAAATTGGGACAATCCTGAGTGAAGAGTCCAAGGTTTGTAATTATGAAATGAAGGTTTCTATTAATGAAATTGTTCTTATTAAAATGACTCATTTTCATTTGTAAATAAATTTAAGATGTAATTATAAGGACCACATCAAATTCCACTAGGTCTGTGCTACTGAGTATTACTTTGTATGTTTTGATGTTTCTGAAGATGTTAGTCCATGCTGAGAATTCACCTTCCTGTGAGCATTTTGAAAGAAAATGTTTGGTTTTTTTTTTAAAAAAAGCTAAGAAACATACTGATATTGCAGTAAGAGCATTGGTTTAGCATCTGTGCTGTAAATGTAAACCTTGATGACCCATTTGCAGAATCCTTATAAGCTTAGCAATCTGTACTTCATGGCCTTTTTTGTCTGCATTCCGTAATACTTTCTATTTTAATCAGAACAGTTATGGTGGCAGACTCCACACTTGAGCTGGGATGTGGAGCTGTTTTGTCAAGGCATCCTGTTCTCACATTCAAAGTAGAGCCTCAGTGCAAGCATTGCTAAAAACACATTAGGAAGCTGATTTGGGTATTCTCTATTCAGGGCATGAAAGTGTGGAAAGAAGTTTCTTCAGAGTAAAGAGAAACAAAGTCTGTGACAAAAGTTCAAAGGGAAAAAATGTTAGGAGTAGCCTGGTGTAAATGCTGCTTGGTGGCTCTTTTCATGACAAAGTCCTGAGTACTTAGGCAAGGATGCAGTGAGTTACTGTGCTACCCCAAGAATAGCCTGGGAAGCATGTTTTTCATCTGGCAAGGACCCAATGGGAGTTTGTCAAAATCTCTGATTAGACAGATAGTCTAGTTGTGGTCAGCCATCATTCCTGTCACACAGGAAGTCCCCAAACCGCTGTGCTAATAAGGGCTTGGGTGTCTTCACACTAGAGTTAGTAGCTGCCGGTTGAGTTGAACATCAGCGTAGTCAACCATCAGTACAGATACAGTAATTACACAGCAGTGTTCGGTGGTGTACATTTCTGATGAGCCACGTGCAGATTATGGGGGGCAACATGCAAGGTCACAGTAGAAATTCTTATCTGAAAGTAGTGTTTGAAGGAAAGCTGAAGGGTGAAATATCTCCATTCACTCTTTCTTCTTTTCCAGCTGCATTCCAGTCTTTGAATACTCTAAATGCAACCACAGAGCTACTTATGTTGAGAGTTTTGTATCTGAATATTGCATGTCTATAATAGCTTTTTGTTGTAGATGCCCCCCAAAATTATAAAACCATGGAAGACTTAAAACCAGTGTGTAAGAGGGCAGACAAGGATTGTGCCTCTGTATTTTCTTTCTTTAAATTAATTTTTAAAATTACTTTTTCACATTTCTAAGAGGTATATCTTGTTCCCATATATTCTGTTGCTCTTCTTTCTGTTCATTGTACTGATTCTCACACAGGTCTCCTAAACTTGGACTTCATTTCATTGGCTTTAGTGAGAGCTGGTAATATTTGCAAAGTCAGAATCCAAACTCAGCTTTCCTGGTCCTTGCAGTCCCCTTTGGGCTCAACCATGGTACCACTGACTGTGGGAGGCTAAGCATATTGGTTCCTTGCCCCCTCTGGAGTGGTTGTCTTAGGGAACCCAGTATCTGAGACTGTACGCAGGTGCAGGTGTGGCTTGAGCAAATCTCCAGCTTCACAGAATCACAGAATCGTCTAGGTTGGAAAAGACCTTGTAGATCATCCAGTCCAACCATTAATCTAGCACTGACAGTTCCCAACAACACCAGATCCCTCAGCGCTATGTCAACCCGACTCTTAAACACCTCCAGGGATGGGGACTCCACCACCTCCCTGGGCAGCCCATTCCAACGCCTCACAACCGCTTCTGTAAAGAAATGCTTCCTAATATCTAGTCTAAACCTTCCCTGGTGCAACTTGAGGCCATTCCCTCTTGTCCTATCACTTATTACTTGGTTAAAGAGACTCATCCCCAGCTCTCTGCAACCTCCTTTCAGGTAGCTGTAGAGGGCGATGAGGTCTCCCCTCAGCCTCCTCTTCTCCAGACTAAACACCCCCAGTTCCCTCAGCCGCTCCTCGTACGACCTGTGCTCCAGACCCTGCACCAGCTCCGTTGCCCTTCTCTGGACACGCTCGAGTCATTCAATGTCCTTTTTGTAGTGAGGGGCCCAAAACTGAACACAGGAATCGAGGTGTGGCCTCACCAGTGCCGGGTACAGGGGTAAGATCCCTTCCCTGTCCCTGCTGGCCACGCTATTGCTGACACAAGCCAGGATGCCATTGGCCTTCTTGGCCACCTGGGCACACTGCTGGCTCCTGTTCAGCCAGCTGTCAATCAACCCCCCAAGGTCCCTCTCTGACTGGCAGCTCTCCAGCCACTCCTCCCCAAGCCTGTAGCGCTGCTGGGGGTTGTTGTGGCCCAAGGGCAGCCCCCGGCATTTGGCCTCAGTGAAACTCCTCCAGTTGGCCTCAGCCCATGGCTCCAGCCTGTCCAGGTCTCACTGCAGAGCCTCCCTACCCTCGAGCACATCAACACTCCCACCCAACTGGGTGTCATCTGCAAACTGACTGAGGGTGCACTCGATCCCCTCGTCTAGATCATCGATAAAGATGTTAAACAGCAGTGGCCCCAAAACCGAGCCCTGGGGGACACCACTCATGACTGGCCGCCAACTGGATTTAACTCCGTTCACCACAACTCTTTGGGCCCGGCCATCCAGACAGATTTTTTGTCCTATGAAGCGTGTGCCTATCCAAGCCACGAGCAGCCAGTTTCACCAGGAGAATGCTGTGGGAAACGGTGTCAAAGGCCTTGCTAAAGTCAAGGTAAACAACATCCACAGCCTTTCCCTCATCCAGTAAGCAGGTCGCCCTGTCATAGAAGGAGATCAGGTTTGTCAGGCAGGACCTGCCTTTCATAAATCCATGCTGACTGGCCTGATCCCCTGGTTGCCCATTATATGGCTTTTAATGGCACTCAGGATGATCTGTTCCATGACCTTCCCTGGCACCGAGGTCAGACTGACAGGTCTATAGTTTCCTGGATTGTATTTTCTGCCTCTCTTGTAGTTGCATGTCGCATTTGCAACCCTCCAGTCCAATGGGACCTCCCCAGTTAGCCATGATTTCAGGTAAATTATGGACAGTGTCTTGGCAAGCACATCTGCCCACTCTTAAAGCACCCTTGGGTGTAACCCATTTGGTCCCACAGATTTGTGTGCATCCAAGTGGTGTAGCAGGTCTCTGACCACCTCCTCTTCAACTGTGGTGACCTCAGTCTGCTTCCCCTCCCCATCTCCCAGCTCATGAGGCTGGGTGTCCAGGGAACAGCCAGTTCCACTGCTAAAGACTGAGGCAAAGCAGGTGTTGATCTCAGCCTTTTCCTCATCCTTAGTTACCATGTTTCCCTCTGCATCCAGTAAAGGAGGGAGATTTTCCCTAATCCTCCGTTTGCTGTTAACAAATTTATAGAAAAATTTTTTATTATCCTTAACAGCTGTAGCTAAGTTGTGCACTAACTGTGCTTTGGCTCTCCTAATGTTCTCCCTGCATAACTTCACTACATCTTTATAGTCTTCATGAGAGACCTGCCCCCTCTTCCAAAGGCAGTAGATTCTCTTTTTGTTCTTGAGATCTGGCCAAAGGTCCCTGTTTAGCCAGGCCGGGCTCCTTCCCTGCCTGCTTGTTTTTTGACATGTGGGAACAGCCTGCTCCTGTGCCTTTAAGACTTCTCTCCTGAAGTGTGTCCAGCCTCCTGGGCTCCCATATCCTTCAAGGCAGCCTCCCAAGGGATTTTGTTAATCAGTCTTTTGAACAGGTCAAAGTTAGCTCTCCAGAAGTCTAAGGTGGCAGTTTTACTAACCCTCTCTTTGTTTCTCCAAGGATCGAAAACTTAATCGTCTCATGATCACTGCACCCTGGACAGCCTCCAACCTTTACCTCCCCCACAAGCTCTTCCCTGTTCACAAGCAGCAGGTCCAGGAGGGCACCTGCCCTGGTCGGCTCACTCACCAGCTGTGTGAGGAAGTTATCCTCCACACATTCCAGGAACCTCCTGGATTGTTCCCTCTCTGCTGTGTTGTGATCCCAGCAGATACCCAGGAGGTTAAAGTCCCCCACAAGAACAATGGCAAGGGACCGCGAGATTTCTTCCCACTGTTCATAGAAAGATTCATCCACCTCATGCTTTGGTTGGGGGATCTATAGCAGACTCCCACAGCAAGATCCGCTTTATTGGCCCTTAACACTCTGAACCCCGTTATCACTATACTTGATTTCTGAGCTGTCATAGCATTCTCTTACATACAGGGCCAATCCACCACCTCTCCTTCCCTGTCTATTCCCTCCTTCAGGAAGGAGCGTAGATGCTGTCAGTTGTTTAACAAGGAGCAGAACTGGTCTGCTTTTAATTTCTTCACTTTGTTACCTTATTTTAGAACTTCCCAGAAATACACAATTCTGCTGTGGTTTATAGAAATGTCTACTTATGCTTTTGTATTTTCTCCATAGAACCTGATTCCTGTTTTCAGAGAGAGTAAGGGTCTCACAGGGCAATCCAGTCCTGAAGCAAAAACCAGCTACTGTTGCCAACATCTCTTCAATGCTACAGAAAGCAGTAGAGTACAGTGCTTGAGGGAAGTGCAGTGAAGGCATTTTATCATTTGGAAAGCACGGATACTAATGAGTCACTTCTTTCAAATAGAGGCTTTCCCCAAAGGAAACTACTAGCTGGTGTTTGTCATTTTGTACACCTCATTTAAAGTAGTCTTTATCTTTAGTTTGAAAAGGTCAGGGGAAAGAGGAGAAAATTATACCGGTTGAAAGCAAAGTTTTGGTTTTGACATTTTTTGGTTTGTTTCTTTTGCATTGCCCACAGTGATGTCATTCAAATATCACAGGCATTCTTTGCCTCTCTGGAAAAGAGTAGTGCAAAGCTCCTATCTTTAAATTTATCAATAATGTCAGTGGAGAGATCCAGTAAAAGACAATTCTGAGGATGAGGGTGAATTTTTGATCTGTTGAATCATAACCCCTTGCCAGTGGAGAATTGGAAATTAAGGTAAGTTTGAGAAACTCCAAGCCTTCTAAGAAAAAAATAACAGCATTGATAACTTTGATCATCCTTTAGTAGTCAGCCACAGACAATTAATGAGGAAAAGATGAGCCACTTTAGTAAGTATCCTGGAGTCTTATTTTGGAAAAAGTTTTTGGTAACATACATGGAAAACAGTCAAGTTAGTGAAGATGGGAGTTAACAGGAAAAATTCAAATAAGTGATAGGTGAAGGATACGGGGACAGGTTGGGCCTGAGGGGTACGCTTCTAAGAGTTGCTGAACTGCATACATAAATATACAAGTAAATAAAACAGCTAGATTAAAAGAATGTATTCATTGCCATAATTGTTGCAAATTAGAAGGAATCTAGAATAGATAGGTCAGAAAGGCACTGAGATTTGTTGTTTCAGTTTTTTGACATATAATCTTTGCACTTCTCAGAAAAGTCTTGTCCTTTACCATATTAATTACTTTTGTAATTCACTTTTAAGTAAGAAAAAATGGTATCTAAAAAGTCAAGAAATTCTGATGCTTGCTTTGCTTCTGTGGACAGCATTACCTCTTCTTGTACCCAGATGGGTTGTTACAATTTTTTATATCATATAGTGTGTATGCACAGGCTTGATTTTCTTTCTCTTATTTCTACCATAAATTAACATTTGCTTTCCAGTCACTTGATTTGTGATTGAGAATTTCTTCAAATTTAACACTATTTGTATAATTTATCCCTTTCTAATACAAAATCAGAAATAAAGAAGCAAATGGATTAGCAGTTCTCCCTCTTAAGATGGAAAAAGTAATATTATTAAAAAGTCATTATCATATCCATTTGAGTCTTCTCGAGCTATTAAAAGGTTACATTCTACGTTAGATGACAGAACATACATGCTGAAGAGTACCTGTGTACTCTTACAATTGAATGAATGCTATATGTATGAATTTAATTTTTGGTACGTATTTAAATACCTCTGAATTTAACCCTGAAATTCATTCTTCTTCTTGATGGGGATCTCTGCAGCTTGGAGGAACTTGTGTTCTGCTGGGTCTGCTGGAACTGCTTCTCCCATTCAGGGGTTAAGAGGGAAAGGTCTTCAATGGTATTTAAGTGTATAACTACTAAGATGAACATTGTGCCTTTTAGTGAGACAGCAATTTGCTCAATTTTTTTGTCATGTGTTTCTCTTTTATATAACTGATGTTTACTTCCAAATATTTTTTTAAACATTTTTCCTGCCTTGACAGGGTCAAAAGATTCTTATTTTTCAAGCTGAAATAGATCAGTCAAGCCATGATTTTGCTTTTGAAAAAAAATCTCAAAAATCTTAAGAAACATTTGATAAATTTTCAATTGTCATTTAGCTGAAGTCCAAAAGAAAGAATGAAATAATGGTGATGAAAGGCTGATATTAAATGAACAGGAAGAAACTGTCTTTCTAAGGGGTGTAAAAGAACAAAACAGATTAACTTGGCAGTTTTTGTTGAATGTGGTTTGGCTTGATTTTACTTTGTCCCTTTTCTTTGTCAACAAAGTGAGTCACAGTTTTAGCTGATAGAAATAATTCTTCCATATGAGATATTTCTTTTAACGTTTAAGGATTACATACAGACCAGTCTAGTGGAATCAATGAACTGGAGAACAATCTCTTCAATATCATGGCTCTTGCTGAAAATATCCAAAGGTATTTTTAGCAGATAAACGATAGGTTTGCTTAAAGTAGGCATTGCATCAGTGTGGAGTAGCTCTGATGTGAATATTTCTGAACTTTACAGCGTTCTCAAAATATTTCTGGTACATCTTGTCTAAGACTGAATTACAGCCAGCTCCAGGCAAGGAACAGGTAATACATATATGGCCTCTGAAGCAACCCAAAAATGAAATTAACTCTTGGGTCCAAAGACTTGTGCCGAATTTCTGGCTATTATATTGTAACAGTGGAGGTATGCTCTCTCCAGTCATCCATCTATGCCAGCCCTTGAACAGTTCTTAATAAGCTAATGAAAGCCACTTCTGAAAGATAATCCTGTAGCCTGTATAATTCACTGTGAAAGGCTTCGTGCCCTAAGCTGTACATCTTCATGTTTTTAGACAGCTCTTCTGCCTGCCAAAGCCTCCTGAATATGCCCTTTTTGTGGATTTTTTCTTTTCCTTTGCCTGTTTTCTGGTAGACCAACAGTACCACTGACTGCATTATTCAGCTGTGTTATTTAATGAAAGAAATAAGCACTTAAATCTTTCTATTAGGTAGTCTCCAAATTAGATGCAGAAATCATGTGTTATTGCAAAATGTTAACTTCTGACTTCTTAATAGTTTACAGTTTTCACAGCTTCTCTAAAAATTAAAATTCAGAAGCAAAAAAGGATATTTTGTGAGTATTTAATTTCTTGATTCTTTTAGAGAGTGATGCATGTATTGCTCATCAATTTTATAGGGTAATGTATCATGCCACTTATAAATATCTCATTATCTTCTCTATGCAAACACGTGTATCGGGAATACAGCAGTTGAATGCATGCAGGATTTATATTTCCCTAGGGAAAAGTAAAACTTCAGACTCATTATAGCATCCCTAGGCCCAGTTGGTTGGCATAACAAGCATCACCTGGCTTGCTGAGAGCCTCTTCCAGGTTCAGGGCAGCAGTAAATGCATCCTAATCAGGGTGTTAGGCAAATATGGCCAGTCAAGGGCAAAACAATGTTTTTTCATTCTTTGTAAGAATTTCTCCCTTTGCTCCCTTTTACTGTGTGAGATACAAGTTGAATTAATACATGAGGAAAAAGTAATACTTAATTGTAGGGCTTGTTTACACAAGCAAGAACCTGAATTTAACATTCTTGTTATTTTAAAATTTATGCTACAACTAATTCTTATCCATCATATTTAGGAAATATATATATTTTTTTAAATGGAGATATAGTAAATTAGAGGTTGGGAGATTTTGGAAAAGGAGCCTGGAAAAAAACCTCTCTTTTTTGGAGAGCTAATAATTGATTATATTATTGATTATAACAGTTATTCTCATAGAACTACCATCTCAGTAATAATCAGAAAATGTCAAGTATTAGGAATTTATAGGAAAAGAATGGAAAACTAGACAAAGAAGAAGCTGAACCTTCACCTACATCTTGAACGCTACTGTTCTTATCCCTTCTTCTCAAAAAGGACATATCATAGAAATGGAAAAGATTCAGGAAAAAGCAGTGAGGGCAGTCAAAGCCAGGGAACAGCTTCCATACAAGCTGTGACTTGGTGGGCTGGCCATGCATATTGGGTTTATGTGGCAATGTGCGATTGCAGGGGTATCTTCTGTGAGAAGATGCCAGAAGCTGCCCCCGTGTCAAACAGAGATGGTTTCACCCAGCTCCAAGATGGACCTACTGATGGCCAAGGCTGAGACAATCAGTGATGGTGGTAGTGCCTCTGTGATAACATAGTTAAGAAAGGGAAAAGACTATTGTGCAAGAGCAGCTGGGACTGAGGAGTATGAATATGTGAGAGAAACAGCCCTGCAGACCCTAAGGCCAGTGAAGCAGGAGGGGCAGGAGATGCTCCAGGGGCTGGAGCAGAGGTTCCCCTGCAGCCCGTGGTGCAGCCCCTGGTGAGGCAGGCTGTGTCCCTGCAGCCCGTGGGGGTCCACAGTGGAGCAGAGAGACACCTGCAGCCTGAGGAGGACCCCACGCCAGAGCAGGTGGATGTGCCCTGAAGGAAGCTACAGCCTGTGGAGAGCTCACACAGGAGCAGGCTCATGGCAGGAACTGAAGCCCATGAAGAGGAGCCCATGCTAGAGCAGATTTGTTGGCAGGACCGGTGACCCCAGGGGGACCTTCACTGGAACAGTCCATCCCTAAAGGACCTGTGGCAAGGACCCATGCTGGAGCAGTTTGAAGAACTGCAGCCTGTGGGAAGGATCCACGCTGAAGCAGTGGATGAAGGACTGTATCCTGTGGGAGGGACCCTGTACTTGAACAAGAGAAGAGTGTGAGGTGGAAGGAGTGGCAGAGACAATGCTTAATGAACTGACCACAACCCCCATTCCCCATACCCCTGTGCTGCTCCAGGGGGAGGAGGTAGATAAGTCTGGAGGGAAGTTGGGCCTGGGAAGAAGGGAGGGGTGGGGGGAAGGTGTTTTTAGATTTGTTCGTATTTCTCATTATCTTACTCTGTTTAAATGGCAATAAATTACATTAATTTCCCCAATTAGAGTCTGTTTTGCCAATGATGGTAATTGGGGAGTGATCTCCACGTCCTTATCTTGACCTATGAGCTCTTTTTTTATGTTCTCTCCCTGTCCTGTTAATGGAGGGGGAATGATAGAGTGGCTTGGTGGGCACCTGGCAGCCAGCAAAGGTCAGCCCACCACACTATGAAAAACAGATGTGAAGATAGGGAGCATGGAGGATACAGGGACCTGATAACTCTAAAACCATGAATGCCATGGCAAAAGGAGATAGTATTTGCTGCTTCTTCCAATACAAGAACTAGGGGCATCAAATGAATCTATAAAAAGTCCATTACAAAACAGACGAGACATTTCTTCATGCGATAGGAATCGGAATCAATGAGCTTGCCTATAGGCAATGCTGTGAATGATAAAAGTTTACATGGGCTCAATGAAGGAACAGACAAGTACATGGAAGAAGTATTTGCTGGGGGTTAGTAAACACAGAAACCACATCAGGCTCTGGAAATCAGCTGAGTGGAAAACATCTGGAAGCTAGGAAAGTACCCAGGGGAGGTATCATAAGTGTTCAAGGTAAGGTTGTGGCTGGGGCTTTCAGCAACCTGGGCTAGTGGAAGGTGTCCCTGCCCATGGCAGGGGGGTTGGAAGTAGATAACCTTTAAAGCTCCCTTCCAACCCAAACCATTCTGTGATTCTATATGGTTGTCCCTGTTTTTACTCTCCTCAAGCAGATGGTTATAGCCATTGATGGAAACAGAATACCAGATCAAATGAACCCTTGGACTTGCCCAGTACTGATATTTTTTTGTGAAGAATTGTAAGATTATACTTATAGATAGCTAGAGTTAGACAAGTTGGATCTTACTCAGATTTCTGAGAGGTAGGAAAAAAAGGCCAGTGTGCATATTTCAGGGGGAAGAAAGGGGACAAATGTTCCTGCTGGAAAATGCATTAGCTCTGAGATCACCTTTGTCCATATAAGCAGGCATCTGGGTAGAAAGGGTGAGCAACATAATTACTTTGAAAGCTCTACTCTGAAAAGACTGTATAAACATTGAGAAATGGGACCTTTCAACATATTGAGAACAAGAATGAAGTACAACACAAAATAAAATTATCTCTTTGCTAGGTCATTTCTAGTAAATTGTCTTCAAAGATCAGGTCATTTAGGCAAATCTGCACCAATGATAAGAGGAAGCAGTTTAGAAGCCGGCACTTCGATAAATGAAGCGAATAACATTAAAATTGTCTCAAAGACTGTGAGTAACCTGTTTTCAGGCAGGTATTTTTGGGTTGCTTATTACAGTATCTTTATTTTGTGTTTTTGAGTGATAACATATTTTGGCTTGGAAAAACAATCCAAACCAAATATTTTATTAAAAAAACCTGTTATATTTAATTTCCCATTGAATTAATAATCCAAAATTAGTCTCTAAAGGATTGTGCTGAGAGAGAAATGGGGGGGCTGAAATTTTTACACCACAGCCGAAACTATTATTTCAAGTTTTGACAAATAGATTAGTCTTCTTATTGATGAAAATAAAACAGTATCTATGTTACTTAAAATATAAGGGTCCCTGGATCAAACTTTATGAATTTTCCTTATCTAGAATCACAGAATCGTTTAGGTCAGAAAAGACCCTTAAGATCATTGTGTCCAACCATAAATCTAAGACTACCAAGTCCACCACCAAACTATGTCCCCACGTACCATGACTATAAGTCTAAATACCTCCAGGAATGGTGACTCAACCATTTCCCTGGGCAGCCTGTTCCAGTGCTTGATGACACTTTCAGTGAAGAAATTTTTCCTAATATCCAATCTAAACCTACTTTGGTGCAGTTTGAGGCTGTTTCCTCTGTCCTGTCACTTGTTACCCAGGAGAAGAGACTGACATCCACCTTGCTGCAACCTCCTTTCAGGTAGTTGTAGAGAGTGATAAAGTCTCAGCCTCCTTTTCTCCAGACTAAAAAACCCCAGTTCCCTCAGTCGCACCTCAGAAGATTAAGTGTCCTCTGGACCCTTCACCAGCTGTGTTGCTCTTCTTCAGACGTGCAAAACTACTTGTCATCTAACCAATTTTGAAAAACTCAACTTGCATTTACCATTTTCAACTATTTTGACAGCTTGTAGGGAGAGGTTACTCACCACTGCTGGTAACTATCGACTTCATCCCTGATTCCTCTTACTGAATGCCAGAGGATTTTTGCAGTTTATTACCCTTCACTTTTAAGTAACTGTAAAATATGATAGAGAAGTCAGAGATCTCCTTTACTGAGTCCCCTCAAAATACATTTTTCAGCATGGAAATCTTCCCAGTTTCTTTTACAGTGAACATTAACAAAAATAATTTATTTTACTCTTTGCAATCTTGTCCTTTCTCAGGTTTCTCTTTGTGTACTTTGATCATTGGTTGGCCTTACAGACTTTGCCAAGCTTCTTGCTACTGATGTGTTTGAAGAAAGATTTTATATTTAGTTTTAATTCCTTTTGCCAGTTGCTCTTCAAACCCTCTTTCGGACCCTCCTAGTTATGTTTTTACATTTAATCTGCCAGAGTTCATGATCATTTTCTTTTCCTTCGGTTTGAAACAACTTCAGCCTTCTGAGGGATGCCTTCTTGTTTCTAATATCCTCCCTTACCTGCTGTTCAGTCATCATGACTTTTACCTTTAAAAAAATCTGTGGTACATTCATCAGTGCTGTTCCTTCAATGATCTCCACACTGTAAGGTTTTAATTCTTATAATTGACCATTTTAAACAAGTTTCTTCATCTTTGCATGTCTCTACCTCTTGAAACGGAGCAAAATTTTAGCATATCTGTTAGGCTTTTGTTGCTCCTGTAGGGATACAGAGTTTATTCAGATTCACACGTGCAGTTTTGAACCAAGCCACGTGTGATAGTCAGGACAAGTTTGACGGAGGTGTCCCACTTTGTGGACTGCCTTCACAGCTGCTTCAACATGTACTTATCAATGGCCTCGTAAAAATGTGATCTCTGTTATGTACCAGTGTGAATCTTCAGAAGGGTAACTGAAGGCTCCTACTATTCTCATGTTTCCTGCCCTTTCTGCCTCTAATCTCTCATGGCATAGCAGTCAGTGCTGCCATCCTGTTTGGGTGGTCAACAATGTCTTATGTTCTTCCTATTTAGGCCTTGAATTTTGGTCTCTAAGGACATTGAGGCACTTGATCAAGTAGGTAGTTTGTCAGTTTTGATTCTTATCAAATTGGGCTTCTCTGATCCAGTGACTTGAGAGGATGAGTGTAGACATGAGACATGAGAACATGAGGCAGGAAGAGAGCAGCAACAGAGTTCAGTGAAAGGGATTCTTGTTCTAGGGATTCGCACAAATTTTCTCCATGGTCAGAGGAGTGAGGGGGGCTCTTTTAAAGAACAATTAATCCTACCTTCCTTGGGATAAGACTAGACAGTTTATTCTTAACATTAGACTGACTGCTTCTAAGTTATTCTTCTAATTGCAAAATACACATTTGAGATCTCACTGATAAAGGATTTGAGTGCCTAAATTGTGTCTTCAGGGAAATATAAGTCTGTTATGTACACTGAGAGGTTTGCCCACCTTCTTCCTGCTGAAATTGGTACAATTAAATCTTTTAAATGTTGAAGACAGAGCTCCTTAGCTGTTTGGGAGGGGGGAGGGCAGCAGAAATAGGATACATTGGTTCTTATGCTTGGTCCAAGGACCTATTTTTATATTAAATAGTTAATGGGTAAGTGAAATCCTTGGAATAGAGACTGTCTGCCAATAAAGTAACTTTACTCCTCAACACTCAGTCTTGGGCCAGTTCTACTTAAGCATGGAACTGCGGTTCCAGGCACCTGAAGGATTCTGAAGTCCAGATTTTGAGGGTTAAAAATTTTACTCTTTTCAGGAAGAATAGATCACCTTTTTACATAAAGAGAGATGGATACACAAGGATGGGGAAAAAAAGGATGGGAGTTGGGTTTTTATGCCTTATGCATATGAAAAAACATAATCCCCCTTAAGTAACTCATAAGAGATACATTGTTAAGTGCTACATACCAGTTATATTGATTCAGCAATAGAAATAACTGGTTTTGGGTAACATATAAAGCTTAATAATTAAGGGATTAGTCTGAGACTATTACTGTGAGACAGCAAGCTTTATGTGCCATTCCAGTTGTGAAGGTGTAGGCACTAAGCCATCTCTGCTTTGAAGGTGAGGAAAGCCATGGCAGCTCATGACAGCTGATGAATTGCCTGTAAATACATAGAAGATGGTTTAGAGCAGCTGCCATGACTTACCAAATTTTAAATCAACTTTCTTATGCATTGAAAAATAAAAATACAAATTCTTGGTGAGTGCCCCAAATAATATCTGTACAAGTTTTTGTCCATTTCAACTTTAGTAGGCATTTGATGGCATTGCAGTATTGCTGCCTGAATTATTTTACGCTAGGCTAGAAGCATCTCCTTGTGGGCTTCCTAAGCACAGAGTGTGCTGTTTTGTTCTGGATCTTTTTTATGACCTTACCTAGAGGAAGTATTTAATGGGTAGAAAATCTTATAGTACTTTTACTTAGCAAAAATATTAACCTTCCAATGATATGTGTGTTCCTGTTTAACAACCCAGTGAAGCTGCTTAAACTGTCAGGTCCCACTACAGCCAGAATTATTTTTTATCTGCAATCTCATATATCTAAGCATTTATATTCTTTTTGTTCCATTTCATATCATGTAGATTTTCATACTGTGGTGTCTGAGCAGTTTTCTGAAGTGCAGAAAGTAATGTGACTAGCATCCATCATATCTATTCTTGCATCTGTTCCCTATGGGAAAAATGAGAATAGTGGAGAAGCTTTGAGTTTATAAATTAAGTCAAAGCTGAAAATAACTTTTGCACATAGATGCCCTTTGGTTATTCAGGAAATACATTCCAAACACTTAGCCCTGGAGAAAATTATATATCTAGTACAGATGAGCTTCACCCTCACTGTAGAATTTCTGCATGTCAGAGAAACAGTGCTGTTGGCAACACTGCTAATGCTGGTCTTTCAGTTAACCTTGGCTGAAACAATGACGTACTTGAAGATAGTAACTGAGACCTTGGGCAGGAAAAAATACTGTACAGAGAGCAGGTTCAGCAAGCAGTAGGCAGATTTGCTACCTAAAGAGTAGACAACATTGTTTGAAGGAGGTGGTACAACATTTTGAATTTAGTGTTTTCTAAGTGCTGAAGGCTACAAAACCAAATATGCCTGTGTTACCTTGCTCAGCTCTGAACACTTCATGAGATAATATGATCACTGCCCATTGACATGAAATGGAGGACCTCATGTCAGAGAAGAAAAGCAGTCCAACTGACAGTGTGACAACTGATGTCACTAGTTGTGGGTGCCTCTAGCAAAAAGATTATTTCAGGCTGACTTTTAGGTCTATCCTGATAAAATACCAGCTGTAATGTCATGCTCTGGCTAAATAGAATACCAACCAGCAAAGAAACAAGATCAAGCTTTTTCCAGCTAGAGGAATTGGTTTTTTTCTGGTATGGGGATCTTGTGGCAGCCCAGCCATTAAAGCTAACATAACAATTAGTCTGACACCTTCCCACATCCTCCAGCTGATCTAAATAAATAAATAACATCCCTCCAAATATCCAAGAAGTAATCTCTCCAAGCCAAATTTTGCTCCTAAGCTGTGTACCTATTATTTTCAACTCTGTGGGACTTTCTTTTATATAACCACAGCTGGAATTTGTTCCTTAATACTGACTATGTCTTCACTCTTTGTCATGTAGGTCAAGAGAATAAATTAAATTGTGACATTGTGCTGCTTACTGTGGCATCCCCCAGGAGTTTGTGTGGTCCCTACTGATTGCCTTGAATCATTAATCAAAGGGTAACTGCAGTGTACAGCCCACAACATATTCTCATCAGGCACATGCATTGATGATGCTGCATCAAGAAAAAAGACTTAATTGCATTGACAGAACAGTTTAGAATGTTTATCAAAATTGTGCTTATAGCATCTAAAAATACTGTAATTAATGCAGCTTTTGGCCTCTTCGCACACTGTTTTCTTTTTAGTTTCTTCTGTTAAAGAAGACAGCTGTTTGCTAGGAAAACAAATTCATCTCTTTTCCTTCCCTCTCTCACCTCCTGTTTTGTATTTGAGTGCATCAGTAGGAGGCTCACAGTTTGTTGTAAATGTTCATTCACAGTTTCTGCAGATTCCTACATTCATATTCACAAAGGCAGAATATTTCAAGATGTCCTTCACATCAAGTTACTGTTACTTCACATCAGACAAGCAGAATACAAAGTGCAGATTGCAGGGGCTTTGCTTCCCAAGGCAAAACAATGATCCTTAAGGGAAAAAAAACCACTGTCCTCAAGGAGAGTGTGACAATTAGGGTCAGCCATTTCTTCATTCTTAAATTGTTTCTTTTCACTGCTGATCTAAATGTGGCTTGTGGGTATTATCATGTAGAGTATATTAGAGAATAATGAAAGAAGATGTTCTTTGATCAGATAAAGCATCTGCAAGAGAAGCTTAGGGGACATGCTGGTGAGTCGGCTTGTGACACCACTAGTCAGTTGGACCTTGGCTCCTGGGCAAACCAGGATGGTGCTTTTCTTTTCCCTATTAAATATTCAGGCTTAAAGAACAGAAAAGGACTCAGAAGTGTGCCACATGGCTGGAGCCACCACTATGGGCTGTTTCTCCTGTGCTGGGCAGCCTGTGTGTATGTGGGGACCTGCAAGCCCATGAGAAACCTAACCTGATTAATGGCCAGCAGGCTGTGAGTCAGGGTGCAGCATATATCTCCTGCACAGAGAGCAACAGAAACAAAGGGAATTTGTAATGGAAAAAAGATCTGGCTTAGGTTAAAGACGATATTGGAGAAAAAAATCATCTGTTCGAACATCAAGAAAAATGAGATTTAACATGTTTTGCTCGCACCTCTACAGAAAATTAATGTTATCATGACTCATTTTGGTCATCCATCCATCCACTGCCATTAACTGTTGTAAAGTGCTTTGTTACTTCAAATATCTGTGTTAGATTTTAAAATGTTCCAGTCCTACATATTGCCTTGTAAATCTGATATTACAGTGAAGAAGACTGTATATGTAGCAGAGCTTTGCAAGGCTGCAATTTCACTGAAATTACTATTATTACTTTATAGACTGCAAGGGTAAAGCTCAAGTGCTTGCAGTGTATGAAATCCCAAGGTTAAATAATAGATTTTGCCATAACGTTACACTGGACTTTATACTTCTGTTGATGTAGGACTTGCAACTCTATTAAAATAGGAGCCTATTGAAAATCTTTATCATTGTCTGGCATAAAAGCCTGCACTGTGTACACACACAGTGTGAAGGCTCAACATTGAAGAGGAGGTGGAAGTATCTTGAGTTCATCAAATGCTTTCTGCTTTGTGAATGAAGGTGTTCAGAGCCAAGATGCCATTACATTGCTAGTTTGAGATGCATGTGAGAATGGGATCCACAACAATTAAAATAGTGCCTGTTGAGCAGTACCAGAGCTGGAATCAGGTAAGGTACTCATCCTATGGTGGAGCCTCTTCCCCCTTAAGCCTATGTTAACCACAAGAAAAACTGGACCAATTAATTAGGAACACATACAAAGCACTAAAGAAGGAAATTAAATATAATTAAATAATAAAATTCACAATAATTAGCCAATAAAATTAATTAAAATTAAGTATATTTTAAATAATTAATATTTTAATGAAGGTGCTCTTAACAAAAATCTTAATAGACATTCAGTGCACTTAAACCATTCTTTCTCCTTCAGTATCTTAAAGTTGTATTTTGTTTGAGATGGAACAACTTGAAAATTTCTGTATGGTAGTCTTCAAGAAAATGGATTTAACAGGCAGATTATTTAGGCTATTGGTTGCTACAATCTTCCAGAATAATTTGAGTTTAATACCTTTCGAAAAAAAGATGCCACTTTCTTTTCCAGTACAAACTCTGCTCTTGGAAGTGCTGCCTTACAAATTAGAATAAACTTGATGCATGTAGATTTTGAGTCTTAAAACCAATGAAAAAGCAAGGTGCCCCTAGAATTGATGATGCAGCTTGTGCTGGCATCTCTTTTTGTTTGTTACCAAGAAAGCGTTAAACTGCAGTCGTTATGCTACTGCTATTAAAATTACATCAGGACTTCCATTTGAAAGGGGTAAAAAAACACAGACCAAACATTCTGTACCTGATCCTAGATCAACTGTTGAAATCAACAGTGGTCTTCGCATTGCAAGATTTTTTTCTTTCTATATTGTGGAGAAAAATGGGCACAGCTTATGAATTTACCTTTATCTCCATTCTAGAAAACTATAGAAGGAAAATGATTTTGTAACTGAAAACTATACTCTGCTTTGACAGCGCATGGCACTGTAAGGTGCTGGATGAATAGGAAAGAACCCTCGTTTTGCGTCGAGCTGTTGTTTTGATTTATGACTGTAAGCTGCTGCTGAGTCTTTTCCAGCCTTTCAAAGAGGCTGTCATTATGGATGAGAATACTGGCATCTGAAAGCCCTCTTACCTGCTGATGCTGAGAAAATCAAGACTGGTTTCCCTCTCCCCCAGCCATGCCCAGCTTCATTCATTTCTTAGAAGAGACCCCCTTGTCCTTGAGTTTTGCAGAGAAAGAAAAATGGCAGAAAGGGAAACATTGCTCATTAGAGCTTAGCATAAATATGTATGTGGATTTTTAAATAAGTGAAATAGCAGCTTTTTAGCCAGTCCCTCTTTCACTGATTCCCAAACTAGGGCAGTGAGGCAAGTCCAGTGTACCATGGTTGGCTTCAGAAAGCTGCCTACAGCCCGTGCATGTCTACCGTGCTGATTGCAAATGTTGCCTGCAAACGCTCTGACTCACAGCATGAACCCTTCCACCTCTCCTTTCCCTAACCCACATGTGGTAAACATTTTCCCTGGTGCAGCCAAAAGGATGCCGTAATGCTATCTCACTGCAGCAATGTAATCCTGGCACTATTATCGTTCCTTCAAAGAAGCAAGTGTCAAACATGTCAGAAAAGAAACCATAAACACTGGGCTGGGATCAACCTGAAAGAGAAACTGCAGTTTGCAGCTTAATGGTTACAGTTTGTTCAACGCAGGATCATCTTTACACAGGCAGGCTCAGCTCTTTACTCTGTCCTTGCTCCTTCTGCGAGCCAGGAATTTACAGAGCCTTTGAGAAAGATTGTCAACTTTAATGAAAATACAGAAGTAAACCGGCAATTTAAGTTCAACCTTCACTCTAATATTACTATTAGCCTGTTTTTTTTTTTTAAATTAGGCTTTTGTCCTGTGCTGTTTTTAAAATTCTTAGTAACATCAAATGCTAAAGTACAGGTACTATTACTGATTTTTAAGCTGTACAGTTACAATAGCATTACAATTCTTAAAATATTCCTGTCTAATTTTACCACTGAGATGAAGTTTGGGTTTTATCTCCACACAAATCAGTTCTGGGGAAGCAGAAACCTAGGCTAGGTTGCAAGCGATTTCTGTCAAACAGCCATTCAAGTAACTGCAGTGCCAACTGCTTTACAAAAAGCTAAATTGTTATTTTCAATAACCAACTGCTGCACAATTCATCTACTGGTATCAATGTCTAGTGATAAAAAGTGATCTAAAGCTGATGTTTGTTACACTGAAAAAAGATCTGGAAAACTGATTTTTTTTCATGACACATGTACTTTGGAAAAAGGAGTTTTAAACAATTCACTGTATAAAAGCTTAGTCTGTTCCGGCTCTTTAACACAGAAGAGTAATTTTGAGTGATATTTTAACTGTCAGTAGATTTCAAATGCTGAGGTTTTTATTTCTCATTTAAATCATACACTAAACTCCTTTAGCAGTCACATGAGTTGTGGACAGTGTTGAATACTGTATCTCTTGTTCCTTACTAGCCTAACACATAATTTTGTGTGTATGAATGATATATGAACTTCCTTATGTAAAGTTTTTCAGCAAAACCAACAGAAATTTACTACAGCATCTGATATTTTATTTTTCCTTCATTCATGGATTAATTTATTGCACATTCAGGTGATTCTATAGGCATTTAGGTGAACTCTCACAATCGCTTGCCCTTGTTCTTGTGGGTGACTTTAACTTCCCAGACATCTGCTGGAGATACAACACAGCAGAGTGGGACTAGTCCTGGAGATTCCTGGAATGTGTGGGAGACAACTTCCTGACGCAGCTGGTGAGAGAACCGACCAGAGAAGGTGTCCTGATGGATCTCCTCTTTGTAAACAGGGAAGGACTGGTGGATGATGTGATGCACAGAGATCACAAAATAATAGTGTTCGCTATTCTTAGAGAGACCAGGAGAGGGCTAGGCAGAACTGACATCCCGGACTTCAAAAGGGCTGACCCTGTCTTTAGGCACATGCTTGAAAGGATCCCTTGGGAGATGATCCTGAAGGGTATAGGGGTCCAGGAAGGCTGGGCACTCTTTAAGAAGGAAGTGTTAATGGCTCAGGAGCAGGCTGTCCTCAGGTGCGGTGGCAGAGAAGACCACCCTGGCTGAACAGGGAGCTTTGGCTGCAACTCAGGGAGAAAAGGAGAGTTTATGGCCTTTGGAAGAAGGGGCTAACCACTCACAGTGATTACAAAGAGGCTGTGAGGCTATGCAGGGTGGAAATCAGGAGTTCTAAAGCTCAGCTGGAAATTAATTTGGCTTCAGCCATCAAGGACAACAAGAAATGTTTCTATGTCAGTAGCAAAAGAAAGACCAGGGAGAGTCTCCATCCCCTGCTAGACGCAGGAGGAAACATGGTAACAAGTGATAAGCTGAGGTGCTTAATGCCTTCTTTGCCTCAGTCTTTAATAATAAGATTAGTTTTCTTGAGGGAATCCAGCCTCCTCAGCCAGAAGACAGAGACGGGTAGAATAACAGAATAACCCCCTCACAATCCTGGAGACAGTCAGTGACCTGCTGCATCACACAGACACACACAAGTCTATGGGACCAGACGGGATACACCCGAGGGTGCTGAAGGAGCCGGCTGGGGTGCTCGCCAAGCCACTTTCCATCATTTACCAGCAGTCCTGGCTGACCGGGGAGGTCCTGACAGATTGGAAATTGGCCAGTGTGACACCCATATATAAAAAGGGTTGGAAGGATGATCCAGGAAATTACAGGCCTGTCGGCTTGACTTCGGTGCCCAGGAAGCTGATGGAGCTGCTCATGCTGAGTACCATCACACAACACATGAGGGACAACCAGATGCTGAGGCCCAGTCAGCATGGGGTTATGAAAGGCAGGTCCTGCCTGACAAACCTGATCTTCTTCCACGACAGGGCGACCTGCTTATTGGATGAGGGAAAGGCTGTGGATGTTGTCTACCTTGACTTTAGCAAAGCCCTTGACGCCGTTTCCCACAGCATTCTCCTGGTGAAACTGGCTGCTCGAGGCTTGGATGGGCACACGCTTTGCTGGGTAAAAAACCGTCTGGATGGCCGGGCGCAGAGAGTTGTGGTGAACGGAGTTAAATCCAGTTGGCGGCCGGTCACGAGTGGTGTCCCCCAGGGCTCGGTTTTGGGGCCACTCCTGTTTAACATCTTTATTGATGATCTAGACGAGGGGATCGAGTGCACCCTCAGTCAGTTTGCAGATGACACCCAGTTGGGTGGGAGTGTTGATCTGCTCGAGGGTAGGGAGGCTCTGCAGAGAGACCTGGACAGGCTGGAGCCATGGGCTGAGCCCAGCTGGAGGAGTTTCCATAAGGCCAAATGCCGGGGGCTGCCCTTGGGCCACAACAACCCCCAGCAGCGCTACAGGCTTGGGGAGGAGTGGCTGGAGAGCTGCCAGTCAGAGAGGGACCTTGGGGGGTTGATTGACAGATGGCTGAACAGGAGCCAGCAGTGTGCCCAGGGGGGCAAGAAGGCCAATGGCATCCTGGCTTGTGTCAGCAATAGCGTGGCCAGCAGGGACAGGGAAGGGATCTGACCCCTGTCCTCGGCACTGGTGAGGCCGCACCTCGATTCCTGTGTTCAGTTTTGGGCCCCTCACTACAAAAAGGACATTGAATGACTCAAGCGTGTCCAGAGAAGGGCAACGGAGCTGGTGCAGGCTCTGGAGCACAGGTCGTACGGGGAGCAGCTGAGGGAACTGGGGGTGTTTAGTCTGGAGAAGAGGAGGCTGAGGGGAGACCTCATCGCCCTCTACAGCTACCTAAAAGGAGGTTGCAGAGAGCTGGGGATGAGTCTCTTTAACCAAGTAACAAGCAATAGGACAAGAGGGAATGGCCTCAAGTTGCACCAGGGAAAGTTTAGACTAGATATCAGGAGTATTTCTTTACAGAAGGGGTTGTTAGGCATTGGAATGGGCTGCCCAGGGAGGTGGTGGAGTCCCCATCCCTGGAGGTGTTTAAGAGTCGGGCTGACATAGCGCTGAGGGATCTGGTGTAGTTGGAAACTGTCAGTGCTAGGTTAACAGTTGAACTAGATGATCTTCAATGTCCTTTCCAACCTAGCTGATTCTGTCATATGTGCTTGGGAGACTGAAGTACTGTTGTGAAATTCTTGAGGAATTCATGTGAAATAATATTGTTTCTCTTATAATACAGAAACAAAGTTATAACATCATTCCTTTCCAGGAGAAAGTAAAAAACCCAGACCCAACAACAAACCAACAACAACAACAAATAAAAAACATTTCTAGGCCCATGACTGAAAACTGCTTTGGTCCTAGTACTTCTGTGGCCATGTGTTTTGGCAGTTTAACAGCACTAGGTACTGTTTGTGGAGTGACAGTGTTTACCACCCTAAAATTCAGACTCCACATCCTTCCATCACTCTCTGATACACTGTGAATTATATAAACCAGGTCATTGAACTAGTACTTCAAAATCCACTGGGCTAATAATAGTGGATTACAATCCTTCCTCAGCATCCCTTAGACATTCATACAGTTTCTGTGGTTTTGGATCTTAATGTAAATGTATTAATCCTTCCACACTCCAACCTGAACAGACATGTACAAACTTCTCTTACTACTCACCCGTGTGGTGTTCAAAGTGCTTCTCCGCTGTTCACCATTGTGCAACCAAGATTCCTACAGGGCTTCCTGTTTCTGTATTACCTCCCCCCCTCCCCCCCAAGTGTTAGCTAGATCCAGAATAAAATCATTTCCTAATCAGAGACCATTGCCCAAAATGCAATTTTTCTTATGTCTTGCTGGCATGCTGTGTCCTCCATGCATCCAGTGGGTTTCAAGACATCAGGAGCAGCATTAGACTTTAACAAGCTAAGCGCCATTCATTCCATCTGCAGCTCCCCCTGTGAGGTTGTCTCCCCTAGCTGATCATACCTTGGTTTACTGTGATCCCAAGGGTCGAGAGAGTAAACCTGCCCAGTCTTAAAGTCTGACTGCTCCTCAGCTAGTGGAGCTGAAAGCGTTGCTTTCATATTGCTAGTTATCACTTGCACTGGTTGCAATGCTTGGTTCTTAGGGTCTTCTCTTTCATTTCTAGCACAGTTCTGCCAACCTATGCATGAAGGTGATAAGCACTTTCTTATTCCATTTGGCTGTATCTTCTCCGAGGCACTTTATTTTTTCTTCAAAACTCTATTGTTGTTCTATTACAAATGCCATCTTCATGACTCACCCAGCATTCCTGGAAAAATAAATAAAACCTCTCTGTGACATCCTGTAGGCAAGCCCCATACCCAGAACCATGGGGGATCTGCATTTCCCTTAAATTCCAGGGGCCTGGCTTGTTTGCTCTCAGGGCCTGTATTAGCAAACATTATAACTGCTTGTATTTCTCCTACTATTGTATCTATTTGTCGCCGTCTTTTTAATTAGACTCCTTAGGCTCTCCTCCTTCCTGAAGAGTCTCACAGCCCTGCTAGCCTGCCCTTCCAAACCCAGGTGGTTTGCATTAGCAGGGTTCAGAGGATCCATAATCATGTGGAATGAATAAGCAAATCCTCCAACACTATAGTTTTGAATATCAGCTCACCATAACTAGACTCCACCTCCCTCTAGGACCAGTTTAACTATGAACAGTAACTGCTTTTAACAATATGTGACTCTAGACCCATTTGGGATTTGTTCTTCCAAATGAAGTTATACAGACACCAATTCCAGCTGCCTTCACACACCTCCACACTGGCTATAACCACAACTAATTCCTCATGGCTGATGTTCCTGTGGGTTGCACATGGCCCATTTCGTGGCTGCAGAGGCTGTTTAAGCCAGGTGGTTTTGATCAACATTGGTCAGCTGGGGGTGATTTGCTTTCACAAGTAGTCCCAGGTGAACTAGGATCATCCCAAATGCCTCTATGCCAGTCCTCAGGACCTCAATTTGCTAGCTGTCTTCTGGTTGGTACTGTAGCTACATTATCCATTTTAACTCGTCATTTCTATTTAAGCTTCTCCTTTATCTTCTGATAAGAGTTGTGGTCCTCACCTTCTTGTCTTCTCTCCTGTGTTTTCTCCAACACCACTATAACAGTTGCTTTAGCCAACTCAGTTTTCTCTTTTTCCCCTCCCACTGTTTATATTTAAAACTCCTTTCTTTGGTCTGTTCTCTCACCATACTCTCCCAGCAGTTGTTTTTAGCCCTTCTGAAGCAAAGGTACATTCTCTGGCCTTGTACTCCCCAGCATGATCCCTACAGCATTTGTTTTCCTCCTCTAAAGCCCTGCTCTTATCTTCACATGCTCTCATGAGCTGCCCAACATTCCTCCAGCCCAGGCCACTCTCCCTGTTAACTCCTCCTTTCCCATAAACAATTTGCTTTTCCTAAGGCCCTTAAAAACTCATACAACTTTACTTAAAAGACCTTTAAAATCCTTAGATGTGCAGGGGTCAAGATCCCACTGTCCTGCCTGTTCTTCTACCATTGAAGCCATAGTAGTTCCTCTCCTTCAAAGACCATGACTGTTTTTGCTGGTGGATTTGAAACCTCCTTTGTTGTCCTGCTTTGGCATACATGGGTTATGACCTTTTTACCAACCTGGTATTCGAGTGTTCTTGTTCGCTGTATGTGACAATGATACAATTTCTATTTCTGCTCTGCTCAGGCTTTCACATTCTTTCTTTTATAGCCTTGATTGTTGAGTTCCCTGCATTCTCCACCAACCTGGTACAAGAAAAACAATGCCTTTTGCTGCTTGCAGGACCCACCTGGTGTGAACAAAAGAAAACAGGACTGGTTTTTTACTTCTTTTACTAAACAAAATTGGAAAAGGCAGTTTATTGCTAGCATTTCTATTGGGAGGTTTTTTGGATCACTTATATGTGTATCGATATGTGCAAAGTCTCAAGGAGGACGCGATTAAAGGAGAATCAGTCTTTGCCTGGAATCTCACATGGTAGGTGGACTCTTCTGTCTGTTGCTTATTGTGGTGTCTGTGTACTATTTTACCTTTATGTTGTTCTTTATATAGTGCAGTTTGACAGGAAAAGACTCTATGTAGTCTGAACAAGTTTGAGGTTTTGCAAAATCTGCAGATAGTCGTGAGTACACAACTACATTATCTATTAGTGAAATGTTAGTTTTGTGGCAGCTTTGCAACCTATTCATATTGCAAAACATTTAGTTCCACTAATCTGCTGAAATCCTGAGAGTCCATAGCAGCTGCATTCTGCAGCAGAAATAGTCATGCTTTGCAGCAGTGACCAGGATTTTCTGTGCTGGATATTGTCCACTTGTAGTTATAATGAAGTGGAACTGAAATGGTGTGTGGGCTCTTTCAGCTGTATCATGAGAATTACAATTGCATTCCTCACTTAAAGCTTTTGGAGATGAACAAGTCTGTCAAGTCACTAAGATTATTAGCAAGTTACATTGATTCTTTCTTTATCAGAGAATAGCTTGGGATGGAAACTACAGCAAGCAAAGACTCCAAAGTAAAATGAAAGAAGTTGGGTTTACTTTAAGTTTTGCAGTGATGTTTTCTTTAGTCAATCTGGAGGGGGGTTGTCGACTGATTATTAGTCCTATAACCAGCCCTAGAGGGGGCCTGGCTGTGAGTGTTGGCCATGCAAAGTTAAATTTCATCGTGTTTTTTATCTTGATTTTGTTCAGTTTCCCATTCAGTTTCATCAAGATTGAATTAATCTATAGGATTAGGGAACCATATGTTATTTCCCATATTTGGAAGCAGTGTCATTTTTACTTGCTATTGCAAGTGTCTTTGGCTTACTCTTAGCAAATATCCTCTGCTACATGATCATTTTCAGATGTTCCTACTAGACCTAAAATTGTTAAGGCACTGTTTTCTGTTCTCTTGTCCGAACTGCCAGTTTTGACAAAGAATATATGATGAATTTTCTGCATTTGTTTTGTAGTTTACACGCTTTTGTCAGTTAAACTGGTTTAATCTCTCTTCTTTTTTCCTATTGATGACAAATGGGCACTTCTGGAAGTCTTAGGCTATTCCACACCTCCTCCATCTTGTGGCTGAAATATGGTTATAATTTACCCGAGATTATTCCTTGCAGGTTTGGTTTGTAGGATCCCCAGGAGTCTTACCGGTGTTTCTGGGAGGAAGAAACTGAAATAATTGTCCCATTTTACCACAGCTTTCTGATTTATGGTGACCGAAGACTACCAGTTAACCCCATTTGATTTAGGATCTCCAAAGGAGTAGTAAAGTTGGTACAAATCAGATGACTCAGTCATCTTCACCAGCTATAGTCTTTTTAAAATTTATTGGAAAAAAAAATCTGTTAACGAAAATGGGTATGAAACAATAGCATATGTTGACATTAACATGGTTTACTCCTTAATTGTTTAGTACTGGCTAATCTGTGAGGTTGGCCATTTAAAATTCGTAGCATCAGGAATGATGTAGTACTGCTGTTGGAGAAAGTCATTCTTGGAACGGTCAGCGATCTCTGACCTCCCTTTCATTTTTGGCAGGTTGACCTGGAATCCCCTCTTTCTTTTGAGAGAAAAGAGAAAGACTAGAAGTAGAAAAGACAGACTAGCATAGGTCATTCCTTGTGAATTCCCTGTGCTGCGTTCTGTCCCTGCTCAAGACAGAATGCCTCTTTCTACTGAGCCTTCCTAATAAAGGTTAAAGTTATGAGGGTATAAGGAACCTTGTGACTGGGCACAGGGATATCACAAGAAATATGAGAGATTACATTATTATCTTTGTTCCTCCTCTAAGGTGGTTTTTGGTTTTTGTGTTTTTTTTTTTTTTTTTTTTTGGGGGGGGGGGAATCCACATGTGATTTGCATGGTTTGCATTCATGGATATTCTTTCTGAAGATGGCTTTGAAAATGTTTAGGACTTACCATATGCATAATCACATATGTATCCAGCAACATAACAAATCTGTTTCATGTTCTCCCCAACCTATGCATTTTAAACATGATACACAAATTGACACTGAGAAGTCAAACTTAGATTAGTTTGCATCTTGTACTCCTGTTTGGTTTTGGATAACGTTCTGTGAACAAAAGGCATCCTTTCATCATGTATCTACCTAAAAACCAAATAACTCAAAGGGGTGCTAGCAGGGATTTCGTCCAGAAAACTGAAACTAGCTATTAAAATTGTCCAGGTTATTGCTTTCTTTAAAACATGTAAAAAACCTCCCACCACATACAAAAAATCAGCATACAGACAGTCATCTGAAATGCATAAGTTTCAGATAGAATTTAGATCATGGAACCATAAAGAAGCTACCAACAACAAATCTTTATAGAAAGTACGGTGTGTATGTTTTCTTGTTTTGGTAGACAATGACCTGTCAATTTTCTTATTTCAAGTACAGAATAATTTTAATAGCTTTCATTTTGCTTTATTGGGAAGTGCCATTTTGAAAGAACAGGAAATGAATATTCAGTTACAATGTCACCTGTTTATTCCTGTACTAAATTTGTATAACGAACAACATCCTTTCACTCCGATTTGTAGAGAAAGAGTACTCTATGAAAGATATAAAACCCCCTAACCCTGACTGGTCCCGTTTTTAGGTATGGCCTTGCAAGATAAAGTGCTTTAGCGTAAGGCATAGGGTGCATTTACAACAGATGAGAAGAATGAGCTAAGCTCTTTGTTTTTCCTCCTCTTTGATCTAGCCATTGAATCACTTGTAACATTTCTTGAACTGATTGGAAGACAAAAACATGTCCTTTTTGAAAGGGCTACATAAGAGGCTACAATTATCTGAGAGATGAGCAGATACAAAATGTTCATTCTTCACTGTCTGTGCTTTTATTTGGAAATGTTTGTGCCCTATACGCCATTTACGTTTATGACAATATGTGTATGTATTGTTATGGATGTATGTTTGATAATATGTGTATGCCAAGTCAAATTTAGGTCTGCAAACATTATTATCCTTTTGGAAAATGAATATCGCTGTACCTGATAAATTAGGAATATATTAAAATGATAGGAAATGGAGTTTATAGGTTCGTATTTAAGCATAATTGATGTCTTAGCTTCAAATATCCTTTCTCATAGTACTATATCAAATTCAGTGCTTCACTGAGGAAGATGAAATATTAGTAAGGATTTTGTTTCTTCACAGTTGCTGCTATATAGGAATAGATAGAAGTATGTGTCTTAGAAATTTGTGGTTTAACACAGTGTTGGTTTTGAGGCTGTTTAACAACCACTAATGGCTGACTTAAAGAACTGTTTTCTTTATTGTTCTGAAGTATAGGTTTTGTTCTTATAACTTGATGACATTCAAATTAATCAAACCATTACATTTAAACCACAACAAATGTAGAAAGTGGTTTTTCCTGAAAAGAGATTGCAAGTTGATTCTGACCAAAATAAATTTTTTTAGTTTTGCAATGAGAATATGCTCTATATTCTTACACCGACTATATATTCTATCATGTCATAAAATATACAGCTGTACACCTAATAAATGCACTGTGAGCCTTTGCTCATTGAGCATGCCACCATCATTGGCTTAGTTTATTAGGAGCACTATAATTTGAAGTCCTTTGATAGTTAAGTTTGGTTTGGTTTTTATGTTTGGTTTTTTTTCTTAAATAAACATATCCCACATTTCTGCTGTTTTGTGTTGGTTTCGTTTGGTTTTTTAGTTAATTAGTTTGCTGCTTCTTTTGCATTGGCAAAGATCATCAATGGTTCCTTGCGTTAACTGTAAAATTTTGTTATTGGTCAATCAGGGCTTTTACATTGTACCCCCAACCTCCCAGTGGCTAACCTTAAAAGGATGAGGCATGAGGCATCCCTGAGCATGGGAGAAAAGATTCTGTAAAATGGGGAAGGAAAACTTTTAATAAATTAAGAAAACTTAAGAATAGTTTTTGGCAAATTTTAGTTTACTGCTATAAATCAAATTGATTTAAAGTGTAGTAGCTCTACTTTAATATTTGTTTTACCCCCACAAAAAAAAAGAAAAAACAAACCACAAAACCAAAAACAAACCCCCCAAAAAAAGCAAGCAGGAAATTTAATGTGCAGGAAGTTTCCTACTGCAGAACTACCAGGAAAGGCAGCAAAAGCCAAAGAGAACTTCAAGAAACTACTCAATTGTACTTTATTGGAGATGTAAGAATAAGTCCTCATTACAAGTAGAACTCTGCCAATGTGTTCATGTTCCATCCAAGCCCTTGATATTATCTTATACCATCCACACTCCTCCCCAGCTGCAGTAACTATTTCATTATACTTCATTTTATTTGAAGATATCTAGCTATTACCTACATTCTTTTCATGCATCTCATGTATGTATTCTCTAGATAATGACATGTAACATGTCTCTAGGCAAACAGAAGCCCAAAATAAGAAACTGAAGAAAGGGCAGCTTATGATTTTGGGGAAGGATTGTTTGACTTCCCACTGGTTAAGGCTTCACATCAAAAATATCAAACCACCAAAAGCAATGTTCAGAATGTGTATGGCTATAACTGAGCCTTTAGATGTGAATTTTTTTTAGGTTGGTGAGGTGGATGGCACCCCCACTAGCCCCCTCAAGAACAACCTCTTCAGATAGCCCAATTCATTCACCTGGATTCCAGAGTTAATTGCTCTGAACCCCTATTCACAGTATTTCCCTTTTCTTTAGGTTTGCCTTATTTTAGCTGGCTCCTCCCATCTTCCTTCTACACTCTAAGGTCTCCCATTTCATATTCACATTTTTACCACTGTGTAGGCCCTAATAAACTTATATTAAACCCCTCTTTTTTTGAGTCTCACTGCCGTTCTCCATGGTTGGAAGCACGTCCCGTTTGGATGTGAGGTCATCACAGCTCTGCATCTCTCAAAGATCCTTTGGCTTTGATTTCAAGTCAGAAATCTTCCCACAAAGATTCTTGTATGATATTTTCTCTGCTTAAACTCTGTTATTTGCCTCCACTACATTCCAGTTAAAAATTCTTTTTATCAGCATGCTTTAGGAATGAGAATTTTTACTTGTAGTGGAGTTGAAATAAACTATTGTATATTCTTCACTTGTATGTAGACATATACCTATCGTAGTAAATTAAATTAAAAAAAAAAAGAAAGAGCACATGGGAAGAGCACAAATTCTTAGACTTTGCAAGGTGTCTTCTGAGTTGCTGTTAGCAATGAGGCCAGCAACCTCCTGGCTGGACATGAAACTGAGCCTGTATCTGTGCTTTGGCCTTCCCAGCAAGCCTTATTCGCTTACAGCAAACCTGCATGGCTTATTGGATTGGGTTGGGGGTTTTGTTATTTTTAATATAATCAGTTCTCCCCCAGGGAGGCTGCAGCAGTGTCTACCTCTGCACCTGAGCAGTCATGCTCTTGGAGTATATGCACATAGTTGCTTTGCATGGCAATGCTTTATCTCCCTAAATTTCTACATGTCACAACTTTAGTAATGAAAATAACATTTTCTGCTTTCTTTTGGCCTTGGAAAACACTTTACTCTTCTTTCTTAATTTGTGGTGATCACTATGAAGATATAATTTTTCAGTTATTTTCAAAGATACCTCATATTTTCTCCTGGTTTATAGACAGAAAGAAATCTGTAAGACTTGGTAGAAAATTGGCTTTACTGCTGTGTTACTCTGCTGAAAGCCACTCTAACTCTGTCCACCAAAACTGGATTGGACTGATTCCTGGGAAAGGTGCTGGAACTGGAGTCATATGAAACTAGGGTAGTGCAGCGATACATCAGAACTATTCCCTTTTTAGTTGTTTTCCTGCGCTGCTGTTGATATTTGTACTTCTAGAGGCACGCTTAGTAACTACTACCATTATGAATGCTATCTTTGTAGGTTTTCTGGATGCCTACACATTCCTTTGAACTGCCATCTGGTAAAATGTGCTATGGCTTGTTATTTACGTGGCATTTAACCATGCCTCTGTAAGCTTCAGTAATATAATGGAGACTAGGACTTTCTACAGAGCAACACACTGAAACCAAGTTCCACAGCATACTATATCCAACTGTTAAAGGAAAGGTATCAATATTAAACTGTAGGGGAATTCCACTAGAAAATAAGAAAGTTAATTTTTCTTTTGCTTTGTGTGATTCTTGCTTTTTTTTTTTTTTTTTTTTTCTTCTAAGAAGCAGAGTCAGTCTCAGCAGTTGCCATGGGCAGTATCTTCAACTCCGGACTTTTTACCTTAATCCTCACCCCCTTTCTGGTTTAGATAATTTTGTCTTTAGGGACATTCTGTTTTGTTTTCTTTACAGCAAGTTACAGGAGTAGAAGTGCTAGGAATGAAGTCATATTGTCAAGTTCCCCAACAGAACATACAAAGGATTAAGGCAAAGCTGTTAATTTTCTCTGCTTCCATTGATGCAATTTGGAATCATTATGACGCTGGCAAAGAAGACTATTTAACCACATTGTTCTGTTGCTATTTATAAATGAGATCTCATTTAAATTTAGAACACAAAACCTTCCTGGGTGGAAAACTGCCATCTTGTGTATCTGCACGCAGTGCAGTGCAAGGGATCTGATCTGATCACTGTCAGTATCACTGCTGCAGTACGGATAGCAATTATGAGGATAGCACTGAGTTGCCTGTAGGGCTCAGTTCTGTAACCTTGTCACATCCAAATGTATGCCCTCCTCAGCATGTGGAGTTTTACAGAGACTATGTGTTTAAATGGGTGCATTTATCAGGAATCATGGGGCATCTGACATTTGGGCTGTGGTGTACCTCAGAGCTGTGGGAATGCCGAGCTCCCAGGGGTACCTCCTGGCTGCACCCAACAGGATGCCTACACTCTTCTTTCTTCTTCTAGCCAACCCTCTCTTTCTCTCCCTGGGAAGCAGGCTGGGTGTTTGGACAAGGGGAGGTGGGAGTGTGGGGAGCACTGGGCACTCCAGAAGCCAGCACTGCAGTTCTCCACACTGCAGGTGTAAATAACTGGAACTGGCTTTTGCCACCTTGCGTTTGCATGGCTGCCGGCACTGGACACATAGGCTAAACATTCAGAACTGCTGCTTTACTGCAAATGTACAGAGAGGAAATACTGTTATTAAACAGGACTATTTAGTTAGATTTGGGATATTAATATAATTAATCCCTCTCAATCTGTCAAAAGTCTCTCTAAGGTATGTAAGGCTTGGAGTCCTGAATCCAGCTCTGCTTTTACTGTTCAAAATTCTTAGAATTTGTTACAAGTAGTGGTCTTCATCCACGTAGAGCAGGTAAACCTATTGCATAGATAGTGATATTTCAAGGATGTAGTAAAAAGCATCCAACAATGTCCGTCTATTGTTTTAATACAGTCATAGATGGAATCTTTTATGCATCCAAGTAGTTTCTACTTTAAACTGAGATAAGGAGGAGTGCATTTATGAAGATTTATGAAAGATCTTTGTATTACGTGTAATTTTAGCGTGTTAGTAGCACTTAGCACCATCAAGTTCAAAGCACCTTACATTTGCAAACACTGTTTAATAAAAATTGTATGAAATGGTGATTGCCCCCAATTAAGAGGTGAGGGATGAGAAAAATAGTGAAGTGATCCAGACATTTTGAGCCACAATTGTTCCATGTGGGAGAGGCTGATCCTCCTGTCTTAAGTATCACATATACTTGGTATATCACATATATTGGTATTCAACACTGATTACATGAAAAGTGTACAGTCACATAAATTACAATAGTATGACCACTTTGGATTAACAAATTACTGCCTGACAACTAAGAACCACTACTTTACCAGGTAAAAGTTACAAAGATTATTTTTATTACAGTCAGTGTAAATTTCATTAAAATTATTCTTGAGACATTCAGTAAAACAACTACATTTATATGCAACTTTTCTTGATGTTATACATGCTTGAACTATTAAGCCACAACATGTTGCCTATGCATAAATCTACAGTATTGGTTTGACCTTTTCCTTTAAATAGTTGTGGTGTGTGAGATTTCAAACTAGCAGAATCTGCTGTTTATGTTATTGTAATATGAGTTTTCTACCTTTTGACTGTGGCAGTTGTAGGGATATTGCATTTGTCAAATATCGTAAGAATGATAAGAAGAAAAACCCCATCATTTCTGTGCATGGAAGCAGATTTCAGGACACGGGGATGTGGTCTGATTATACCAGAAGTATGCATTTTATTATTTGTTTGTTCAAGTTTGAAATGGGATATAACTACCAGTATTTCTAGAAATTATAGACTTCCACTGCTATAATTCACATGTGTATGGATGCCTGCAGTGACAGACACAATGTATATAGTGTATATTCTTGCTTTTCGAATTTTTTTTGTGCATTTGAAACACGCTTGAGCCAGTATAAGTTCAAAGTCAGAAATTCAATACCTGTATGAACAAACGGAGTAGCTGGTGAAATCTTGCATTACAGGGATCAGTTATAAAATTCCCATGAGTTCAGTGGAGCCAGGACTTTACCTCTAACTTAAACTTCAGAAATCATGTACAGAGGACAGATGTAACTCCATCTTTACTAAATCTATTCCAAGTTATCTACTTCACTGGCTGATCATTATAGAACGGTTAGTTTATTAATCAGTGAGTGATGATAAACTCTGAAGCCTTGGAAAGACTTGAAAAATTATTTTTAACTTTGGAACATCAAAAACATTTCCTTTGTTTCAGCTCTCCCTTACAATATCACCAAAAATTCATAGCCTTGCCAGCAGTGCAGGGTTTCAGGCTGCTGAAATATGCCTCTGGCACTGAAGGCTGCAGATCTGCAGATGCTGCTTGCTTTGAACTATATTTCTTTTTGAAGGGGGCTTGCCATGGTTTAATTGGCATGCCATAAAGGTCTAAGCTGTTTTAACTGCAGGATCTGTCCACACCCATTCAGTTTGATGATGTGTGCCCTTTTTTCTGTGTAGTTTATTACAAAGTCTCTCTTTTTAAGCACAGATGTGGAGATGAGAATATATGATGAGATGTTCAGCACAGCTTGATTCACAGTGCAGCAGTGTCTCCTCGAACTGCAATCTGCTCAGATTTCAATAATGGGAAACAGGACTTTGTCATTCCAAAATGTGACAAACTTCCTCCACTTCAGGGCACAAGAGGGTCTTCCTGGCCTTGCCCAGCCTCCCCTGAGGCCTTCCCGCACCCTGCCCATGGCTCAGCCCGGGGCCATCAATCTCTCCCTCAGTGATGCCATAGCAGTCCTACAGGACTCCTCATAAGAGTAAGAGCTTTGATTTGAGGGTTTTGATTAAGTTCTTTAGCTTGAGTAACAGTATACTGCATACCAGCTTTAATCCACTACCAAATACCTGTGACAGTGTCAGTTTTGCATAAGTTGCGAAGAACTGGGCTCTGAGCTGCTGTACCTTCTCTGCTCTCTTTTGAAGGTGGCAGCATTTCCACAGTAGATCAATAGCTGTGAGTGTAAATTTCCAAAAGTACTTTTGTGGGGTGGCCGACAGGATGCTGGTGTGCCCCTTGGAGACTGACCACATCTGTGCCATTGGAAGAGAAACAGCAGGGCCAGGGACTGAAAAGATAACATACACGTGCTGAAAGAGTGACATGACGTTTGAAAAACAGCATGCTTAACCTGGTGGGTCAGGTTGGATGATACCTAGATTTCCTGATCATTGGAATATGCAATAAGCATGGCATCAGCACCTCTAAGCAGACTTTTTTGATGTACAATTATTGAAGGGATCTATATGCAAAGGGCCTTATTCTGCCCTTCAGAGTGAGTGCATTTGATGATGAAGTTACTTGTAGACAGAGAAAACAGATCACCTCCTCCTATCTTCAGCATGCATCCATGTCTAAGCAGCAAAACCGGTTCTGACTGTTGGCTTCCATCAGATTTTTATTTCTACTATTGAGATATTTGATCCTCAGAGTGTATTAGTTTTGTGGGTTGGAGATTGCAGTCAGTGTTCAGTCCCTGTTTCTAAGTATGTAATGTGAAGCACTGCTGTGGGATTTGAGACACAGGAAAAAAAACCACTATGTACGTGTGAAACTTTAAAACCATTGAAAAGGTAGGGCAGGGGGAAGAAGATTTTGCAGAAGGTGGAAAAATTGCTGCACAGGGACAGTGATTGTATGGACAGTACATCTAGGGAGTAGGGAAAAGAAAATAGGTAAGGCAGCTGTAATTAGTGGGAAGAAAAGTAGCTTACCAACTGTTATCAAAGCCCATAAAAGAAGGAGGAATGGTGGGCAGCCAGATTTGTTGAAACAGGTTAGTCAGACCCAGAGTAGGATGGGGAACCCAGGGGTACATTGAGCTGAGGGGAGAAAGCAAAACTGAACTGCAGTAGATAGTAATGAGCTTTGTTTTGCAGAGGTGAAATAGTAGCCGGGGTTAATAGTAATGGGGGTGAAACAAAAGTTCCAGAAAATGGAAAGGAAGCTCGTCGGTATGGGAAAAAATGCTGGGTTTCCCTAAGAACAAATGGGCTCCAGATGGGAACCAAGGTGGGCCAAACTTGCATGTCTACTGCTCGTCATTCAGTCAGGTTCCAGTGGGCCTGACTGAATTCCAGTTTAAATTAAATAGCACCTCAAAAGATCAGACTCCTACTGAGGACCATCCATTCCAGATAGTCCCAGTAACAGGATTTATTTTACTGGTCTGAAGCTTAAACAATAGTATGGTAGATTTCTAAAGTGTGATGAGTCTCCTATAGTACGTCTGGTCCAAAGTCAGCCAGTGAACCTTGCTTTGTGGTGCTGGGAGCAGGGCAGGCTCCCCTGAAAGACAGTTCATCCTATTTATTCTATACACACTTTGGAAAGTATGAACTTTCCTTGAGAGGTGTTATTTTTCTCCCTGGGTTTAGAAAAGAAGCCTGAAATACTGTTATCGATGAGGGATGCAATTCAGATCAAAACTGAGACATCCAAAAAGTTGCCAGTGTGTCTGGAGCAGGTGCCTGGGCACCTCTTAGCATCAGTGGCGATGCAGTCAGTATGCCCGGTGGAGCAGAGAGCACTGTTCAGGTGACCAGCACTGGTGGTTGCTTATGGTAAGATGCCCCCTTCTGTCCCCCTTGAATACACCGACCAGATTTCAAGTGATTAGATTACAAAGGCACTACGGGCACCCAAAGTTAGGTGTCTGAATAAAGAAGTGCATCCCAGCATAGATGCCTAACCTCTAAATTACTGAAGCTAAGAGAAGGGAAGTTAGACCTAAAAGAACAATTAAAGCCTGTCTTTTCCTTTAATCCTAGCTAGGATTTTGTTCCTCAAAGATTTAGGTTCTCTGATTCCTCTGCTTTTACTATAACGTTTGCGTTGAACATTTCTCTGCACTTCCACTCAATTAAAAATGGGCCTATAACTACAAAAGGAAAAAAATAGTAACAGAACAACGTCTGTATTTTCAGATGTTGAGGTGAAAACATGAATTAGCTTAAAATAGTCAGACGTTCTTTTACATATTCATTTTTAATTTTTCTGCAGACTCACAACTTGTCAGTCTTTACCCAGCATAAATCTTCCCTTGAATGGTTTGCCTAGATACTCTGCTAAAGGGGAGGAGTTTTTCCCCCTTTCCTCAGCATACATTCTGAAAACTGAATGAATGATACAGACTTTCCCCCCTGCTTATTACTTGAATTTGAAGCTTGGTCTGAGAATTGGGCCCTCCTCCTGCCAAAGATGTATGTGTATTCTCTACATTTAATGACATGAATAGTTCCACTGAGATCTGGGAGTGTATTACAGCATAAAAATTAAAGAGCTATAAATCTTTGCAAGATGAGGCTGTTGCAAGAAAAAATTAACTAAATGGTTATAGTGGATCAAAAGTAGACAGAAGTTAGCATGCTAGATTTGTAAGATCTGATATATTGATGCTCTTACATTAAGGAATGTAATTTGTTTGAATTAATGAACCATCATATCCTACCATTTGACTAATATAAATAATTTGGAATTTTTTCCTCCTTTCTTTTAAGAAATCCATTTATCAGTAATTCAGCCTTTAAGAAATTAAGGTGAATCAACAGCACTGCTTTTAAAAAAGTTATAATTTATTATACATTCAGTTACCTTGCTCAAGTTCTCACACAGATGAAGTGCACTTGTGTGTGTACAGAATTATATTCTAAAAAGCTTGAAATTTCTTCTTGCTTACCCATTCATCAGTGCTTCTATTCCCAATTTTATTTTATTCCTGTTCGGGTCTTGGTAGGAAACTGAAATTACCAACCTTTTTACAAAATTGCTGTCAGGTTGAATTTACATTTGAAAAGTTTTCTGGGCTTGGTTGCATTTGTTTTTCTTTTTATGCTCATTAGGAGTACTAGCTATAATGGATGTCAAAAGCATTATTTGTAAAAACTGTTTAAATGCCTAAGCCATATGCAGTATTTGAAGGGCTTGGTGTGTCCCAGAGTTTCACTTCTGAAAATGTACAACACCACAGACTGAAAGGCTTATTTTTTTCACGGTGGTATACTACCTTTGGAGCTTTTCTTCAGTCAGTATAGAATTACTTACAAGTGTTTTAATTCATCTTTTTCTAGATTAATACCTGGGGGCTTTTAAGGATTTTTTTTTTTCCCCCTGAAAACCTTCACTGACAGGTAGCAACCAAGAAAGATCCTCTGTGACGTTGAAATGCTTTATCTACAGATACCTGTCAACAACTTATGCCAGGCAGGGAGTTGATAGATGTAGGTAACAGAATGGAGGAAAGAAAACTTTTGGAAGAGCTCTACTACCTGTGCATTCCTGTCAGGGGATGCTATCTCAGGGATAACTGCTGGCTACTTTTGCAGGCACTGCTGCTCCCGTACAACTGTTGGTACAGATATTTATCATATTTCTACACTGTCTCTAAGCAGGAAGCATGGCTTCTGGTTTCACTGTATGTTTAAACACACAATGTTTATAAGATCAGTTTGCTAGAGAAATTTTTGGTCTTTGGTTCTTCTTTTATATTCTTCCACATGGTTTACAACAGGGTTTTTTTTTTCTTAATTGGGAATGCATAAAAATCAAATTTCAAGCTCTTCAGAGGTGGAACACTCGCAGAGACCTGATTCTTCCTTTGAATTGTTATCATTAACAAAAAAACCAACAGTGGGTGGTTGTTGAATCTTTGCAGAAGATTTACTTGGAAATTCTTGTCAACAGAAATCAGCTGAGAAATATAAAGCTACAAAAGCAGTGGTTTTTATTTGCATCCCTGGTTCAGTGCTTTGCTGTAACGTAATGTTTAATAGGAGGTACATACTTTATGGTGTAGAGAAGCATACTCAAGTGTCTCATATCACTGAAAGCTCATCTGTCTGTTTTTACATGATCCTAACAAAGGTAAGTTAAGTATACACCAAAGACTGCATTTATGGTAGCATACTTAGAGACATATTTTAGCTTTAATTTTCATTTAGAAAGTCTGTCATTGGTCAACAAGTTGTTGCCTTAGGTAAGCAAGAGCACAAACTCTTTTCCCTGTGGAAGCAGCATGTACTAAGAAGTTGTAATTGTGTTTTCCTCCTGGGCATTTTAAAACTCTTTAGATGGCCTTTTACTCAATACAAGGACTCAGAAGGTTTTAACGAGGAGATCCCACACCCAGGTCTAACTACCTCCCATCCTACCTTACAGCGCCTCATTTCAGCTTTCAGTCTCACAATAAAGTTAGTCATCAATCCCTTGGATAATATATTGGAACTTGAGCTAAAATGGTAATTGTCCCTCAGTAGTTTTCTTCAATTTCAGCGTCTCTTTTTTTGATGCCTGGAGCCCTGGAGGAAGATGCAAGCCCATGAGGCTGGCAGTCTACTGCAGCTGTAATTACCAGTAAGAACGCCTGTGTTCCCCTTTCTAGTTAGTCATCTTTGGAGATGTGTCTTTTTTAGTGAAAAGGAGGGAATGAGCAGGTAAAAGGAGCCTATAAATATTCTTGAATAGATGCGGTACTGAAGAATTAGAGTTCTTTAGTAATTTGTCAAAACACACCGAATGAAGCGAGTGGTGAGATCATGCTTTTTTCTGTAGCAGTGACTTACTTGCTCTGGGAATGAAGCTGAGTGGCTTTAGACGAAACTGAGTCTCCCTGACTCCTGTATTATTACATATATATTAAATTAAGAAAAGCTGAGTTTAACCAATTGTATCTTGGCTGTAGTGAATATGTTAGCTGTCCTTGTGAATATTGCTTCCACAAGCCATTTGGTTTACCAGTACCTGTAATTTAAAGGGTACTTTCCTCCCCTCCCTGTTTTTTTCCTGTGTGTAATGTTTTCAGCCTTTTTCATTTCAGTCCCACTTAATACACTAACAACTTTTAGAAAGGTATGGTAACTTCTCTGATGCTCTATTGAATGAATTCTGAGATGACTACCTTTTTCCCCCAGCTATGATGGGTTATATTAAGCTTCTTTATGGAGAGGGGATGGTGCAGCATTCTCCCTTCTGGATCCTATGGGATGGTTTGTTCCTTCGTTCAGACAAATCTGAGGGAGAAGAAGGCTTGTTCCTTCTCCCTGTACATACTGATTGTTTCTTAACACATGCTCATCAAAACTTCCTCTATTCGACCACTTTTCTAAACCCAGCGTCACTTATGAAAGAACTGAAGAGGTCTCACTTGCAGTTGGGCAAATTATATCACCTGTTCCCAAACCTGGTGACTGAGTGATAATCTGGTACCCCAGGATTGCTGCTTCAGGTCCTTCAACAGTTTGTCCCAACACAATGCTATTGGTAAGACTGCTAGACAGTGAGCGCTGTTTAAGTAGTATTTGGCTACAGGACTATGATCCCTCAGTGATTTCTTAGTGGAAATATGTGGCTTGTGGGAACACCACTGTACTCATGTTGAACCTAATAACTGTCATCACAGAAAATATGTGCAGCAAACTATGAGCTTTTAAAAATTCTCCGTCCAGTTCTGACAGACACTTGATAAGTAATTCTAAAAGAAAAAAACATATCTGTGTAAATATATTTAAAAGCATATATTTTTTAGATTAACTGTGAGTATTGTTTAACCGTTGCACTAATGAAACAATATAAGCAGTAAGGGAAATAATGTTAAATAATGTTAATGAAACTGCAGATTTTGAAAAACACCATTCATTTTCTTGACAGAAATTTCTCTAGATTTGGTATTTAACTTTTCCTCCTGCTGCTATTTTGTAGTCTTTGTGTTTAAGATTGTTGGGGTAGAGAAGGAAAGCAGGGTCTGAATTGAATGGGACTTCTGATGGGACTTGCTGCTGCTAATTCAGTCCTTACGCAGTGTGTGGTGATTCTAAACTGCTTTTAGTAACTTGATATTGGCTGAAATTTGGTCTTTAAGAAAATTGTTAGAAGAACAGTGTTTTAATATGGAATGAAAGCTAATAGGTCCTGGAAAGAGAGAGTTGTGAAGTTTTCAAATTTCCCCAGTGATGTTTCACCAGCAGGTCTGTTGAATGGTTATAACTCCTTCATGAAGTCTTAAAATAGCTGATGTAGAATTGGTTTAGATCTCTGTTTTCATTTAATGTCTGTACTCTAGTCTGTATTTTTTTTTAACAGATTTATTGAGCCATGTATTATTTCCTTTCTTTGTGAGAAATGAGCATATTTTATTATTGTCACAGATAACTTGCTATCACAATAATCTAGCACTTTTGCAGAATTGTCAGGGGGAGTTTTGGAAGGGTGAGAGTTTGGGATTGAAACTGTTACTTGCTGACACATACAGCTTTTTACCAGAATTGCACTTTTCAGGTTTTTTTTTTGTGTGCATGTGTATGTAATTTCAAGTAACATGACATGTTAAATCTGTAGTGTGTATCTGCTGGCAGCTACTGTAAAAATTCAGGCCAGAGGCACTGCCCTCATCTCAGCCATCCTGTCAGTGAAGTTCAACAATCTCACAGGACTAGCACCAGCAACCTGTTTCCAGGGACTCTTGTAATTTGTTACAGCTCAATAAAACTCTGTGTGAAAAGTAAAATCTGTGCTGTAAATCCATTCATGTACTCAGCTAAATCTTGCAGTTAGAGCAAAGGAAGGTACTGGACTTTGCTGTGTGTCTGTGTATGTGGGGTCTGTTGGGTCTTCCCACTCTCTTTGTCAGTGGGTAGGTTTTGGTCTGTGCCCCACAGCCTCCTGGTTTCCATCATCCACCTAGGTACATTTTGGAAGTGTGGGAAAAGCAAAACAGTGAAAAAACTGCAAAACACACATTTCCTTAACACATGGTACCCAGAACAAACACAGGACGGGATGAGTGATTGAAATCCAGTGATTCCAAGGAGGAATACGAAGTGAGGTGGAGGCTGCGCGGTCCCGTTTTTCCGCTTTTCTCAAGGAATATTTGACATGATTATGTAGATTTATCTCCTGCTCTTCCTCTTCTCTCAAGTACTGTTCTGCAGTACTCTGTGGACCTTATCTCTCATTCTTCCTCTTTTTCCGCAAAACCAGCACACACCTTGCACCAAGAATGTGCTGTGTCATTACTCAAGAAACAACGTCTTGACCACAGTCTTACCCACTCACACATACATACTTAGATAAATATTACTCTGAGCTTGTATCTAGCTCGGAGAGATGACAACCTGATACCAAATTGGAGGGACAGATCGGCGGGTTTGTGGTCCTGACACCCTCCCAGAACGGACACCTTTTGGTAAGATTTGGGCCCTTGGCTATGCTGAGTGATTATCTGGGAATTAAGTGTGTATGATTGCAATCGTTTTTTGTGTGTAGTGCTATATAGCCAACCTGCCGTTTGTGTATTTATCGTAGGCAATCTCAAAGAATCTGTAGATGTTGTATAAGAACAAACCATACTATTGGTGAACCTGACTGCTTCTCTTGAATGCAACCAGACCTACAGCATGTCGGCTGTTGGTGCATCTGGTATCAGGCCTAGAGTCATGGCCATAATTGGCATAGCTATTAGGAGATAAATCCATCCGCCCCTGGCCCCTCTAATCTCTGAGGACTGGCTAGAATGCAAGGGGATTCACCTCTTACCAAATTAATTCATTACCTTAAATGCAACAGTACACATAAAGACCACAGATTCTATAAGCAAGGGAATTAATTCAGTATAATATTTTTGTATATATTAATAATAAAAATGCTAAGAATTCTAACTGGGAAAAAATTAAAATGTATAAAGTGAAACTCTTTTTGGTGAAGATCTAACTGAAATTGATATTAGTGCTTTCCACATCAATATATGATGAATTTTTTAGTCTGCTGCCATCTGTAATGCTATTGAAAATAAGAAAATTAACTATTGCAAAGTATAATACTGCTTGAATTTAACTATTTTTAATGAACAAATATTTCACCCTGCGAGAACTGTGCCTGCTATGAACATGCGTAAAAGGAGTATATGCAAAAGACTGAGCTCTAAGGATTAACATTATTCATATGACAGAATTTTCTGTTCTGATAGTAAATAATGAACATGTTTGAAGGTAACTTAGAAGAACTGGTAAAATTGTGTTATCTTCAGACACAGAAAAGCCTTATACTTACAATACCCAATGGAAGTGTAATCTTCTTTCTATTAAGATCTTGCTGGGTTTGTGCCTGAAATGTTTTTTTCTCTAAAGAGAGTGTTGTAGCCATAAAGCTTTCATGCTGCCAGGGGATGGTATCTGTCCCAAAAAAAAGAGCTTTGTGTTTTAAAGGGATGTTGTTAATACTTTGCACACCTAATTTTGCATCTCCTGTGAAAAAGGATTTGAAAGACAATGAGAGCCTACTCTAAGATTAGAGAAGGCATTTCCGTTTCTGTTGTTCTACTGTTGAGCTGGACCCAGAAGTGAAAGAAACTAGTTAGCTCCTGAACAGAGTGGAAAGCAAGTGAAGCACACTGTATGAAACAAATCCATATTTAGAAATTAGCTCTCCTAAGGAACGGTGAGGAAGGTTGGTGAGGAATTTTGAAAAATAATTCATATCAGAGTATCACAAAATGCAATGAAGGGTAAAATGCTTTGGAAGAAGTGTTTTCCTAAGATCTGTTGTTAGAGTGAAGACCAGCTTTTTTTATCTATGAGGGAAGAATTAACCAATTTGCATCAATTGTGCTCAGAAAGACTCAAGCCCACTCAGAATGTGGACTGATTTCATGAATATTCTGATAGAAAACGGAAATTCTTCTGACTCCCATGTGGAGGAAATTGGGCCTTGGGATCCTACAGCATAGTGTCCTTGCAAATATAGACACATATTTACAATTATCATGGAGTATCTTCAACAAAATTAGTGAAGACTCCTTTTTAGGTTTGAGATGGATGCCCAAGTGAGTGCCAAAGTAAATATTTTTTTCAACTGCACGACAGTACTTGAGATTTAAATGAGTAACTGCTTCACACATGTAAGTTATACACTGAGGTTACTTTCAGAAGACTGTTGCAATGCAAACAGCATATGGTTTGTGCCCTTTGTCTCCCTTTTTCTAGAAGTAACTACTTGACATTAACAGTTACAGTGACCCAGGGACATCAGGTCTCTCAGAGTCTGTCACCTTGTGTTAAGTCAAGGTTCCAGACACTACAAATGTAAGCTCTCCTATTTGGGGAACTGTAAATGACAATTAGCTTTATTCTGAATTGACATTTCTGGAATATTTAGATCTTTGAGGCAATAATTAAGTGATGACTGCGGTGTGAAATATATATATGTGTTGGTAGTAATTATTGAGGCAGAGGCCATTCAAGTACTTTTGTTTCTAGGATTATTCTTGTAGCACAGATGGTTAGTGTAAAAGTTGTGAAAAGATTTAGATTACACTGGATTTTGTCTGTTTGTGCAGCATATCTTCAAAGAATGTTAGAATACTTCTCATTAATTGGATTTTTAATAGCATTTATAACCAAAACTCCTCAGTTATTTACTGTACTAAGCTCAGAGTTCTGACCTAGCTCCTTCACAAACAACCCTGTGTTTAACAATGAATTTTCTAAGTGTATACTTAGGAAAGCAAAAGCATTGCATAGTTTTAGAGGAGAAATCAGTGCTGTAAAACCTCTCCCAAATGCATGAAATAGTCAAGAGTGAGAATAGGGACAAAAGAAGAAATCCTTTTAACTGCTAAAACTACCCTTGAAGAGACTTCTCACAGTGAGTGACTACAGGCTTCTACTTGAACATTTTAACCCCTAGCTAGTGCTGGTTGTAAAGCAGTTTGGAAGGGGAGTGGGAAAGGTGGCAAAGTTTTGCCCTTGTCTCATGGTCTGGATGACATGAGAAAATCCACTCTTTAGGTTCTGATTTTTCATTTCCCTAAATTAATTTAAAATTTAAAATTTCCCATTTTTCTTGCAATTATGCTTGTTCTTCTTGTACTGTAGCTATACTGCCAGCACCAATAAAAGAGAAATATAGCTCATTTTATATGTTGATGTTTCTTGTAAACTGTAGTGATAGTCTTAGGGAACAGACCCAGAAGTCAGTCTTTGGGGTATGGCCAGCTGTTAGGCAGCTGTGTCAGGGTCCTGCTGTGCCTGCACAGCTGCCAGGCTTCAGGAGAGACAAGCTGCGTGGTGCAGCTCAGTCCCAGCCTGTGATTCTGGTCCTTGGTCTATGGAGCACACTGAGGCCAACACCAACCCTTCAGGGAAAGTACACGAATTCCGGAGTTCACCTAGAGATCAGCTACTGCCACCTTTTATAGAAAAGGAAATAACATAGCCTCCCCTGCCTTCAGCTCATTTCTTGGAAAGATGAGATGTGGGGACTACTTGGCACACCAAAGTCAGGGCTGCAGACTTCAAGGAGGTCAGGACTTGAACCTCCAATGAAGATGAGCTCAAGTCTCTTGTTAATTATATTTCCCACTGCTTGGCTTTTGATGACTTGCTGCTTGAAGCATGAATCTCTTGCCTTATCTTTAATTCTCCCTGTCTGCTCTGTGTCTAGCTCTGAATTTTCTATTCTGCTCTTTGACCAAGATTTTAAAAATTAGTCATCATTTAGGTATTGCCATTTAGACATGCCTAATTTAAGACAGCTAATTCCTTCACTAGATTATTTTTAAAGTCCTTTTATGGATTCAGGCCCAGACATTTTAAGTTTTGGACTTCTGATGTTTGGTGTTAGAATACTCTCAGTCACTCTGTAGATTTAGTAGCAGTAAGTCATCTTGAGAGGTTTATGGGAGAGCGAGAAATTGAGTCTCCATCCAAGGCTAGACTTTAATCAAGGGCTCTTTCCTGTGGCGTAAGTTTTTCTAAGTTGCTCTGCTTGTTTGATGGGTGTCAGTGCATTCCTTTGCAATTAAGAATGATTCTTACTGTTGTGTTTCTGAAACTAGGATTGGATATCTATACAGCCAAGTTGTTTCCATCAGTAGTCAGACTGTTAGGATAAACTAAAAATCAGTACCATTATGTGACAGTATTTATAGACAAGATCACCCAGTTTATTTTCATGCTTTTAATCTTCAGCCAGTGCCCTGCTGAAGTTGTTTTCAGTTCTACTGAGGTGCAGTTTCTGGTCAAAACTAACTGAGGGTCTAATCCCCACTTGACACCCCATGGACCTGCAGCCTCAGCCTCCTTTGCACTTGTGCAGCATGCAGGTGAGTCTCTTGTGGAGAATTAACTAATGAAAGCACAGGATCTGGGGTTTCGCTGGATCATCAAACTTATTCCATTTCCCCTGTGATCACATGCTCATGATATCTGGTGGGAGGCAGAAGAGAAACGTACTTTTGGCAGCAGCATGTGATTAGACTTGGGTAGGTGTAACATATTACATCTCCTGCTAAAGAAGGCAGTGATTTAACCTGTTAAGGTAATATTGAGTAATATTGTTATTTTTAAGGTAATATTGAGTAAGATTAGGTAATATTGTTAGGGTAGCATTTTGAGATCCCACTCATAGACCCCCCAGGGCTAAGCATAGTACAAATATGTAAAAAAAGTCCATGCAACAGAGCAGTGTTGTGATCCTAAGTATAGGTTAGAATGTGTGCTAAAGAAGTTTGGAAGGAAACTAGCAGGAAGATTCACCAGCAGTAAATATAAATGTCTCTCATACACTACCAATAACTGCGTGAGCCCTCTCTTAAGGTTAGACCACTGAAAGAAAATAGAACACCTGAATAAGTAGTTAAAACAAAGTTTTAGCCTGACTTAACTACGATTTTATAAACTAGATGATTTCTGTAATTATTTTGGACTGCCTCTGGTTTTGTGGCATTATTTTTCCACATATTCTTGGCATTTTGTCATTTGAGTATTATTTGTGACTGATGGTGACTGGTAGACTCTTCTGACTAACCCAGTTCCTTGCAGACTTGGCTGCTGTAATATACTGCCTTGTTTTGGAAGGAGGAAATATTAAGTCATTACAGAAAGATCCTAAATAATTCTGAACTTACAGACATCATTATTTCTTTTTAAGGCAGCTATTGAAGGATGGCCACTTATTTCTAACTAAATAAGAAAAAAAATGCATTGGGTTAGCCATGTAAACTTAGGACAACTTTTATAGACTAGTGGCTTCCTTATTATCTAATGACTTCATTTGAGAAATGCAAAGAGCAGTGAATATTATGAAGACTCTTATTGCTAAACTGATCTTTAACTTGTTGCAATACATCAAGTACATCGATTTAGGGAGGCATATAATATGTTGAACTTTCTGAAACCTTAACAGTTATGACTGGAAAAGCACATTAAAGTGGATTTTACACCACTTATTTTTCTACAGATCTAAAATTTCTAATAGAAGTATTTAAATATTTTGAAGTAAAATTATGAATGAATACAAGTCAGGATTGCTGGAAAGATCACAGACTCACAGGATGGATGAGGTTGGATGGAGCCTCAGGAGATCATCTAGCCCAATGCCACTGCCTAAACCAGTGTCACCTGGTTGTCCAAGACTGTATCCAGTCAGGTTTTTAATATCTCCACAACCTACCTGGTCAACCTGTTCCTGTGTTTAACCATCCTCAGAGTAAAAAAAATTCCCTATGGTTATACATAATTCCCACATTTCAGTGTGTGTTTAGTGCCGTTTGTCCTGTCACTGTGCACCATCTGGCTCCATCTTCTTTACTTTCCCATCAGGTATTTATACACATTGATGAGAACCCCCTGAGCCTTCTCATCTCCAGACTGAACAGTCCCAGGTCTCTCAGCACCTTCTCATGTTCCAGACCCTTCATCATTTTCATGATCACTTGCTGGATGGGCTCTAGCATGTCCTCGTTTTTCTTGTACTGGGGAGCCCAGACCTGGACCCAGCTCCCCAGGTGTGTCTCACCAGTGCTGATCAGAGGGGAAGAATTGCCTCCTTCAACCCCCTGGTACCTGGATCTATGCAGGCCAGGAGGCTGTTGACCTTGTTTGCCATGAGGGTGCACTGCTGGCTTGATGTTTACCAGGATCTCCCCCCATTCTCCTCTGTCAAGTTGCTTCCCAGCTGGTTGGTCCCCAGCCTATACTGGCGCATGGACCATGTAATATGGTCTGGTGAAATAAACATATATTCAGAGATTAAATGTAGCTATATATGCTATTAATATTCATTTCTAATAATAGTTTTTTCAAAAAGAAAGTGGTCAGCAAAATTTCTGCAGGAGAAGAGGATAAATTTGTAAAGACCTCTTGAACTGAAATTTGAAGTTCCTGCAGAAAAGAGTATATAGGACACAATGGCACAGAGGGTTTGGAATTTTGTTGGGGTTTTTTATAGTAAGAGTTATTGTGTTGGCTTTTTTTTTCTGTCAATAGGACAGCAGTTCCACATAAACAGGTTCCAGCTACATGAATCTAAAATAAATTTTCATCTTCCCCTCTCCTCTCAGCTCTGTCCCTCATAAAATATGACTATTTTCTGTGCATAAAAAATATGTATGCACATGATTAAGTTTCAGTTTTATTTTTAAGGAAGTTTTTATTTCAGTATTTGTGCCAAAATGCATATTTAATAAAGTCATGAAGGCTGCAGTAGTTAATAGCATAGGGAATGAGTAAGATTCTTTCTAACCTTTTCATTTTTCATAGTTGGTCCCTTTCAATCATACCCCAGCACCCCTTCCTAGAAAGAAAGGTCAGTAAGGTTGAAGAGATAGGTCAGGCCCAGTTTTTAGAAGGTACTCAAGGGATTTTTTTTCTTCTTGCCAAGCATGAGAATCTCAGCAACTGGCCTCCAGCCTTCTACAGCAAGCCTTTGGCAATGTCTAAATTTCAGCTTGGCCAGCTCTCACATTCTAAGACTTTTTAAAATTTCCTTTATGTCCAAAAGTCTCAAGACTCAAGTCCAAGTCCTCAGCTGTGTTTTTCTTGGAGTGCAAAGTGAATTTTAATACCAGAGATTTGACATTCTGCAAATCATCATGTGGACATAAGAGAAGCATCAAAACCAAGAGGAGCAACACACTTCTTGTTCAGATAGAAGTCATGGGGACAACTGACCACTGCATTTCTTTGCTAGTTTGCCGTGTAAACTACTCATAAATAGTAATCCTTTTCCTGCCTTCTCAAACCAAGGATTGCAGCTGGGCCCAAGCACAAAGTGAAAATACAAGTAAAGCTATTTCATGTTGTGTTTTGCAAACTGGAACTTGTAGGCTGCTATTTTTGTTGAAGTCTTGTTTATTACATTATTTAATGTCTTTAACATGTTGGAAATTCACTGAAAAGATAAGCAAGTAAGTAGATGAGGGAAGGGATTATTAATATTAGAATATGGCCTGGTTTCAATGGGCTCAGTAAGGTGAGAGGTTGGACAGAGGCTTATGGTTCTTGATCAGAGATTAAGATCAGTCTTTAAAAAATAAGACAAGCTAAAATACCCCTGTAAACAAATAGCCACTAGGGAAGAGGTCCATCTTTGCTTCTCTATTTTGTATCCTGTTATATATATAAAATGCTAAAATATTAATGGGAGCAAAGACTACAGTATTTTCTAGATATGTTGTTCACTAGACATCTCTCAGTCTTCTCCTGCTCAAATGTGATGGAAGAGCTTCAGCAGTCAGAGTCACAGAGCTCAGGAATGTGTTTGCTGCAAGGGAAGTGCTTGGTCTTTACAACTACCATTTGAGATGAATGAAGGAATAGTTGTTTCATTTATAACTTTTATTTCCATCTACTTCACTGCACTTTCAGTGTAGCTAGATGCAGACAGGGTGTTAGATAATCTCATCTAGATTCCTTTTCCACAAAAGGTGGGACTAGATATTCTTCTGAGGTTTCTTCCAGCCTGAGCTGTTCTATGATTCTGTTATTCTATAATTTGGACCGGGGGGGGGGGGGGGGGCAGAAGTAGAAAGGCTAAAGGTCTGTGATGTATTTTTATGACTCTATGCTATGGAACAAAACATTTAAACTTACATTTCTGTTTCCTTTTTTATTACATGTTGTAAAATTTGATTGTGTTTTTCAAGTTTCCTTGTATCCAGACAAATGAGATTTTGTCACATAAAGAATATAGTATTTTTTTTTAGGCAGTCTTCAGCAATGGAAAAGGAGATTAGTTGTTTAAACTTGCAATAGAAACAACATTAACTTGGTTCCTGCTCAGGATTTCTCACAGCTAGAATCTGGATACTTCTGCAACTGTCTGGTGCAGAAGTGCTTGAAATGTCACTGGAGCAAAGGCCAGCAAAGGCATTAACCTAGGATACTGTGAAAGTCTGTAACAGAATCCATGAAGGCATCTGTTATGAGAGTCTATACATTGTTCTAACTCATTTTCCCAGGTACCAGATTACATGAATATGTCTAAATAAATATTATTTACTTTTGTGATTATTCTGGTAGGTCAATTGATATACTTGGAATATACAAGTTTCATTAGAAGTAAAGATTTTAAAATTAAATTAGATGTAGAATAGACTAGTATGCTAGTGGTGTGCACTGAGGAACTTTCTTGTAGAAATAAAGGGAGTAATATCATCATTCTTTGGTGATGGAGGCTATTACTCATGTTAGCTGATTTATGTAAATTCTCCCTAAAACTATCCAAATAAAGTGACATTGCCATTCTTCTAAAATACAGTGCTTATCTAGGTAGGAAGTAGACACCCTGATGAAACAACAGACCTTTAATTCCCTCTGATCTCTTACAAGTCTCACCAGGTTATTATTTGCATAAGTGCATGTAAGAATTTAAGGTAGGTGAGAGGGAGGGAAGGGAAAGATGTTACTTTCTCCTCTCTGATACAGACTGAACTAATATGCCATAAGGACAAGTGTTTAAATGTGTTTCATTGCAAGTAAAATAAAGGCCACTGAATAAAATTAGCTATTTCATGTCTTTCCTGCCATTGATTTCTATCACCTAGCAGCAGTGGACTAGAGTATTCCTGATACACTTGTTACAGGATTCAAGGCTATGTTATGGGGCTTTTCAAAACAGTCCACACAGATGGGACTGTGTCTCTGATTTTTAGTTAAGCACTAAGGAAATAAGTAAGTATCAATAGGAAATCTGTGTCTGGGAAAGCCTGAAAGTAAAACATCCTGAATGTGCAAAACATGGTGGTGAGCACTCTCCTGAAACAAGAGAAGCTTTGTTCCCTATGGATGGTCCCCATTCCAGTAACTCTTCGGATTTGCTATTACCTGTGTCTGGATCTTCAGACTGATATAAAAAATTGGGATAGTCTGTTGTGGGTGAGGCTTCTCAGGTTTTGTCCCCTAGTCTGCCAATTTATTTTGGTGGGAAGACAAAAGTCTAAACCAAGCACGAATTATAGTGTAGTATTTCAGAAATATGACTCACCAGAGTATGTACTAGACCTAAGATTCCAAAATGTCAAGAACAAATACCAAAACTTAAATAGAACTGAAAATTTTTGATAATTCAGACTAAGAAGTCTGCTGAATTCTGGACAAAGCTGGAAGTGAATGAGAGCTGACTGTCACTGCAATCAACAGAGGTCTAAGAAAAAAACTATCTGCTTTGTCTCCTGATATTTAAATTATAATATTTGAAATTAGTGTTTGATATGAAGTAGATAGCCCTGGAAATGTGTTGGGGTTTATACAATACGCTATTTTTAATCTCAGCACAGAGCTTACATAGGGGAGGTAAAAAAAAATTTAAAATCTCTTTAATTAAAATAAACTCTTTCAAATGCTTGGATGCATTGCTACTCTAAAAATTTTAACTGGTTTATTATAGTTCTATACAGTGAGGTTTTCTTGTACTCATTCAAGGCACTTTTAGCAGAAAGTCTACTTAGAAATAGTATCATCCTAAATATTTCATAGCTAAGACTTTACTTAATGAACCATAGCTACTGGGAAAAAATAGTTACTTGATCAAGTATCCAGCATACCTGCTGTACATATTTGAATATTTAGACATCAATCAAAAATGGAGATAAGTCTCAGGGACAAAATAATCTGTAGCTTTTCTGATATAGTATGGAGTGCAAAGAAAGAAAATCCCAAAGGAATCATATTGCAGAACTCACATAGCTTGACTTTGCTCTCTGAAAAATAAACACATCCTCAAATAACCACTGTTTTCTACTAGGAGTTACTTTAGCTTATCTTCAGTCTTATTTCCTAAAATGTCTGACATTATTTCCTAAACAGGCACAATGGATACATCTTTATTTACAAATACAAGCAAAGGTAGAGATTTTGAAAACTCATCAGAGATTTATAAGTCTACATAATCTTGAACTGCACCTCTTTATGCCTTCTTTTTGCATCTACAAAACTTTTCACAGAATCAGAGAATCATCAAGGTTGGAAAAGACCTTGAAGATCATCCAGTCGAACTATTAACCTAACACTGCACCATATCCCTCAGAGCTATGTCAACACTACTCTTAAACACCTCCAGGGATGGGGACTCCACCACTGCCCTGGGGCAACCCGTTCTGTAAAGAAATGCTTCCTAATATCCAGTCTAAACCTCCCCTGGTGCAACTTGAGGCCATTCCCTCTTGTCCTATTTCTTGTTACTTGGTTAAAGAGACTCATCCCCAGCTCTCTGCAACCTCCTTTCAGGGAGCTGTAGAGGGCGATGAGGTCTCCCCTCAGCCTCCTCTTCTCCAGACTAAACACCCCCAGTTCCCTCAGCCGCTCCTCGTACGACCTGTGCTCCAGACCCTGCACCAGCTTTGTTGCCCTTCTCTGGACACGCTCGAGTCATTCAATGTCCTTTTTGTAGTGAGGGGCCCAAAACTGAACACAGGAATCGAGGTGCGGCCTCACCAGTGCCGAGGACAGGGGTCAGATCCCTTCCCTGTCCCTGCTGGCCACGCTAGTGCTGACACAAGCCGGGATGCCATTGGCCTTCTTGGCCACCTGGGCACACTGCTGGCTCCTGTTCAGCCGGCTGTCAATCAACCCCCCCAGGTCCTTCTCTGACTGGCAGCTTTATTTCCTTGAGCTCTTTGAGAAACACAACGTGCAACTTTCCCACATTGTGTTTGAGCATGTCTTCCTTCTTTTAATTGCTCTTCTTGGTTCTTATTCCTACTCTGAACTGGTGATGTAAAACTGAGTTTCTAATTTATACCAGATATATTACCTTCAGTATTTTGTGAGGTTACAACTGGATATTTTTTCTCCTTTTACTTCCAGTTAAGTAATATGAAAACATGTAGTTTGATTAATTTAATTATTATTATGCAATAAAAGGTAAAATACGTTGAAATACAAGATTCAGCTCCAGTACAACAGCTTCTGCATTGTGCAAGAAAATTATCTGTATGGCCTGTTTGCTGAAGTATATAGTGATACTTCCAAAAGCTGCAATGTACTCTTCAGACATACTGAATATTTTAAGTGTATTCCTCTGTCCAAAAATTTAACCACAGAGCGCAATGTTTCTGGATAGTACAGTGGAAACATTATTCAACAGAAAAAAAAAAACCAAAAAACTGCAGCTTATTTGGCTGACTGTTCAGGTGTCTGTCAGGCAGGGCATCTCAGCTGAAGAACTGTATGTCTGGACAACTTATAGTATTAACATGGGTTTATTTTTTTAGTTTCAGAACAATGTCTTACGTCCTTTGCAAAGTGCATAATATTTAGTGTTTATGTTGAGACCATAAGCCAGAATTAAAGTGTGTGTAAAATTCATATGCGTAGTCATGCCTGAGCTTTCTAAGAAGGTTTGATAAAATAGCACAATTATATGTGTAATTTATGCTAATGGTTTGACCCAGGAGTTACCTCATGCTTCTGTGAATATTAACAAGAGTCCTATCACAAATGCATCTTTGATAATAACACCTGGAAGCTGGTAAAAATACTCATTTTTGTAGCAACTAGTGAAGCTTTCTAATCAGTAGGCTTTTTCCTTCAGGCCTTCCCTCTTCCAGCCAGTATTGTTAAAATATTGGGAAGCTTGTACATTGAATGGATTACAGTTTTCTTCTGAGAAAATGAAATTGAATCTAATAAAGGTGATCTAAGTCCAATAGAATGATCAAGGGAAAAATTATTCTCAATGAATAATTAGGCATATTTTACTGTATCACAAAGTAATTAAGTAAATTAAGTTCACTGCTGTGTGAAGCAAACTGCTTCTTGTTAGGATTGGAGATAAACTTTATTCAGGATGCCAACCAAAAAGTTTTGCTGTCAAAATACAGGAAGCCAGACATCTTAACCTTGTGAGTACTGAAACTGTTCTCTCTGAGGTGTGAAGACCAGATGCTCTTCTGTTAGCATACATTCTTTCTGAGAATGTCAAAAAGAAACAAACCTATGCACATCTTTCATAAAATACATCTTTATTTGTACAGAACAGGTCTACAGCATAAATAATTTTAATAGTAGAAGTGTGAGAGTTTCTGAAGACTGAAAAACATGTCATCTTTGAGACTATCAGTACAGACACATGAGATCTTGTTCCTCAACAGAGAAATAAGCAGCTACTAAGAGGTGGGAAGGATCCCATAGTATACAGCCATGGAACGACTGTTCTCAGCAGTCTGCTTGTGTGTTACAGCTTTTTCCAGGTTTGAAAAACGATATGGATTTCACTGAGAAGAGTGCCTACAGCTGAATAACCTCTGATAAGAACATTCTGTTTTCTCACCTTCAGCTGAATTAGTTGTGTGTTTTGCATAATAATACAACTGGCCTTAACCTGATTCTTTTTCCATCTTAAAAATGGTTTCAGGATTGCCAAGATATGGTTATGCAAGACAGTATTTAACCAGTTATGGAATACATGTTAGTAATGTCCTTAATCTTTACTGAAGCTAATGGTTTTCAGTACTGGTCTTTATCCTAGTCACCATTTGAGAGTAATTTCAAAACCAATGCAGCACGAAGACCAGTGAGAGACAGCCATGGCCTGTTACTGTTGTCCCTTCTACTCTTAGGTTTTATGGTTGCAGATAACAAAATATTTTCTATAAGTTTCTTGACCTTCCATAAGATCTCTCTGGGGATACATTATTCTGACCAAGGTTGTTTATTCTGGCTTCCTACAGGACGTGTCAAAACAACCTATGGGTGACATGTTGCTTTAATGGATCACAGGGTAAGTGGTCCAATAAAGGTTCTGCATTATTCCAGGATATACCGAATTAGTTCCATGAATTTTAATTCTTTCCATTACTAATGACATGGAAAGGTAAAATAAACATATGACCAACCAAGTATTGTTTCCTAATGCACATAATAAAACTGTTTTTTTAAACACTGTCAACTTTCTGTTCCACTTTTGATCAGTCCCAGAAAGGAACAGGCCCTGACTTTGCTTTCACTTCTGTTAATGCAATATTTTAATCAATGTAGCCTATCTACAAGCAAGCAAATACTTCTCATACTTAGCATGTGTATGCATGTGATGTTGAACATACATATTAAAATGCCTATTGTGTCTATAATACAAGATCTAGCTATTTATATGGTAAATGTACTGCCACTCTGAGAACAAAAACTAAAAATGTTTTGCCGCTGCAATTACTTTCCCTTCTTTGTTGCAGAGAAGGAAATATTGGTTAGCATTATCATTCTCTTCTGTTTTATAATGGGTTTGCTTTTAACTTATTTTTCTGAAATATTATATTCAAGGGACAGTGACTAAAGAGTAGTAAAATCAGAGAAATTAATATTATGGTTGAAAGTTCAATCTCTTCTACAACCTCTGGACACTTTTTTCTCTGAGTCAGACTCAGCTGACAGTGCATGATGTTTTTCTAAATCATTTCTTGCATTACTGGTGGAACAAATTATGCCTTGATTGCATGATTGTTGGGAAGTAGCATGATCATGGCTAAATACCAAAATAAAGGAAAAAACAGGAGGCAGTGAAAAGGGAAGGGCTGTCTCTTAGATTCCAGTACTGCATGGTTCTTTTAAGAATACCTTTTCAGTATTAGTAATTAAAATAATGTTCCCTGCTAACCTGTATGTTTTTGTAACATGAAATTTTATGAGACATTTAAATATATATGATATTTGGGGGAAATAATGTTTTTATATCTTGAACCAGTCTACATTGGAAGTGGTGGAAAATAACTGCAGAATAATTGTAAAACTCTCCCATACCCCAAATCATTGGTCATAGCTTCCTGAATGTTTCATGTCAGCTCTACTGAAAGAAAAGTGCAGTGCATGGTCCACCTCCACCCCTTGTTCCTACATCTATGCCAGCCAGAGCCTTGGATGGCACAAACCTTTAAGCAGTAAGCTGTTGGAGAGTTTCTCCAGGTTAAAACCAACCTGGAGGGACAGTTTCTTTCAGTGGCAGGTCCAGATTAAACCGTCATAGTGTTCTTTACTACAGCTGCTTTAGTAAGCTGCTAATATATGTTAAAATAGGGGAAAAAAAATTTAAAAAAAAATAATGCAAGAATGCTTTTGATACACAGGCCCTACAATAAGTCCTGGCTTGTAGAAGCCTTTTGACAAAGATCCTGATTGGAATTTGTCTTTACTTATTTGCCACATGATCAATGTGAAAATTGAGTCTTTCTGCAGCCCCTGTAAAAATGTCAGAAACAGGTTGAAGTTTTGCCTACATAGGAGGGAAGCAGGGGTTTTCCATAACTGTCTACCTGTTTTTCTCTTTGCTTGACAAACCTTGGAGAAATAGTCAAATTTTTGATTCTGAGAGTGTGACAGTTCTGTCCTTGATTATGGATTAATTTCTGTGTATGTAATTATGTTTAACCTTCTCCCAGATGCCAGCAATAAAAGAGACCAGGTTCAGTCTTGCTAGAGCTCTTCTAAACATAAATCCAAGTGGTAGATGATCTTTCCCAAAGCTGCCTGTGCTCACAACTAGTATTGGGAAACTAAAATGCCACCTCTTTGAATGTATTCTTGGTTTCACTTTCATTGACACCACTGTCATTGTCACCATTGACAACCAGGAGAAAGGAAAAACTTTATTTAGGAAGGGACAGTAAGAGAAAGTGGAATATGAGGAAACATGTCAACCAGATATATAATAAAGAATGCAAAATTTTACTTACATCAGAAATCTAGCTTGCCTTATAGATACAACAACTAAATTCTTTGGTCTCATTGAATCATACAATAAAAGAAACCTCTTTGGCAGGTTTTTGGCAGATCCATGCAGTTAAAGGCAGTAACCCACTCTTTCTTTCCCACTCTTTGTGCTCTTGCATTGCCAACCACCACTGAAAGGTACAACAGGCGTTCGTGAATTTTTGCAGCATTCCTAATCTGGCTCTCATAGGTTTTTTCCAGAAATGGTGTTAAAATAACTAGATAGAAACAAGAATTTGTTTTTTATTTCTCCTTAGGACAAAGTCACTACTCAGTGCCGTTTGATGCAAGGGCATATCCCTCATGAGCTTGAATCGTAAGCTGATTTGGCAGTCTGTCTTGTCCTGCAGAATCCCTCCCACTGGCCAGTGGTTTTGTGCAGTAAATGCTCTTACATGATGATGTTCAGTTTGAACTTGATCAGTGATGGAGTAGAACCCTATCACCCTTTTTTTTTCTTCAGTTATTGAAAAACACAGAATAAACACTCTCAGATCAAGGTGACCCACTTGCCTGTTCCTAAGTCCTGTTACAGCAGTTATTGAACAGGCAGTCAGAGCTTGAATTCCTAGTAGTACTACAAAATGTCATGTGTGGAGCTCTGTCTGGGTAGCCTTAGTCACGTCTAAATTCATGCCAGTGAAACGGGGTAAGCTGATTTCTTCCTCCTAGAGGGGGAGTGTCATTCCGTCCCCCTAAATTTTGCAGCACCAGACCTCATGTAGACCAGAAATAATCCCTGTTCTGATATATAAACAGTATCACAAATCCAGGCTTTTCTCTGAGGCTATTTAGGGGTTTTGAAGTTTCCTGAAAATGCCCCTGAGATTGATGGGAAAAGGTTTTCCATTAATGTTTCTCTTCCTGCTTTAAGGAGTTGTGGTGAGTGTGCTGTGAAAGCAAATAATTTGTCCTAAGCATGTTGTGAAAGAAAATTATGCAGAAAACAGTCTGTAAACTACAGTGTGTTTTCAGTCTATAAATAACACTTTTCATGGGAGAAAGAGGAAAACATGTCTCATGTTTCCATGAGACAAAGAGGGAAAACAAGCTCAGAGTCTTGTTTGCTAAATACAAAAATATTGGGTAGAAAACGTTCCCTGAATGAGCTGGGGGTCAGATTTTTTGTGTGAATTTGAACGACCGCTTCCTGACCTGCTGCTGCTTCTGTGATTACACATAATTAACCTCAACATAAATAGTTTCTCCTCCTGGATGAAGTCTCATTTCTTGCACAGTTCCTTTTTCTTAACAGTTTAATCAAACTAATTGTGACAAGCAGTGTATTTGTATAAATATTTAAATGTGGAGCATGAGAATTGAATTATTTATTCTGCAAATGTAAGCTTAATGTAACTATCTTTGGAAACCATCTCATTCTCATATGGTTGTGCAATTTTGTCATGCATGCTGTCTGCTGAATTCCATGTTTAATGTTGCAAATGGCTCAAATAAATTATAGTATTTGCATAAGCACTAAACAAGATGCCAGAAGAAACAAAACACAGGAGATTATCTTAGTTTAGCACATGGAAAAACTAGTTATCTTTCTACATTTGACTGTCAAGGGACCCAGTTTCGTGAAAATGTGTTAACAAAGATACAGATGATGTCATTCATTGTCCAGTCTTGACTCATGCACGAAGAGGCATATGTTCTGAGCTGGAAAGAAAAATATCATATTGATGACAGATGCCAAGATGCAGGGGGAGATGCTGAATTTGAAACTCAGAACCAGTTTTCTCTCGTGTGATATTGTGACTTGCAGTGTTTCTTCACTGTCCCTCTTAGGGGAGGATGCAGAACTGTATGTAATAGTACGTCTCACTGTGAGGACGAGTTATTGCTCTCTAGGGAAAAAAACGCTGCTAAACATGAAAGATACCATGCCGAAAACTACTGCATCCCAGTAAGTGGGCGGCTGGTAGAGTCTCTTGCTTGACTGCACGTGTTAAAGGGTGGCTTAACAGTGCATAAAAGCTTCTTCCTTACGCTTTCCATACCAAGCCTCAGATCAGCTGGCCCCAGCTGCCACTATCCTGGCAGCGGAGGTTACGTTCCGGTTGCTGCTGCTCCCATGGGCATCAGCCACCAAGCCGAGAGCTGTTCCAGCAGCCATGCTTCAGAGGCGAGGCAAGGAGGAGGAGAACAGAGAGGAGATTTGACCGGGGAATAGGGTTGCTGATATCGATATGAATTGGTATTTGACGTGTTTACTTTCATGTTCATCAGGCACTGCATTTCTCAGCAACAATAGTCTGTATCACTACACCATACCTTGTGCCTCCTTACCTTTACACTTCTAAATTACTGGGGTGGTGGCAGAAAACTTCAAGGATATTAGTGAGCTGAAACAGGCTAACAACAGTAAACTCCAAACTCAGTGATAGCAATAGAGAAAGTGCTTCCTCCCCCATTTATTCCTCCTTTTAAAAATTATGAAAGCATTTTCTGAGGAAAGGATTCAGTTGTTCACCTCCTGCTGATGGCCCCAGGTACTGATATCACCTACGGCACGTTTGGAGAACACTTTTATTTTCTGACTTCTTAGATGTGCAACAGAGCTGCAGCAAAATAGTTCTCTTCTGCTTTTGAAAACACCTTATTATGAAGATTTTCTTGTTTAAATGATTCAGTATGTCAGCACTACTTCAGACAGGTTTACTGGGTGATGTTAACATTGGAAGCTCTGAGTGGGATGTGAACTATAATCCCAAGGAATGTTGAGACAAAAAAACAGAGGGTAGACACCAACGCCTTCTAGACTTCTTTTTTTTTCCTTACTTTTTTCTCTATCATTAAAATTTGCATAGATTCTCATCTATCCTGCTCAGAGACCTAGAGAAGCCAGTCTGCCTGAGCACAATTTGTTGTGGGATTGCAGTTTTATCAACAAGCAGCCAAGTTTTGCTACATTCTTACTGTTTAAACTACAGAAATTTGTCCTAGCACTTGTACTCAGATCAAGTATTCAAGATAGGAATTATTTTTAATTAGCTCTTGCTCTTCAACATTGCACTTGCCTCTGGCAAAAAACCATGCAATTTTATCAAAATGGAGCATGTCTCCAAATGTTACTTTTGAAAGGGTTTTCTAGGACTTCATTTCTGTTTTAAAATGAGATAGATCTGTCTTGGAATAAGTGGTATTTCAGAATTTAGGTTATTTCTTTGAAATGTGAGAGACCTAAGTGTGCATGTCTGTGTTGGGTCTACACTGATGTAGTGCCTTTCTGTCTCAAATGCTTTTGGTGGAGAGGTGGTTGTTGTTCCTCTTTCACGAAATGTCAAAACTCTTTAAAAACTTGAAGGGAAACAACTTTCAAAACGTTTTTGTGAATTTTGTTTTTCCATCCAGCTCTTCCTGCGTCCTTTCCTCTGAAAAAGAAGTGGTGTGAGTATTTCTCGAGATGCTTCTGGGCTCAATGACACCAGTTTTACTAAGTTTAGCGGAACTGCAAAAGTCTGAATTAACCAACCACTTCGCTGTGCTCTGGTGCTAGAGCTAAATCAGCGAATACTGTTTTCAGTGAAGCATTGCTACTTTTTTTTCCCCAACGTTTCTTTCACTGACAGAGTCTCAGCAGGGGAAGGAGATTTAGTGAATGGATCAGAGCACAGCTAAAATTTTACCGTGTCACAGTTTTGGAGGGTTTTTTTTCTCTTTGCCATGGATGCTGATCAGTATAGTGAATATGGTGTTAATGAATTTATACAAAGATGCCAGTTTTAATTGTGCTTTTATCACATGTGAAAAAATCTGACTCGGTCTTTGGCAATTGACCTCTATCAAAGGAAATACCTGTTTCAGCTGCATGTGTTGTCAGAGGACACTTTACAACACTACAGCAGCGTTTCAGGGATGCCAAGAGCGTGCACATGTACCAAGCACCCCGCACAGAAGGCTACAGCAGGAAGGGAGTTGGTACCACCTGGGTAAGCTGTGGCCTTCTGCAGCTGTGTTTGCTTTTCTTTTCTCATTAGGGCTAAACACAAACTCCTTCTGACTCAGAGGGAGCAGAACACCTCTAGGATAC